>NC_081559.1:176544842-176857396 GCF_022355385.1 Mustela nigripes | reverse complement strand
CCCCCCCCCCCCGCCCTCTTATTCCAGGGATAGAACTCTAGCTGTCATAGCCACGCTCCAGCCACGGGACAAGGGGCCAGACAGGATGGAGCAGATCACCGACAGGGAAGGTTTAGGATTTGCCACACAACACATCTGATTATGTCACTTTGCCCAGTTCTTGCTCACGTGGTCACATGGGAATGGAATCGCAGCTAAATCTTCTATAAGGGGAGGGTGCCCTGAAGACAGTGTGAGGTTGCTGTTGTAGATTCTGCGTCCTGAGAAATTTTAGATCTTCTTTTCCTAATAGAAGTCAGTTAGGTTCCTGTCAGGAACCCAGAAACAGAGCAGGCAAAGAAAAGTCAAGCATGGACCTGAAGTCCCAACAGGTGACTTGGAGCACTATCCAAACCCAAGTCACAGACGGGGATAAATGAATCATTGAGACCTTGCTGGATATTATTCCTGGATGAAGTTGAGAAGATTGCAAAGCAAAAGAGGGTCCTTCGGTTGAAAGCAGGGACTTACACTGATCCTTGTACATTCATATTCACAGCATTATTCACAATAGCAGAAAGGTAGAAACCACCCGAACGTGCATCAACACACGAATGGATAAACAGAATGTGATGTGTATGTAATAGAGTATCATGCAATCATCAAAAGGAGTGGAATTCTGACAAATGCTAGAATGTGAATGAACCTTGAAAACATCATGCCAATGGAAACAAGTCAGATGTGAAAGAGCAGATACATATGATTGCATTTATATGAGGTACTTAGAATAGGCAAATTCACAGAGATAGGAAGTGGACTGGCGGTTACCTGTGGCTGGGGGCTTAGGGACAATGGAGACTGTCATTCAATGAGTACAGAGTTTCTATTCGGGATGGCGAAAAAATTCTGGAAATGGACAGTGGTGGTGGTTGTACAATATTGTCAACGTACTTAGCAGCAGTGGATTTTACTTTGGAAAATCATTAAATAGTGAGTTTTTTAAAACAATACCTTTTCACAGGTAAAGTATAAATTAAGAAGGTTCTTCCACTTCCCAAATATGTTTACTGATGGTAGAACTCTTTGTGAAAAGGTGGACGTTGGCCGTCAATCCACAGAAGCTGAATAACGGACAAAAGTATGGGATCAAAAAAACCATGAAGAATTTAAAAAACAAAACCCAAACTCCATTTCCAAGATTCGCTGTGAAGTTTTAACAGCACTTTCTGGGGAGAGAAATATCACTTCCCCCTCTCCCAAACTGGAATTGATAGGGTCAGGAAGCACAGACATGAGTCCAGATGAAAAGGCCAAGACAGCATCAGAGGTATGCAGGTAGAACAGGATGTCACCTATATATAGAGAGAGTGTGTACATCTGAAAACTCAAAAATAGGTAACCTCACAAAGGAGTAGGGGAAGAGGTAAGAACCCAGAAAGCCTGCAAGGGCTCCTTTGAAGAATGGAGATACCTGGGGAAAGGTTCCATTTCTGGGTCACCTGGTAACAAGGAGTGGAAGGGGTCAGGCTATACTCAGCTAGGTCAAAGACAGCCCAGAAATGTCACTGAGGACAAGCACTTGAAGATGGCTGTTGGCGCTTGGACCCGAGAAGGTCATTGGCTGCTTGATGAAGGCCATTTCTGTGAACAGAGGGGGAATCTGGACTGAGATGGGATGAGCAGAACAGTCTTCTCTGTATTTCTCTATTTGCTTGCTCAACAGAAGCAGTAAACAAACCCTATTCCCAGAACTGTGCTGACAACATTGATGATGGCGGCACGCAAATTAGGAGGTAAACAAAAAGCCATGTTAATTTCAAGCTCCATTAGAAACAGGCTGGGGAGGAAAAAAAAAAAAAAATCAACGTCTGCCAAATAGAAAAGGTCAAAATTGGAAGGGAAAGAAACTTTGATTTTGAGATCCTAAGAAGATACTGCCAACATTGAAAAAACATGGGAAGTTTCTGTTTCCTCTTTCACTTTTGTTAATCATAGAATTTTTTAAAAAGCTCTCTTGTTAATGTCTTCTCTGATCAGAAATGTGAGGTGGTGGAGTCTGAAAGGGAAACCATGGAGTGGTTTTCTTTCTCCTGGAAAGGGAAACCATGCAGTGATTGGAGTGTAGCCACAGGGTTCCATTCTAGAGTGTGCTGCTTTGTCTCATGATTTTTTAAAGAACCTCCAGTACCATTTACGGCCTTAGCATAATGCATGGGTAATATTCTTTTGCAGACTTCACAACATAAGTTGTCTGTAATGTGAAATTGGCATAACATAGTCTTGGCTAAGAGATCTTGGGCCCTTTAATCCCTTTGTAAAATGTGTTGCATACCCCAGATCAAGTCCAGGAAATACACACGCCTCTTCTCGTTGCTTGTGTTGAAGGGATGATACACAAATGAAAACAGCTATCTCCCTTAAGTTCTTTTGTATGTCTCGGCAGTGTTCATTCCGGGTCTTTGATGATTGATGAGTCTTCATTTGTAAATGTAAAACCATATGTATTAACTTAGTTTCCTTCCAGGCATTTTGTATTAGCGAACCTCACATATGGCTTTATAATGTTCCAATACCAGATGCCTTGCTGCACTCTGATTCAATATATGCAAGAAGGAAATATATACAGGAATGTCACTGTAACTCTTTGGCTAGGTAATCAGTGAGGAGTTCCATCCCACCTGGAGGCAAAGGATTGACCTTGCTGATTTCTCAGGCTTCTCTCTAGATTTTATGATCCCTATGACATCTTTTCCCAGAGCTACTATATTTGAACAATCAATCACCCAAGGCAATCAAATCCACCCTGCCTCCCCCTGAAACTAACTAGGTATTTTACACACATATAAACACACACACGTTTCAAGAACAACAGATTTCCCTTTGGAGAATGGAAATACAGTCATTGCTAAATTGTATTACTGGACTGAACTCCAGGTATTAGTTACAGTGCAAAGTACGAAATTGTAGGAGGCTCTTTTCTTAGAACCAAGGCATGGATTATGGCCTGAATTTAATTAAGTGTTGCTCATGGCACCGAGCAGGCTGGCACTTAATTATATTCAATTTATCTTTTTATATACCATCTTTGACTGTTCTCCAAATGGTTCGTGTATGCTCATCTTGTTTTCTCCATCTCTCTTTTAAACTCTTGGAGATCAGACCTAATGTCACACAGCAGACACTTAATAAATATACCGCAAATAAATTAACAAGCAAAGGCATAGTTGTGGCTACGGATTTAAGATGCCACCATTCACATGTGCGATGTGACCTAAGAAATGGAAGAACGGGGAAGAAGTGAGGATGTTCCCTAGTCTTCCCTGGAGGCCATTCCAGTGTTCCTCCTCTGGCTTCCATGAATAATATACAGGCTTGATTTCTCTCCCTTTGATCCCTTGCCCTTTTAATCTACCCCAGCAAAAACGCTCAACTCCATATTACTAGAAAGTATCATGAAGAGCTTTACCCACTTTCGAGCCTCTGTGTATGTATAAGCTTCATTTATTCTTGTCCTTAGCTTGAGATCTTGTGTTCTCTCAGTTTCCGCTGTTATTTTAAGTATGTTGTCTTTGCCTTATTTGTGACAGCTTTTTAAAAAGATGCCTATTTTTAAATGAGATATTCCTAAAATACAGGTCAGGGACTCTCTACCTGGAGAAGTTTTCCCTAAGAAGAACATACGGAACTAGTGGCCGTGGCTATTTGTGGGACATGTAGAAATGTGGAAGAGGACATGTTTACTTCTTATTCTGTAACCATGTGTGTGGATCATTTTTGTCCCAGAGCCCGTGTTACTTTTATTACTTATAAACGGATTAGGCATAAAATACCTACATTCATCGTGACATATGCCATTCTAGCAGGTGTTAAAAATGTGAACGAAATATTGGTGCAGTTTATATGTATATTGTAAACGAATCAGCAGTTTCATCATTTTAAGATACAAGGCTTAAGGAGTCCAGGGGTCCAGCGTGTGTAGCGTGTCACCGGTGTCTGTAAGTAAATACCAGTCAGTGATTTGTGCTGGGGTGGACAATGGCTGAGCTGCTTTTGAATCCCAGGCTTTTAGCTTTGAATGGCACGCCCCCCGCCCGGGGAACATTTTAATAATATAGAAGGTGTTTCCATCAATGGATCAAGAGAACCACATGCATCAAAGCTTTTTCATGTTGTTATTTCGTGTTTTATCGTGTTTGTAACACATTTCACATGGTGCGGGGCCGCCATGATGATTCCAACTTGCTAACTGTCCCCATCTAGTGGTCCCACCACAAGGCACTCTTCGCAGCTCCAACTTTTTCCTTTCTCTTGACGATTATGTCGTTTGTGTCCGGTGCCTTATTCCCATGCCAGTCTACCCGAGCGCGCTTCTAATTTGTCATTAGCCTTTCCACATGGGCTTGTTTGTTTTGGCTTGCTGCAGATGGCTCAACCATTGTTACACATCTTTAAATCTTTCAACCTTTAAGTAAATAAATGCTTCGAAATGCATACAATAGCTGGACTCCACCTATGAATGCTCAAAAATGCAGTCAGTTCCACCGAACATCTTTGTGTACTGTATTAAGGTCAAAATTGGTAAAATAGGGCACCTGGGTGGCTCAGTGGGTTAAGCCGCTGCCTTCGGCTCAGGTCATGATCTCAGTATCCTGGGATCGAGTCCCGCATCGGGATCTCTGCTCAGCAGGGAGCCTGCTTCCCTCTCTCTCTCTCTGCCTGCCTATCTGTCTACTGTGAACTCTCTCTGTCAAATAAATAAATAAAATCTTTAAAAAAAAAAAATTGGTAAAATAGACTTAAGTTGGCCAAGTTTACTTCCTGGTCGAGGAAGTGTATAAACGCTTAAAAACCTATATAGTTTTTGTTTTGTTTAAGATTTTATTTATTTATCAGAGAGAGGGAGAGAGCAAGCACAGGCAGACAGAATGGCAGGCAGAGGCAGAGGGAGAAGCAGGCTCCCTGCTGAGCAAGGAGCCCGATGTGGGACTCGATCCCAGGACGCAGGGATCATGACCTGAGCCGAAGGCAGCTGCTTAACCAACTGAGCCACCCAGGCGTCCCAAAACCTATATAGTTTTTACAAACACGCACTACCTGGATGTAATCTGTAGCATTGACACATTAATGAAAAGCACATGAAAGAGACGGCCTAAACAGTCCCGTGCCTGTGGGCTTTTTCCAACTTCAGTGGCATCAATCACCTGAAGGGTTTGCGGAAACACTACTGAGCCCCTGACTCAGTCGGTGGTGGAGCCTACTTTTTTTTTTTTTTTTAAGATTTTATTTATTTATTTCACAGAGATCACAATAGGCAGAGAAGCAGGCAGAGAGAGGGGAGGAAGCAGGTTCCCTGCTGAGCAGAGAGCCCGATGCGGGGCTCCATCCCAGGACCCTGGGATCATGACGTGAGCTGAAGGCAGAGGCTTTAACCCACTGAACCACCCAGGCACCCCTGGAGCCTATTTTTCTAACAAGATTCCAGATGATTTTGATTCTGTTTTTCCGGGACCACATGTTGAGAACCATTGCTAGCCCAGTCCTGTCCCTGAGCGCACAGAAACACTGCCTTTCCCCTCTGCACCCATAGTGACGTGGGGACAGATGGCTGTGTCCAGGCCAGAGGCATGCATACACCACTTCCAAGTCTAGACACAAAAACTCCCTGCATTGTCTTCCACCCTCTCTCGCCCCTTTCCTAGACCTTGTGGAGGCTACCTATTAAAGATGGTGGCCTGCCATGGAGGTTCCTCAAAAAGTTGAAAATAGAGCTACCCTATGACCTAGCAATTGCACTACTGGGTATTTACCCTAAAGATAAAACGTAGTGATCCGTAGGGGCATGTGCACCCGAATGTTTACAGCAGCAATGTCCATAATACCAGAACTATGGAAAGAACCTAGATGTCCATCCACAGATAAATGGATAAAGAAGATGTGGTATATATACACAATGGAATACTATGTAACCATAAAAAGAAATGAGATCTTGCCATTTGCGACAACGTGGATGGAACTAGAGGGCATTATGCTTAGCGAAATAAGTCAATTGAAGAAAGACAACTATCATATGATCTCCCTGATATGAGGAAGTGGAGATGCAACATGGGGGGGTTGGGGGGTAGGAAAAGAATAAATGAAACAAGATGGGATAGTGAGGGAGACAAGCCCTAAGAGACTCTTAATCTCACAAAACAAACTGAGGGTTGCTTGGGGGAGGGGGGTCAGGAGAGGGTGGTGGGGTTATGGACATTGAGGAGGGTATGTGCTATGGTGAGTGCTGCGAAGTGTGTAAACCTGACAATTCACAGATCTGTACCCCGGGGCTAATAATACATTATATGTTTATAAAAATATTTTTTTTAATTAAAAAAAAAAAGATGGTGGCCTGCCGAAACAGAAGGTACCTGGATCTGTGAGTCTGTGCATAGAGGAAAGCTGCCCTACTCTCATAAAATTGTCAAGTGAAAGAGGAAAACACCTTTGTTGTAGCAAGTCGCTGAGATTGGGGGCAGCATTGCCTAACTTACCCCATGTACATGACTTTCCTGTCTCGGGAGATGAACCATGCCCAACTCTGAGGACACTTTTATTATGTAAATTTGAGTGGAGATTACATTAATCTACCATCTACTCTCCCAATCCAATGTATATATATATTTAACTTTGTTTATGCATACTTAACCGGAAACCACATGTCAGTAGGCCACTAAGATATTTTTGCCAGTCCTTCAGGACATCTCTTAAATCTACCTTAATACATTTTGGGTGAGCTTTCATGTGAAATTTTCCACCTGCTTCCGCTTCTGGAACCCCTGTATTCTTGAATTCTCAAAATAGTTACGCCCACCAAGTCCTTTGCCTCGAGTTGGATGAGACCAATGCACTTTTCCCTTCAAAGTCCATTACAGGACAGCTCTGCCCTACTCTGTCCTTCTTCCTCCCCTACCTAGCTCTCTGAAAGGGATCATCCCAGAATTTCTAACTCTAAGTTAATTAGAACAGATTTTCTCCTCAGGTATCTTCAGAGTCAGGCCATGGGCCCCAAATGACCCACCTCTTTCATCACAGTCCTAAGCCATGAGACCTCCAGAAAAATCGCTTTCATAACTTTACTGCTGGTACTACTTTTGGTGAATGTGATGCACCCCCCTTTCTCTGAACCCTGCCTAGACATGCCTGTCCCCCCTCCTGCACATGCCAGGTGAATCTGACCACTTGCCTACTTGGGTTTCTGCTGGCCGTTGGTAGCCCATTCGTCGGGTGGTTCTCCTATGTAGACCTCCACGTACATCGCACTGCATGACTAAAGTAGACTGTAATCAAACTCTTTTCCTTCTGTTGTGCAGATGCTATATCATCGCCCTTGTTACTATGTTTTACACACACAGAATTGGACCAACAGCAATGATTTCTCCCAAATATGTCTTATGAAAATATGCACTTCCTTCAACTTTTCTCACAAACTGCCCCCCCAGTCCATGACATAAAATCAGAGTCTCAGGATTACAGAAAAGATTCACATTTTATTTTATTTATTTATTTGAGAGAGAGACATCACAAGTAGGCAGAGAGGCAGGCAGAGAGAGAGGAGGAAGCAGGCTCCCTGCTGAGCAGAGAGCCTGATGTGGGGCTCGATCCCACGACCCTGGGATCATGACCTGAGCCGAAGGCAGAGGCTTTAACCCACTGAGCCACCCAGGTGCCCCAAGATTCACATTTTAAAGCAGTGTATTATATGTTGGCTGGTTGAATTTAAATAAGGAAATGAGAAATATAAAGTAAAGCAGTGTCCATTTTTCTGATTATAAGAAAACGTACATTTATGGAAGAGAATTTTGAATTGAAAAGAAATTAAGAGAAGTAAACAAAGAAAAATTCATCTTTGATATCAGCCTCTACCCAAAGGTAATCTGTTATGTATTTATGTAATTTATAAGTGTTTTTATTGATTGCCATGCTATTTATAGATAAGTGGATACTGAATATTCAGTTGTATGTTTAGGTCATGATTTATTCAAACAATCCAAACAAACGTTGCTTCTGATTTTTTTTAGTATAAATAATAACAGAATGAACATCCCTGTATCTAAATCTTATAGCCATTCCTGGTAATATTTCTAGAGTAGATTCTCTGCAAGGAAATACCTTGGTAGAAGTGTATGAACAGTTGAGGTACAAAAAAGAGCTAAGATGTTTAAAAGTGATTATGTCTGGTAAGAAGTTTGCAAGGGTGGACAGAAATGGGCAGGTTAATGCTGTTTTCCATTTTAAGTACTACATTTTACTTTTTCTGCTTTTGTATTATGATTAAAAATAAACATCATATTGTGAAAGTTATTTTTTCCCACGTATAACACAATTATGCCTCAAAAAAGGGTATGGCTTTTTTAAAAAGTTCATGTAATATCCCCATATGAACAAGCTGACTTTTTGAAAATTTATAACAATTTATCCTCCCATCAGGAGTGTGAAACAGCGCCCTTCCTGTAAAAGTCTCTACAAACTAGATATTTCTTTTTCCTTTTAAATATTTCCTAATTAGGTTTAAAATGACATTCAATTTAAATTTGCATTTATTTTACTGATAAGGCTGAATTGCTTTCCTATCTGATTTACTGGCCATTTAGATTTCTTCCTTTGGCTTTAAAATGAACATACCAAAGCTCATACATTTGATGTATGCGGTTCCAGTGAAATCAGTCACTTTAGAACATGGTATTCTTCTACCAGTGACTAGGCCATGGCTTCAGTATTTGGATAATTCCTTCTTTGAATGACCATCAAAGTCAGAGTGACATTCTTTTGGATCTCCTTAGCATCAGTTACCTTGTCAGGTTAGGGACGCATGGCAGAGCCCCTGCGTGATGATAACCTTAGTTTTCTTTGTGTTCCTAAACCATCCGTGAAGATAACTGTCCTTGGAGCCCTGAGAACATGAGCAGAATAAACACCTGGCTGTAGTACAGCACCACAGTCATTTGGATAGACCTTTTATGGATGGCTTCTCCCCACCTCCACCTCATTTCATAGACTTCATATTTAATAGGGTAATTAAAAGTTGTCCATTAGTAGACATGTCAGTGTGTCATGCAGCCTTATACACATCTCCTAATACATGGTAGACACATAAAAATTGGATCGAGATTGTGGACTAAGCATATTTTTGACTAGAATGTCATTCATCCTAACAATTTTTGTCTGGTTTATTCAGTGTTCTATCCCAGACAGCTAGGAGAGTTCTTAGCACACACCAGGCAATCAACCAGTATTTCTTTCTTTTCAAGATTTATTCATTTTAGGGGCACCTGGGTGGCTCAGTCAGTTAAGTGTCTGCCTTCGACTCAGGTCATGATCTCAGGGTCCTGGGATCGAGCCCCACATCCGGTTCTCTGCTCAGCAGAGAACCTCTCTCTCTGCCTGCCTTTCTGTCTACTTGTGATCTCTCTGTCAAATAAATAAATAAAATCTTAAAAAAAAAAAAGATTTATTTAAGAGAATGAGACTAGGGGGAGAAGCAGAGGGAGAGAAAGAAACAGAGGATCTCAAGCAGATTCCTGCTCAGTGCGTAGCCCCATGAAGTGCTCAATCTCACGACTGTGAGATCATGACCTGAGCCAAAACTGAGTCAGGCACTCAACTGATTGAGCCACACAGGTACCATCCTCCAACCAGTATTTCTGGAGTAAATGAATACATGATGAGAATATAAGTGAATGGATGAACCAACCAGCACTTAACCACTGGACTTCAAGAGCCAAGCCTCGTTTACCTTATTTTGTAAGATAACACATGATGGCACATTATTCTCTCGAATAATACTGGTGAGAAATACATGATGAAAGCTGAGGGGACGGACAAAGACCAAGCTTCAGTTCTGACCGTAGCTCTGTCGGGGAGCGGCTGTTAAGTCATTCACTCCATCAGTGTTTATTGAGTACCTACTATGTGCTCTGCACTATTTCTCTTCAGCTTTATTGAGGAATGACTGACAGGTATAACTGCCTGTCCTTAAAGTTGTGCCCGATGATTTGATAGACATTGTCAAGATGAAAACAATTAACACATCCATCATCTCCCCAGGTGACTCCTTGGGGCGGGGGGAAAACGCTTAAGATCTCCTCTCAGCAAATTTCAAGTGCACAGTACAGTATTATTAACTATAATCACCACGCTGTATGTCAGATCCCCAGAAATTATCCTCTTATAATTGAAAGTCTGTTCCCATTGATCTACATCTTCCCATTTCCACACGCCTCGTCACTGGCATCCACTTTTATACTATTTATATGAGTTGAGCTTTTGTTCGGATTCCACATAAGTGATACTGTGCAGTTTTTGCCTTTCTCTGATCAGCTTATTTCACTTAGTACTGTGCCCTACCATTCCAGCCACATTGTCACAAATAGCAAAATTTCCTCCGTTTTACAGCTGAGTAGTAGTCCACGCTTTCTTTTTCCGTTCACTCATCAGCAGACACTTGGCTGTGTCCATGTCTTAGCGATTGTGCCTGGTGCCGAAATGAGCTTGGGGCACAGTATGTCTTTAGGATACTGATTTCATTTCCTTCAGCTATAGTCCCAGGAGCAGGGTTGCCAGGTCATATGGTAATTCTATTTTAGATTTTTTGAGGAACTGCCACACTTTTCCCTATGACAGTACCAGATACATCCCTGCCAACAGTGCACCACTGTGCTGGGTTACAGCATCTCTGCTCTCGGGAAGAGCACAGAGGCATACTCTCCGTGAGGGTCCATCAAGTTGAGGTTAATTTTGGAAAATACTGGGGGCTCCTCAGTGGCCAAAGCTGCAGGCATCCTGGAGGTGTCTGTGGTCACAATGGCGGGTAGGGCTCTGGAGGTCCCAGGAAGCAGTGGTGGCCCAAAGCTGCACAGGCAGGGGGCAGCAGCAATGCACCCCAGAATGGCAGTCTGACCCTGACCCCGGGCCTCAGGGGACAAGGTGCAGAACAGTAGCAGCTCGGCCCTGGTGATCATGAGTGGGATCTGTGACTCAGGACCCAGAGAGCAGCACACAGCCGCAGCATGGCCCAGTGCTGGGATGTCAAAGCTTTGAAACGGGGCCGCATGGCAGGCAGATCAGTGCTCAGACTCAGGACCAGGGAGTGGGGCTCAGAGCAACAGCCACACATCCAGGTGATGGCAGCTCAAAGCCCTGACCCCAGACTCAGCTCTGGTTCCTGTAGATGGCAAAGTTCTAAGCATCCCAGTCCTCTAGAGGAGGGCACAGTGGTCACTCAGGCCCCTGAGGGCAGGGCTCTCTCCTCAGTGACAGCTCCAGCCTGGCGAGGACTACAGGCAGCTCCATCAGCTGGGTTATCCTCTTCCTTATGGGGTGCAATCCCCTGGGCCCCAGGGATGCCCTCCTGGTGCGGAGGTGCTCGGGTCCGTGGAAGGGAAGACGTGGGGTGAAGTAGCTCCTGCACGTGGCTCCATGCTCTCCTTCAGTCAGTGACCTTCTCGGGACTCTGGGTGCTTCTTCGCTGCAGTCCTTTGCTTTCCCAGAGCTGTTTTCATCCATTTGAAGTTCTGGTTGATTGTTTTCACTGGGGAGGTGCACCTTGGAGCCTCCCCATCCGCCATCTTACTAATGTCAGCTTTGCCATGCACTTGGCGGAGCACCTGCAAAGCAGGATGACCTGCGCGCCCTGCCCCCGGGAATATACCATCTGCTGAGAGATGGATAGCCATCCAATGTTCTGGAAAGTTGGGAATAAGGGACACTGCTGAGTGCCTGGCCTAGAACAGGCTTGCCTGGACGGAGAGCTCAGGGAAGCCGTCCTTCTCGGGAGAAGGGATATTTGAACTAGACACTAAGGCAGAGGGAACATTTTGAGCACAAGTTCAAAGACAAAAAAAAAAAAAAAAAAAAAAAGAGCTCTGTGCATTGGAGAAATGGAGGAAGAAAGGTTATAGGGAAGCACTGAGAGGGTGGAGAGCATTGAGGGATGAAGCTGGAGAGAGGGTCTTTACTGCTCTTTGCTGTGGGAGGAGGGAGGGATACCCTGACCTTTGCCAGCAGCGTGGGCTTAGTAGCACCTCCCTACCTGGTCTATCGTGAGTATAAAACATATGTGTACCTCTTTGCTTAATGTCAGGTCCATAGGAAATGCTCAGTTAGGGTCACTTTTTTTTCTTTCTTTTATTACTCATATTCTGAGTTCATGAAAAGCAAGAATTTGGTCTTATATTTCAGTGGCTCCCGTTTGTGCCCATGCTGGCTGAGAACTGCTTGGTGAGTGCTCAGTACGTGACAACTGGGTTTCCAGCAGTTAGGTTTCTAAGCAGTCCTTTGCATGCCAGGATTTTATATATATTTTCTTACATGGGTTTTTACTTAATAAAAAATTACTTTAGATTTGTAGTAATAAATTGAGTTTCCAGCATCTGATACTTCCGTATGTGGAATTATGCATCTTTTTTATCTGCCGCCATTTGGGGTTTGTGTAGTCTGGACATGGTTTTATTTTCCAATAAGTGGAGTATTGGTTATTTCAGAGCTTCAAAGCATCTCTAAGATTTAAGATGATGAAAAATGTAATCTATATATATTGAATTGCAACGTGTTATTTGCATCATAGCATCTTCTGATGGCATATAAATACAGAGATTAAATGAATGCATAAAATAAAAATATCCTTTCACCAATAATGTGCCTCTCAGACAACAAAGCAATAATTTAGATCTCTGACCTTGTAATTCAGCTGATTAGAGAAATCTAATTCTCTTTTTATTTCATGTTATATTGTATCTAATTGATGGAGAAGTCTAAGTGGATCAATACTCCAAAAATTGACTTGGACATACTCCATTTCTTTTGTGTCTAGATGACTTGTATGCCCTATTTTCCCAATTTTCAAATGGAGAGAGAGGGAAAAAAAGGGTCTTCTTTTTTATAACTGCTAAAACGGCCAAGTAAACTGATTCTTTCTCTTTCTCTCCCACATAAGCACATAGTAAAGTTTCTGCCCTTTACACTTGGCTGACAATTCCAGTGACAATACACAAGCCAGGAGAGAATGCACCACTGACCCCCATCTTCCTTTAGGGGATGAGCCTAAACAGTTGTAAAAACCACCTTGAATCAGATGCACGCTCTTAGACCCAACCCAGCTGCTCAGAGAGCAGATCAGAGGGGAAGGTACAAAGTGTCACCTTCTGTTACAAGAGCCTACTTGGGTCTTTTCTTTGCCCCCCCCCCATTACTGATGGAAGAAACAAGGTAATATTTACACCTTACATTTACCTGCCAGGGCTTATGTTCTTGTCTATTTCATCCTTTGGCCTTTATTAAGAAGTTAAGTTCCTGTCGAGTCCCCCTCTTGGTCCCTCATACAAGTACAGTTCTGCATACTGGCTTGTTCGTAAATTACTAATGTCACAGCGTAAAGTCCCATTCGGAAACAGGCCCTCCTGACATGTAGCTTACTGGTAATCTGAGCTGAACTACAGGGTGCCGGAAGCAGCCCCGCTCTCCCAGTGAAGCAAGGCTCCGAAGCTCTTCTCGTGCCAGGGAAACAATGAACTTCATGTTCCGTTTGCCCACAATGATGCTCGCGTAAGTCAGTCATGTTTGTTAAGCCCGTGTCAGTCCGTTCAGCCTGCTCGGCTCGGAGAGAGTCGTAATGTGTAGTTGGGCTCCAGAGATTGTGGGCAGAAATGAAAAGATTTGCACTCATCGAACAAGAAAATGGCATTCCTGGCTGTCATTCTGGAAGGAAGAGCTTTTCTCTCCGACGTTGCACAGCAGGCTCTGCTCATGTCCCCGAATGTCAGCTCACGCCTCAATGCTGAGTGAGTCTTTTCCCCACCTAACTTGACAGGCGGATGTGTCTGACATAAAAGCAGACTACCCTCCAACTGGGAAGCTAGGACACCCCAAATCTGGGGCCAGTTCTGTTCAACTGAGGAGATTGTACCGAATCTTACTTTGCTGTGGGATCTATGATCAGCTTGGAGAGGTGCCTCTGATGCCAAGGAAACCAAGGGTGAGAGTGTTTGGAGAGAGTTGGCTTGTGCCTGCAGACCTGGTGAGGGGCCTGCTGTCTCACCGCACAAGCCCTCCCCTCTCCCTGTGACACCTCACACACGGCTGAGGACCTAAGTGTGCCCATCGAGTGTTGGGAGAAGGTGTTTGGATTGCCTGCAGAAACGGCCTCCGAGCCCCAGGGGTCAGAGCTAGCGTCTGTCAGCACCTATGGTCTGACTGCATGTTGGGGGTATTTTGCATTTCACATCTTCAGCTGGTTTCTAGCAGTGCACATCTGGCCCTGATTTTCCCCAAGGTGTTAAAAAAAAAAAAAAAAAAAGAGGCAAACTGGCTGTGGTAGTCCTAAGAAGGATATAATTTCCTGAGATAAATCTGCAGAGAACATGTATTTCAAAACCAAATGTAAATTGACTTACATGTTTTCTGTTTTCAGTTTTATATATTGGCTTTTCATTCACAAACATTGATGAAATGCCTAGAGTGTGCTACCACTAAAGGTGAGCAAAACAGACATTTTTCTAGCCCACGAGAAGCTCACTGTCACAGTCCCATTCCATTCAAGTATCATGAGTCATCAGACTTGACTGTGTATAAATCTATAGCCTTAACACTTCAAACCCACTATTCTAAGTCGTCTGAATACATTTGGGCTCTAAATTTCAGCATCTTGTGTGTCAAAGAAGGGGCCTGCATCTGGGGAACGCTTAAGGTACCTGGAAGACATTCCACTGGCCTTGGCCATGAGCACCTGTGTGTTCTTGTTTGGAAGCTCCTTCCCATTTTTGAGTCACGAATCCTGCCGAAGTCAAACAAAATAGTCCCCAATCTGCAAGGGTTTATGTTTTCGTGTTTCTTAATGGAATGAAGATTAAAGTCCAGCTTGGCCTAACAGTGTTGCAGAGCAGAAGTAGCTATTATTGTACTGTTGCTATTTTTTTTCTGTGAATCTGTAAATACTGCTTTTGATCCAAGGATTGCAGAATGTGTTTTATTAGATTTATCGAAATCCACTGATTCTGGCATGCCACAGCTGATAGTAGGCAATAGATTTGGGTTTCTAAAGCATCACCCAGTAGCATTTTTCTTTTTCTATAGGCCCACATGCAAGAGCATAGATAAAAAGAGATGCACATTACTTTTGCGTGGTAGAGCAGGGGCCACTGAGGGTCCATTGCCATGTGCCCAAGTAGCTGTCATCGGAGAGTCAGCTGCTCGGCGTCAACCTGACCGTGTTGCTGGCTCCCTGTTCACAAATTCTAAAGTCACACTGTTGCGGTTTCAAGAAGCAAAAGGCATGACAGTTGGCGTAACATCTTTGATGTTCCTCTAGCATTAGGAAAGTGACCAACATTTTTCTGGGAACTAAATGGGAATAGAGGATAATAAGGAAACTTCGGGAAGTTATTGAATATTTTCTTTCAGAGCCCAAGACACGTGAAAATCAGGCCTCTGAAACATCAAGCCGGAACCTGGAAACTCTCATGATTTGGTTTCATTAACGATACCAAAGAATAATTAGACCATAAGGGGAATTCTGTTTTCCATTCCCCAGAGACCATGATTAGTAGGTGACTTTCCAGGTCATTCTTTTTTCCACTTCCTGTTTTTTTTCCCCCTCTAAGAAAATTGCTCATGATGGGAATGAGTAGGGTGGGGTACTCATGCGTCCTGAGCTGGGCGGCTGACCCCAGGTTGTGCTGCTGGGTTTTTATTTCGATCCAGGAGGCCCAGGCTCTCCTGCACGCCTGGACGGGGACTGTCTGTTCTCTTCATGTAGGCAGCCAAGATGATAGAACCTGGGGATCTTTTCTTTGCATTGTTAATCTGGGAAAGGGAAAAAAAAAAAAGTTGGGGAAAAAGGAAAATAGAAGATATATGTTTGTAGATAAAGGAAGTTACTTTATTTGTGAGTGTCTCTAGCAAAGAGACACAGTGAAACACTGTCACAAATGGGGAAGACTTTCAAGGTTTTCATTATACCAGGAACTGTACACAATTAACTTGAGATATAAATATAAGCCAGCATTTCAGTTAAGCTGCTTATTAAAATAATTAGGCCAGTGAAGCGAGGAGCGTGTAAGCCAAGGAAATTGTGAGGTTTGGCTAAAACGCTCTCACTGCAAGCATACACAGAATTGAATGAAAAAGTTGTAAAGCCATGAGTTTAATAGATAAAAACTGTCCTACAGTAAAAGTCAAAAGACAACCAGAAAAGGACCAAATATGTGTGTGTGTGTGTGTATATATATATATACTTTTTTTTTATAGATTCATAGTTATAGAAATCCTGAGCTGGAAGGCATTTTTGAGAAACCATTTCTAAACTGGCCACCACCAAGTCCCCCTTTAAAACTTATTCTTGCCTGTGAGTTTTACTTTTTGAAAGATTCCCTTTACAATTTGTGCTTATTAACTGCCAATTAACTCGATTTCCCACTAAGTAAAAACATGATCCTCCAATTAGAGTATGGATTAGCACGAAATAATGAGTGTTACCTCTTTCAGTTAATATAATTTAAGCAAAAAGCAAATAAATGTGACATTTTGATTATCCTGTGTAATCTTATTATGGGTAAATGTGTGATTTCTGTGAGTCTTTTTTCTGAAAAGTAAAAATAGGGCAAGAAGGCCCAAGGCCACCTTTGAGGCGAATGGTTGGAAGCCACTGTCTCTTCTGGCCCCTTTATTGCATGGTGGGTTTGATAGCTCAGCCTCAGGCCATGCACTTTTGTACAAGGTCAAAATACAGGTCTCCCAATTTTTCATCGAGCCCTCTCTGCTGAACCGCACCGCCATTTTATAAACTTGTGAGGCTGAGGAGTTTTAAGTACTGTTCATTCCAATTTTAGAAGTGCTACTGCGTTTGAAAGACCATAGAAATAGCCCGGGGGTAACCCATTTTTCTTCTCAGGATTTTTCATTAGGTTTTTCTTAATATCAAATTGGTAACTTTTTTTGAAATTTTTGGACTCCTGTGCTGTGCTGTTACATAAGGGCCATCCTTTCTACTCAGCTGCCCCACTATAACAGTTTGCAGATCAGCGCATCTTCTCTATTTGAGTCCTTTAGTATGAAAAGCACCACCCCCAACCCTTCTGTTTGCTCATGTAATCAGGTAAGACCAGGAAGAGTCAGAAGACCCCGCTCTTCAATGACCAAGTGCGTTCAGATTGCTCCTTTCTGCTCATGGTTGCATTTACCATCCAATTCCATGCTCTGTATTGCAAAGCAAGCCGGCCAGTAACTCACATGTGCTCCTCGGGGCTTAATAACAATGATGTGAAATGTATTGAAGTCATGCTAAAGTATGTTTAGAACTGTGTCCTTCCACAACTTTAAGGAGAATAGAGTTGACATTGGAAAAGTCAACACATGAAAAAAAAAAAAATTGCCACGCGGCCAAGAATTAGAATGGGTGACAGCAACTTAGTGAAGCGTCCGCAGCCCCTGAGTCTGGTGAGCTCTGCTGTAGGCTGGGACGCCGTGATGGATGGCTGGTCCATCACACCTGGCGACATCCTATTTTTAGACTGCCCGAGCCCACGATGAATGTGGAAGGCTGCCATGACTTATTAAAACCCTTCATGAAATGTGGGCTCGCTGAATGTCACATGAGCCCCCCATATCAGTCAAGTCACATTTGGAAAACAGAATGTTGAGCTGCCTGCCATGTTGAGCTGCCACCGCCAAGGCACCTCGGGTATCCCGAGGCGGCTTCTGGGGGACAGTTGCGAGATCTAGCAGTTGTCTCTCTCAAACTATCAATTAGGAAAAGAGCAGAGTCAGCTGTGATATATTAGATGGCCCTAAGATGGATCGCTCTGAAAAATCTCATATTGGCAAGAGTAATTCAAGTTGCCAGGAATCCGGAGTTTGCCGTGTGACATCTCTAGAAGTCCGATGAGGTTTGACTGGTTTACTCTGCTAAATGAAACTGCTGAGATGGCTGTCGGGAGGTGATTAATAAAGTGCATAAATCTTAACTATGGGAAAAGATGAATCGATGCTTGCATATATTGGAAATGTAATGAAGCCAAATTGAAGCCACCAGGATTTGCTAATAGATTACAGGAAAACAATATCATGTTTCGTGTTCCTCACTGGTCGTCTTTGGTTGGTCTCCTTTTGAAAATGACCAGAAAGACGGGTTTGGTTTTATTTTTTATTTATTTCTTTTTTTAACACATGAGACCTGAAGGGGCAACAGAGCAGGAGAGTAATCATGAGTACTCTTAAAACCCCACCCATTCATAACTTCATGAAGTTCCACACTGGTATTTAACATTTGTCATTTATTCCCACCATGCTAATGGAGAGAGAGAGAGAAAGGAAGGAAGAAAGGAAGAGAGAGAAAGAGGAAAGAGAGAGAGAGAGAGATTGGTTCATCATCCCTCAAGGCTGCTATTGAATGCTGTTAGTAATCATATACAAAGTTTTGGTAGTTTTCAAAGTAATTAGAACCCCAGAGCACATAAACTCTAGATGAGCTCTCATCTTTGAAGTTCTTTTTTTCCAACTAAATAGCTCTGTTCTGCTACAATTATATACTGGTCATTATAAAATTAAAAATCATTTTAAGTGAATGGATTTTTTTTTTAAAGAAGCATTTGTTTCTTGCTAATTATTGCAAACTAATTGTAGTTTAGGATGGTCTACTAGAAATCTGAAATCACTGCCCTAGAGCCCCAGTCCCTGATGGCTGCAAGTTGAATTCCAGAAGGAAATGCAAGTGATGGAAAAGAAGGTCTAAGGCCTTCAAAATCTGAATTTTCATAACTTTGAAAAGATCTGACTTTCTGAAGGTCATTATAGACAGCTGTGCAGGGAGATGGCCTAAAATACCTTTATTGTCACATGGACCTGAATTTCATTCCAGCACTACTAGAACCAAACTATGATCCCTGGAATGTTAGTTAATGTCTCTAACCCTCGACTTTTGCATCTGTAAGTGGGGATGCTATCTACCTTGCAGCCTTATTTTCAGAATGAAAATAATATTTGTGAAATTTTTAGCACAGAAGCTGTCATCATAGTAACTGTTGTTATCATTGCTTATCATCATTTCTATTGTTATTTTTGTGATAGGAAAATATACTACTGCTTAGAGGCTAGAGCTTGGTCTTAGGACAGTTGGTTCCTGGCGTCCTGTTTCAGTGTTGTTTTCAATAGCAAGCTTGGATCTTCCAAGAACAAGGGATTTAAGTTCAACAATCCAGAAAAGCAGAAGTTTTCCATGTTTCTTTCCTATCCTTGTGATCCAACGCCAGGATAAGCATGGGTAGAAAATATGACTATACAGGCTGTATATCAATTAGGGGCTTTCCCAGAAACCAACAAGTTCTTAAAACCCCACCCATTCATAACTTCATGAAGTT
Source organism: Mustela nigripes (assembly GCF_022355385.1). Classification (NCBI taxonomy): domain Eukaryota; kingdom Metazoa; phylum Chordata; class Mammalia; order Carnivora; family Mustelidae; genus Mustela; species Mustela nigripes. The sequence continues at coordinate 176,838,035 of NC_081559.1, read as the reverse complement.
CCACACTTTGCCAACATCTCCCTAAGACAACAGGAAAATAAAAATATAAATAGCAGTAATAGTAAATCAGAACATTGAATAACAAGAAAAACCCCTACCGATGTGCATTGTCTGTGACCCTTTTCCCCTAGTCCTCTTTTTCTCACTGTTTATTACAAATTAATATAATGAGTTATATGGTAAGTAAAAACTGGGCACCAGCTCTTTTTCTTGGGCGGTGGCGATGATGAATGTCAAGGTCAAGGTTTCTTCGGACTCCTTGCTTTATCCCAACTCTTCATCGATAAACTATTTCTTCGTTCTATCCTTAACTCTTTTCTCTGGCTGCTCATTTTTTATTTTGTTGTTGGTTTAGAGAACATTCTTCCTCCGTTTCTTGGTTCCAGATACTGAGTTTACCGATCGTTTCTTATATTCCAGACACAAGGTGCTTCCCATAAGTCATCTTAATTAGTCTTTAAAACAGCTCCATATTAGAACTGAGGGAAAAAAAATTGTAAGGTCATAGAGATAGTAAATGGTAGAGCAACAGTTTCAGTGAGTAATTTCAGGTTCGTGAAACCAGGCTACCCTCCTGGCCTTATTCAGGAATCTGAATGGTGGTGGGCAGACTGGTGGTTTCAGATGGAATACCCACCAGAGAAACCAAATTTTGATTCTGAATGTAGAGCTTACGATGGATACTGACACTGGGGATCCTTAATCGGACTTATCCAAACCTCTCTTACCATTCTCATAGAATCTACCCAAGTCTTCTGGTACATAGGTTGATCAAGAATCACAAATCTGGCTGACACCCAAGCTTTCTTCCTTCCCCCCTTGATCCATCCCCTTCCTACTCACCACCTTCTGGTCCCATTACCCTGGATTCCGAGTTAAAAGGAGCAGGAGAACCCTGCCAGTGCATGACACATCGCCTCAGGGGTAACAGAAGAAAATGTTCTCATCACTGTAGAGTAAGGGAGTGGTAGGGTTAGCCTTTATTACTTTTGTTAAAGATACTGGAAGGAAGAGGTTGGGTGGATTTCAGAAGAGGGAAGGAAGAGAGATTGATGAGAAACAGGAAACCACATTCAGACACGAACAGGCCCCAACAAAGACAAGAAAATTGCCATCCCTAACTGCATCTTGGACAGAAAAGCCCAACACATCTTTCTAACATATGCTTGCCCCCACCCACCAACCCCAAGCATTACTGTTCTACAACCAGCCATTCCGTGTCTTTCTCCAAGTATCAGACAAGGGTTCTCACAGGGTCATGTTTTTACAATAGAAATTGCTAGCAACTGTCGTGCACCCACCCTGCGCCAGGTACTGGATTAGGTCCCATTCAGTCTCTGCAGTAACTCTGTGAAATTGGTAAATCACTGTTCCCAGCTTACAGACAAGAAAGCCAAGGTGGAACAAATGTAAGCACGTTGTCTGCTGTCACACAATTGGGAAGGAACAGATCTGGTGTTGAAATGACGCCATGTTGTCCCCAAAGCCTGTGTCCATTTCCACGATGCCACATTACCTGTGCCAAGACAGTTTTCCAAACATGCCATTCTAGATTAATAGGTCTTCTGGAGGGCTAGCAGTAGAAATGGGAAAAGGGTTTTAGGGAAGTTTGTTGATGCTGCAGCAACCTGAGAAAATAGCATTGGTTTCTTCTTATTAATTTTTTTAATGGCAGCATTCATAGTTCATTAAATCCAACAAAATCTTCAAGCTACTATTTGGATTGTTTGGCTTTTTCTGCTTACCTATGTCTTTAAAAAAAAATTCCTATGTTCTCCCAAAGTGTATTTGATCACTATTACATGGGTGCTGTCAGATTTCTCATGGAAAGATTCAAGACTCATGAATGCCCACTGGGCAGTTTGGGAAAAAAAGATTACAAACCACTCAGAACTGTGAGATGCAGTCCAGAGGTCCACCCATGCAACTCGTAGTCCAGGCTCTTTCTTGCAACCATTTCTATCACCAAGAGAAGATAAATTGAATAGGAAAATCAGGAGAATCCTGCCTAAGTATAAGAGGATAAGCCAGCACATAACCCAGATTTCTGAACTTAAATGAAAATTAGAAGGAACTTCAGCCAGGTCCCTTATCTGCCTGGAATCATGTAGTTTCAGCATCAGATGATTTTTTTATCCACTCCTTCTCCAAGATTCTGCTAATGCCCATTTTCTAGAAAAACAATGATGGTGAGTGTACATCACCTTTGGTAATTGCAAGAGATTTAATGAATTTTACACCACCCTTTCCAGCCAGTCTTGATGCTTCTTTTTATCTAGATAGAAGGGGTAAGGGGAACTATTACACACTTCTCGTGGATGAAGGTTAGAAGGAACAGCGATATGTTGGGCAATCACAAGCATTCACTTGTCAATCTGCTTGCTCAGATGTTCCAAACAGGATATGCAGATTCTTGTCCAATTCAGTGGGAAAATTTATAGAATTCTGTCACTTGGAGTAATGAAGTCATCCTAGCCAGTTCTGCCTCAAGCAAGGTACCCGCCCAAACGGCCAAAGACAGAGGGATTGGCTTCTTTCATCTACCTTTAAACAGTGCAAGAAAGCTAGTGCTTTCCTCATTTTATCATAAAGAAGACAAAAAGTGACTATCAAGGTCACCTCTAATGCATCTAAAGGAATATATTTGGAAAGGCTTCATTGAAAGAGCTTGGTAGGGGGAAAAAAAAGTTTGGTAGGTAGAAGATTTGGCAAACTTTTTTTAAAATTTATTTTTTATTTATTTTCAGCATAACAATATTCATTATTTTTGCACCACACCCAGTGCTCCATGCAATCCGTGCCCTCTATAATACCCACCACCTGGTACCCCGACCTCCCACTCCCCACCCCTTCAAAACCCTCAGATTGTTTTTCGGAGTCCATAGTTTCTCATGGTTCACCTCCCCTTCCAATTTCCCTCAACTCCCTTCTCCTCTCTAATTCCCCATGTCCTCCATGCTATTTGCTATGCTCAAGTCACCTTTATTTTACCCATTTTATTGACATGAAAACTATGACTCAGTCATCTTTGTTCTTTGAAAGTGAGCTAATACACCTTCTAGAATGTGATACATAATGCTTTAGGGTGCCACTGAGCATCTATAGATCAGGAAGCACTAGGTCTCCGTGCTTAGACTTTATGGATCAGAACATAACCACAACAGGGGAAGTTTCTGAATGAAGCTCCTAGATGATGGGACCAGAATGGAACTCTGTAATCCCAAGGCAACCCCTATACCATATTCATTTTCTATATTCATCTCCTCTACCCACACATTTGCTCTCTTGGAGTCTGTTACTTCTGTTCCACTTCATCTCTCTAGGTTCTAGCCATATTGACAAGACCCAGTGGAAACCCTCTGTCTTTACAGAAGGCCCATCACCGGAGTCTAAGATATACCTCCCTTCCCTAGGGATTCAGTGCTTGGTTTTTCTTACTTTTGTCTTTAGTTTTGTCTCACAGATTCGTGCAGGTATGGCCAGTGGGTTCTTCTTCCCATTCTTGACCAATTCAGATTGGATATAGTTGATTAGATGAAGATTTCAAGACCATCTACCAAGTCTGTGCAAAGGATCCTTGGTGGATTAACAGCATCTTTATTGGGTGTACAAGTGAGGAATAGGACATTTGGGTCATGTGTCTCCCCTTCCAAAAACTAGCCCTTAAGTACCTAAGGAATAAGAATCTCTCTCTCTTGCCTATATCCTCTGCATATCTGGTGTGTTTCTGACTTCATGGTAGGGACTTACATGGTATTTGTTGATCAACATCCCAAAAGTTGCAATCAACACAATAGGGAATAAGTTCCAAATGAGTCTGGAAAGTAATATCTTGTTTTTAACCAAGAGACAACTCTTCCCCTAGAAGGAAAGTGCCAATACTAAGTATTTTTCTTTGTGAGTCCTAGCCAAATATAAAGTGAAACTCCACATGCAACCACACTTAGAACTAGATTTATTTGTAATATGTTTAGGCTTGCTGGAATTTCTATTGTTTGTATATTTAATCCATGGTACTTTTTGTCCAGTTCCTCTCCCTGGCTTCATTTGGGCTTAAATGGTATGCTTCAAGGGAAAAGGGAACAAATACAAAATATATCTGACTGATGAAAAAATAAAATGAAAATATGGCGGGGCACCAGGGCTAATGAAAACAGCCTGCCTGATAAAAATAGTCATATTTGCTTTGAAAACTTGCACCTCTTCCTGAGCTTCTAGAGGGAACAACTGGGTGGTGTCCACGGAAGCATCCGAATCCTGATCTCTGTCGATTTTTAGCAAATTCCAGGAACATTCAAGATTCATTCTCATTTCATTAAAAAAAAAAAAAAAAAAACCCTCCCTATAGTTATAGTACTTACTACTGGGGTTAATTGGAATTTCAACTTCAACGATTTCTGAAAGCTTAGAGCAAAATGTATGTTTGAAAAATAAGAGAAACTTGCAGAGGACAGACAGGTTGGGTTTACAGAGGAGTTTCAGGTTCTTTAGATCATAAGAGAAACAGGCAGCTGCAGGAGCCCAGCATTTGACTGCTCAGTGGATACCTGGCACCAAAATTTCTGGGGAGATCAGAGACGGGGGAGTCCTTACCTGGCTCAGACCTCACATCCTTAGGAAAATGGAAAGGACAACGGACATGGAATGAGAAGGCCCAAGTTCAAGTTTCTTCCAGATGTGGCATAGCCTTGCTTTTCCCTCTGAAAAAAAAGAAATAGTCATTTTAACATACACTATGGGGGTCATGATGGCCAGATAAGAAGATGGAAGCCAGAGGACTTGATAAACTATAACCACGGCAAATTATGCTGTTACCACCCAGTGTCACTCCAGCCCAGTTGCTTAACCCTTTGTCCCAATAACCTGCTTTCAAAGAGAGATGGTTAAAGTCTTTCTCCAGGGATATGGACCTCATTTCCACCAAGAACACCTGAGGGATACAACTCCTGTGTGAAACAGTGGCTTTCTATACCTAGATGGTGGAATAGGAGATACAGTTTGACAGGCCCCCCTGGTGAGAGTCCTAGCCTTTCATGTATTTTAATGGATGTTGAGCAAACTTTAGGGAGGGTAGAGGAGATATGGGTGTAGAAATTGGGGACTGGTTTCTAACCTTCCCTGGACTCCTACTCAGTAGGGGGTCTCCTGAGTCAAACTAAGGGAGTCTATGACTGATTACCCTACTTACATCTCAAGGCCTGAATCAGAGCCCCTCCTCCTTCCAGGGCAGATTCCTAAGCTAGTTCTAGATGTTTTGTGTCATTTACAGAGATGATTGGCATATAGATGAGAAACTGTCTCTGGTCAAGAGATTGTTAGTTTTTACAAAACGTCAGCAATTTATTCTCAAAAATGCCTCGTATCTACTAGAAGACATCCATTTATTCACCTAACATCCCAGAATGCTTTCTGTGCTAGGAATTCACAATAAAGTGGTGAGCAAGACAGAAAGAGTCCCTGCCTCACAGCATTTGTCCCTAGACCCACAACCACTACACACAGGAAAGCCCTTGAACGAGAGGGACCTCCCATCTGGACATGTGTGATGCTGCGTTTTAAAAGAGCACTGGATTCGGAGTCTTTGTGGAGTGTCAGTTCTTTCTCTCTTACTAACTCACCATCGGGACCTTTCTTTCTCATCCTCTGCTTCCTAATCTGTGACACTGGAGGCCAAAATGGAGTTCTCTTAGGACCCTTTCATTTCTCGAATAAGCTAATTGCTTTACCTTAGGAGAATCTCTGCTTTGCTTTCCCATATATTAAAGAGAAATAATGACATTCTCCCCACCATCACCACTAGCTGTTTTCGAAGCCGAGTTTAGGTAATAGGTGAATGTGTTTGAACTATGTGGGGGTCAACATCAGGCGCTACGAAGACTCTTAATTAGGATGCGATCACTAAGCTAGGAAGGAGGAAGACAGCCTTGTGATTTCTTGGGGACCCAGAGTGTACACACCTGTCACCTAAACTAAAATCTTGGAGACACCTGCCCTGTACAGGTGGCTGACATAGCCTGCAATTATTAGAAACTCTTCTGTCTAGAGGACCTAGAGTGCTTGAGGCTGAGAAGTCTCTGTTGCCTAATGAGAAAATAGCCTCCTGCCACCATTTATGTGTGTTCCTTAGGAGCTAGGCTCAAACTGGCTTCTTCTTGTTGCTAAAGAGCACTTGAACCTTTTCTTTCCCTTTTGCTGCTGTTTGGAGCTTGCTTTTAGAAGCCAACCTACGCCGTCTTTATTTTCCCTAAGCTCGAGATTCCAGAAGCATAGCCCTCTCCGCCCAGGTCCTTGAGTACCATCAGTGGCATGCAGACCACCTTTGCCATATTTCTATTGAGGACTGCACTACAGAATCACCCCAAAGGTATCAGTGATGCTAATTTTGTCCTTGGTTCTATCTCAGACTTGAGTTTACTCTGCCCTTGTAGCCTAGAGTGGGTGATGCAGCTGGTTGGAGATCCGCTGTATGGGCTCTGAGTGACCGTGCTCCTCTTGGAGTTGCTTGGCTACAAGGTGGCACTGGGGGAAGGCTTTCCATTTGCCCTGACACCATAACAACCAGACTCAGAAGTGTATTTTGACTAAGAATGAAGACCTCGTGCTAGCCTTTACACAGGGATTTGTTTTCGGAATTCCTCGTTCAGCTAAAAAATTGTTATGACTATTGATTTTGTGGTTTATCTAAATGCTTAAAACAGAATAAAGCCTACAAGCATTTATTGTACTTCCCCCACCACCATGGCCCAGTCCCATGTGTGAGTGGAAAGAAAGTACAAGGGTCAGCTCTGAATCTCCACAGTGTCCTTTAGAGGGGAATTATTTGCAAACGAGAAATTTGCCAAAGTAAGTCGTGCGTCCATGTGTTGGAATGCGTGCTGCTGTCTGGGCTCAAGTTGTCTGCTTACCTAGCTATCTCTTTGGTAAAGTGAACCTCACAGGGCCAAGCAGTACATCTCCCCTTAGCTGCCCCAGAAAGAGACAAAGCCATCTCAGGCACACAGGGAACAGGGTTGTGCTACACGGAAATCAGCAAAATACATCAAATATGCTTGTCTTAATGAGAGTGTTAAAATAGATTTTTTACATATTCCCTCTTATGTATATAAAACACTGACGATGTACCCCACAATGTCAGAATGAGGATATGGTGGGGGAATTAACTATTTCAGTTCTGCATCTCATAGCTATAGTCTTCACTACAGTTCAAAGCATAATTCAAATGTGGCAATGGGTGATTAAAATCAAGTTTAGAAAGATACAATGTTTGGTTTTTCTTTAAGGTTTCCCCAAGTCACTCTGGCCCATGGAAATATTCTCTGTCTTTAAATAAGATATTTAAAGAAGATATTTCCATCTTCTTTCTCTGAGCTATTTTATGACCTTCAGTTGGAAATTATGTACTGCTTTAAAATACCTGGATGGGAAGATTAAATTTGCTTAAATGTTAAAAAAAAAAAAAAAAAAAGATAGTGTTTGCATCACTTCGCATGTAACCATTCCCAATTAATGTTAATCACAAACATTGTATATGATCATTGCCCAATATTAAAATACACAAGGCACACCCAATTTGATCTAGATTTCCTCCCAGTTAGAATCATGGGAAAGTGTTAGGATGTTTTTCTTTTCATGTGTACTCAATAATAAAAGACTATCAGTCTGATCAGTAAAAAGTCTTAAAAATAATAAAACCACCAGCAGCTGATTGTAATTTATCTTTCAGAAAAACAGTTGTTCTATTTTCCATTCCAGGAAGGGAAAAAATTGTCAGGGGTGAACTCTTCTGCACGTTTTGATCACTTGGAATTCATCTTCATTTTTGCATCAGAGGCTGAAGCAGCCCCAGACCCAGATGTGCAATTGATTTTTGTTCAATTTCAACTCTGGGGAAAATTACACAGAAGTGCGTAATTTTTTCCCTGAATGCCCAGATTATGTAAACACACCCATTTCATTTTAATAACAGAACTAAGGACATCCACTGGGAGAGCATCTAATACTTTTCCCCCCTAGAAATCATATTTTGGGGCAAACCTTGCACAAAGAATGATTTAGAACCTTTTATAACCCAGGGAATAACATCTTATGAGCCACATTGCAAACACATATGGCTACATGTAATGGAAACAATGTACCTTTACTTCTTTTCACTTTATACTGCCATGTTGGTCTCTTTGATCATGTATGAAGCCTTGAAATAGAAAACTTGCCTGGCTTGGTTTGCATTTGTGATCACTGACCTCTAAATTAAAGTGATTCAAACTCTAACCCCTTCCCATATGGCTTGAGCATGAGTTGTCTGAGTATGTTGCTTCCAGCCTGATTTTGAGGAGAAATGGTTATGCTGGCGAGGCAGCCCATGACCCATGGTCCGGTGACATGACTGGTGAAAATGGGCCCATGTGCCATCTTTCTGGTTTTTTCTCTAAGCTGCCCAGATGCTGAAGCTCTTCTTGGACCCACTTTAGACATTTTGAGTTCTGCTGGGGAGAGGGCAACATATAGAAAGAAAGGGAGAGAGAGCCTTTTCTTCAATCCTTTGCCTCTGGTGAGTTCCACAGTGATAAAGCAGAGAGAGAAAATAAGATTAGCTTATCTATGGCACTCTTGGGTCATCCATTAGACTTGGCAATGTGGCCTTCAGTAACAGCTTAGGCTTAGCCTGCAGGGCTGTATGGGCTCTTGAATAAACAGATATATATATATTTTATGAGATTGAGTATAGGAACTGACATCTCCAGATTTTATGGAGGGCTTAATTACTCTCAGAGGTTTAAAGAATGCTCAATGGGAGATACTTGGTCATTTTTACTTTTAAAAATGAATATTAAAAATAAAAATTGCTTGACACTAGGACCCAAACAAAGGCTTGCTTTGAAAGCATTTGTTTGTGTTATCACTGTTTATGTTTTCCCACAATCTGGACTCTTTCTGGAGTCAACAAATACCATGTTTGCTAACAGAATGAGCGCTAGCAATTAGCAGAGTTCTAAGTGATGCCGGGTAAGTAGCTGCATTGTTTGCTGTGAAAATTACCAGGGAAAGACTAACCAGGATTGCTTTTACCAGCTCCATAAAAAATCCCCCAGAGCCTTCCGGAGAAATGCAGCATCATTCAGGAAAGGGTACAGACCGTGGAATTAGACAGGCAAGAGTTTGAATCCCAATTCTGTAATTTAATAACCTTAAAATGTGGTCTCAGGTACCTCATCCATAAAATAAGGGTAATAATGACTATTGCATGGAGTCGTTCTAAGGATTAAATAAAGTGAGTATATGAGCTAATACACATAGTGGAAGGAAATCATTTTATTAGGGTTCGTCCCTTTTGTTTCCTTAATTCCCTGAGGAATATCATCTGAGAGTTTATTTCTGCCAATTTGCAGGAGATATACAAATCAAATATAGTACTTTATCCCCTTTGTCCCAGGCTTGCATAAACCTGTCAAAACTACCCAAGGAAATTATTGCACCAGCACCAAAGTGTGGTCTTCCATTTCTAGCAAGATAAATGACCAGATGTTTAGAGAAAACCTTCCCAGTTTGCACTTAAATACACATACACTAGATGATAGATAAATAGGCAGACAGATACAGAGATTGAGAGAACAGTCCATGTCAAGAAACATCCAGAAATCTCTGCTTCACAGGGGTAAGCAAGTCCTACAGCTGCCATCTTGTGGTCTAGGTGTTAGAGCTGTGACCAGTGTGGGAGAGAGCAGGACAGGAGTTAAAGCATCCCTAAGCGGGATGGGAGGTGGAATGTTTACAAAAAGCCAGGACCCCAAAAGAAGACATTCTTGGTAGGTGAATTAGGAGAGGAAAAAAAAACCCACACCACCGAAGAGTTGCTGTTCACGACTCAAGTGATAGAGGGTACCTGTAGTCTATAATTTCTAAACTTGGAGATGAAAAATTGGAAAGAGAAAAACTTCAAATACAAAAAACTTCAATAAGAAAGAAAAGTGGTAATAAAAGAAATATTGAAAAGTGGAATAGATACCACAAAATAAAGTTGTAAAAATGAATCCAGATATTTTAGTAACCGAAAATCAATGCAACTGTATTATCCTTCCCTGTTAAAAGACAATGATTATCGAACTAGATTAAAACACACAAACACACAAACACACACGCACACACACACACACTCTTACAATCTCACAAAATCCAGCCACATGTTGTTTATAAGAGGCACAAGATGGTTAAAAGTAAAGGTTAGAAAAGGTATTCCAGGGAAACATTAACCTAAAGGAAGCCTTCATTAATATAATAATATCAAACAAAAGCAATATTAAATGCAAAAAATAATACACTAGAGATAAAGAGGTGAATTTTCTCGAAAGTTAACATTTCTCAGGAAATATGTGTTGAGTTTATAGGTAATGAGTAGTATAGCTTCAAATATTAAAAGTAAATTAACAGAATTACAGTGAAAAATATACAACTCCACATCATAATAGGAGATTTTTACTTAACAGTATTCAGTAGAATATGGAAAACTAGAATGACACAAACAATAAGCTTAACCCTAAGGACATACATAAAACACTGTTCCAACACTTACGAGTAGAAATTCCATTGAGGGAGACACAGAAAATTTATAAAAATTTAATCATATTGTAAGTCATAAAGCATGTCTCAACAAATGGTAAAGAACCCATTTTATCATTAGAATATAAACAAATCAGTTATAAAAATAAATGGAGACAGGGAAATTTTAAAATCCACTTTTAAATAACCCATGGGTCAAATAATAAATCATAATAGAAACTATGGGAATGATAAGTACTACTTAACAAAATAGATGAGATGAAGCTAAAGTAGTTCTTAACAAGAAATTTATAGCCTTGAATGTTTATATTTTAAAAAATAGCTATCGACTGAAAAATTTGGAGAAAGAGCAGAATAAACCCAAAGATAATGAGGAAAAATTAAGATAACAAAAACTAATGAGGTAGAACACAAAAATAGAGGATCACCGACATCAAAAGTCCATTTTCTGAAAAGAATAATGAATCAATAAGATTGAAAAGAATGAAATTGCACAAATAGCATAAAGGATGTAAAGGCATCGTTAATTACACATGCACGTGAAGTTAATTAGATAATAAGGCAAAGTTATAAACTAGGCAGATAAATTTGAAAATTTATATACAATGGACATTATAAAAATACATATTTATTGTCAAAACTAATTTGAGAAGAAAACTGAATGATCCTTTAACCATGAAAGAAATGAAATTGGTAATTTTTTTTTCCTACTGGAAAACACTGGAGCAGAAGGTCTGCCATAGGAATTCTGCCAAATAGTCAATCCAAAATACATAAAGTCCTTTAGACAACAGAAAAAGTGGGAATATTCCCAGACTTACTCTACAAGGCCAATATTAACCTTGGATCCAAAACTTGACAGAGTATGAGAAAATAAAAGTACACACCTTTCAAAAATCTAGAACACTAACAAGTAAAAAGAACATTAGCAAGCCAAATTAAGCAATGGATTTTAAAATGACATACCATAAATTTCGGTTTATCCCTGGAAACAAGGTTAGTGCATTATTAGAAAATTATTTAATGTAATGTATCATATCTACTAATTAGAGGAGGAAGCCATATGTCATCTCAGTATATACTCAGAAAGAAAATCATTCAGTAAATGATCATTCAGTAAATTTATCCGTGATAAAAATTCTTAGCAAACTAGGAATAAAATGGCACTTTCTTAACCTGATAAAGGATACCCTCAAAAAACTCACGGCAAACATCGTATTCGATGGTGAAATATTTTTTAAAACCCCTTTAAAATCAGGATCAAACTGAGGATGCTAGCTCATGACTTCTATTCCACGTAATTCTGGAAGTCCTAAAGACACATGACCTCGAAAATAACTTTGTATGCGAGGAGACAGGCAACCAGCATGTTCATAGCAGCTTTGATTTTAATAGCAGAAAGCTGGAAATTACTCAATTATCCTTTGACTTAGAATGGATAAATCAATTGTGGCATCTTCATACAATGGCCTTCTATACAGCAGGAAAACAAATGGACCGGATCTATGTGTGTCCACATGGATGAATAATATTAAGCAGAAAAGCCAATCACAGAATACGTGTACAGTATCATTCCACTTACATGAAGTTTATGTAAATTTCATAAGTAGGCATATTTCATCGGATGAAATATGTATATATATGTATATTTACATATATGTATATGTATATGTAAATATATATATTTACATATATGTATATATGTGTGTAAATATACATATATATACTGTAAAGAAAAATAAGGGAATGATTAACACAAAATTTAAAATCTTGATTACATTGGTGGGGAACAGGGTGGAAAGGATCCAGGAAGGGCTTGTGATAATTTTCCATATCTTGAGCTGGTAACAGATGTGTTGTTGATTCCAACAAAGAATCATGGCTTCCCAGACTGGTAGGAAAGATGTGATAACTTAACCCCACTCCATTTGGCTTCAACTTGGAACGCCTGTGACCCCTCCCCACCCCACTTACCCAATAATTATATTCAACTGATGCAGTTACTCATTGGCCTGCTTATAGTATAAATACCTCTTCTTTATCCTTGTTTGTTTTCTGGGTTTTTTGTTTTTGTTTTGTTTCGCTATGTGTCCTTTCTATAATCCAGGACTTACGTCAGAGTTGTTGTCTTTTGGATTATAAACTCAAGTGTATGATCTAAAGAGAATGACCAAGAATGTACAGAGGAGATTGCAAGGAAAGACTATCTTATATCTGTATCATTTATTTCCCTTTTAATAGCCAAGCTCTAAAAAGTAATAAAATTCAGGACACAGTATGTACTGTGGCTTCCTAACCTCTCAAAAAGAAAAAGAAAAAAAAGAAAAAAAAATAAAAAAAAAAAAAAAAAAAAAAAAAAAAAAAAAAAAAAAAAAAAAAAAAAAAACGAAAGAAAAAGAAAGAAGAAAGAAACAAATAAAAATGAGGAATGTTTCCATTCGGTGTGCTGCATGTACAATGCAAAAATTGTAATCCAAATAAACATTTAGAAAAGAAAGATGAAAACTCAAACAAGATCATTCTACCCTCTGGGAATTCACCATCTAACTATGACATACACATAGAGTGAGATAGGAGGAAAGAAAGTGGGTGGTAATGGTATTGCTGACACTAATGTCTGTTCAGGAAATAGAAATATATAGAAAGAAGAGTCAGCTAGTTCTTGGGCATTGATCAAAGGAAAAAACATATAGAGAGAGAGGAAGGTCACTTTATTTTATAAAATCCTCCTTCTGACGTTAGGTGGTTACACAGCTGGTCCACCTCCACTGCCCCCAGGGTCCTGGGGTATTTTGGCTAAAGCCATGGGCATTGAGTTTGCAGTGCCCATAAACTCAAAGGAGGTTAGTGCTGGAAGGGATACGACAGAACAGTCATGCGAAAAAACTCAAATACATTTAAGAAGTGGAAAAGTCATGGGATTTGGGGAGGTAACCTAGTGATGTAACCAGAGGAGGAAGCAGTGATGACTGCAGAAAACTTTGGAGGACTTTCCCTTTCCCCACTCTTACTAAAGGCAATCGCTTCCAGAAACTTCCTTTATCATGCCAGCCACACTAAATATGTCTGCTGGCCCATGGAATACCAGTTTGTGAACTTTAACAACTCCTATTGCACAGATGGGAGATACCAATAGAGATAGTGATTTACCCAAAATCACGCAAAGAGCAGAGGTGAGTCTAGGATCCAGAGCTGTTCAATATGGTGGACAAAGTCTGAAACCATGAGGGAGGAAGCAGGTGCATGTGTTTTTATGCGAACAATTTTTGTTAGCTGGAATAAAACGAGAGGAGTATAGAAGTTTTGTAAACAGAGAAGTTTTATATGGGGGGGGGGGGTTCAATAAAAGAGACCAAAAACTTGATTGAATAAAACATCTTGCTTCCAGCTCATTGCATCCATGTCCATATTGATCGGCTGTAATAGAGCATGACAGAGGTATTGATTGACTGAAGCAAGTCTCAGGTATTTGGGACCTGAAAGCAGCCCTAGACTTTCAGGAAGGCAGTGCTCTGCAGAAGCCTGCAATTAGGAAAGTGAAGCGGGAAGGGGACTGGGCATGAAGTGATCTATATTTATATCAATCTATCAAGTGACATATTTGAAGCAGAAAGTGCCTCATTTTCTTCACCTATAAGTTAACAGATAAGCATATGTTGGTGATTGTCTTGTAAAAAGCTGTTGATGAAATGCCTACTTAAAGTATGTGCCTGCGTTTTTACTAATATTGATTTCTAAAACATTGTCAAAAACAATGACAGCAGGGGCGCCTGGGTGGCTCAGTTGTTAAGCACCTGCCTTCGGCTCAGCTCATGACTCCAAGGTCCTGGGATTGAGCCCCACTTTGGGCTCCCTGCTCAGTGGAAAGCCTGCTTCTCCCTTTCCCACTCCCCCTGCTTGTGTTCCCTCTCTCGCTGTGTGTCTCTCTCTGTCAAATAAATAAATAAAATCTTTCAAACAAACAAACAAAAAACAATGACGGCAGATTGGATACACACTTCTACATCTGTCGTCCACTTAAAAAAAAGAAAACACAGAAAAACAACAGCAAAGGCAAACGTTAAGCACACAAATCTTATCAAGATCTGGGAAGCAGCAGGGGAGATGGCAGTGCACACATTTTGGAGGCCAGAAAGCAGACAGGCCCGTGGTCAATGCATTAGCAGACCCAAGCTATTTACAACTGAGCTAAAAAGAAGATCGTTGAAAAGTTAGAGAAACAACCAGATCCCCAGACCTCGTCTCCTACTCCTTCCACTCAGTTCAGGAGACTGCCATGCTCCCAGCCGAGCGGACGGCTGAAGCTTTATTCCTGAAGACGATAGAACAGTTTCTGGGAATGGAGTGCACCAGGCACAGATGAGAACAAGGGTCCGGAAGCGACTTCTCTGGGAAGAGGAAATTGACCGAGTACCTAGTAGGAGACGTCCTAGCAGGATATTTACATAAGTGGGAAAGAGTTTGGGCCTAAGGGAGCCATAAGTATTTAGAAAACCAAACACATTAAGAAACAAGATAATTTTACCTCCCGGGAAAAGTGGGCAGGCAGGGGAGGAATCGTGATGGTAGTTTACTCCGGGCTCAGTTTTGGGTAACATCTGAATACTATAATAATGTAAACATTGCATCTTGATTTAATGAAAATGACCATCGTGGGGTGAATAGGGGATGGGAAGAACATGTGCCCTAGACGTGGAGAGAGGAAAGAAGTTGTCCCCTCTTCATAGTGTGAAATCAGATTTTTTTAAGTTGGGACATTTTAATTTTTTATTTAAATTTAAGTTAGTTAACATTTACTGCATTATTAGTTTGAGGGGGTAGGATTTAATGATTCATCGGTTTCATATAACACCCAGTGCTCATAACATCACATGCTCTCCTTCATGCCCATCCCCCAATTACCCCATCCCCCACCCACCTCCCCTCTAGCAACCCTCAGTTTGTTTCCCAGAGTTAAGAGTCTCTTACGGTGTGCCTCTATCTCTGTTTTTATCTTGTTTTATTTTTCCTTCGCTTCCCCTATGAACATCTATTTTGTTTCTTAAATTCTACGTATGAGTCAGTCCATTTTTTTTTTTTTTAAGTAGGCTCCACACCCAGTGCGGGGCTTGATCTCACAACCTTTGAGGTCAAGAGTCGTGTGCTCTACTGACTGAGCCAGCCAGGCACCCCTTAAAGTTGGACACTTTTTTTTTTTTTTAAGTAGCAATGTAAGTACGTGATTTAGAGATAAAAGAAGTAAATGCCAAAATAATCAGCTGTGGGAGGAGGGAAGAGGGTGGAGGGCTCTTGGAGGACGTTTCTCATAACAAATCTTGTAGAATAATTCAATTCTTTAAAATTAGGCCTAGAAAACTTCGATTTAAAATTCACCCAAAAAATAATAAAAATCCATATATTATTTCTTGATTTCAAACCGATTAATAAAAATAAGCTGGACGTATTGCTGAAAAGCCAACTTAGTGTTTGTTCCCACAGCCAGAGGTGAGGAGGAAAGAGAATGATACTCTTTCCATCTTCATGCCTCTCCTAGCAAACCCACTCCGTCCACATGCTGTTCAAGTGATGCCCTTGGTGTGGGGCGGATGAAATGCTGGATCCTAGCTTAAGGATAATGGGAACCAGATGGCCTCAGCCTTCTCAAAACATCTCATTTCCAATTGCTTTTATTTATCTTCCACTTTTGATTATACTTCTTTAGGACACTGTTTGGGTCTTACAGATAGTTAAGAATTATTTTCTGAGAATCGTAACATCATTAGACTTGAAACAGTCTCTCTTACCAACTTCCTTCAGAATAAATCAGACATATGCCTTTTACTTAAGAAGCCCGAGTGGGGAAGGGACCAGTCGCTTCTCACTTTCCCTGGTGTGTCTTACCGCCTCGGATGCGGAGCTGTGTGTCTCCTAACCTTTTTTCAGTCGGGAGGCTTTTAATCTCATTAAAGTGGTGGGCTGGCTCTTGAGAAAAATTCCTGTAGACAGATTTTACATACACTTGCAGAGAATTACAGAGTCCCTGATGCCTATTCATGGATCACTTAAGTGTTCATGAACTTGTTAGGAGTCTGATCCGTATCACTGGCTATACTAATAGATTCTAAATAAGTGTTGAATCAAATGAATGGACCCAAAGAGAGGAACTCTAGTTCCAGCTGACTTGGTAGGTGAAAACAAGGACACACAATCAATGCAGTGTTTTATTTTATGTCTTTGATTTTCCTCTTGGAATATGGAAAATTGGTTTTGAATCTCTTTCTCGCCTTGCTCTTTGGGCTCTGTCGGTCCTTGTATCCTTCTCCATTTATCCCGAAGCAGTACAGAAAGAGTGTCTTCCCTATTACTTAGACTCCCGCATTTCTAGCCTCAACTTGTAAAAACTACTCTCAACCGTACGTGTTGCTCTTCTAAAATCAATCAATCAATCAAGCTCCATTATGCCCAGTTTGTCCCACATATTCAAGGCTGTCATAAGGCTGCAGTAGATGTCTGGTGAAAATGTGTTTCATATCTCATAAAACCTACATCAAGATGTCAGATGCCCATAATTAATGACGAATTCCTCTTCAAGACATTGCTTTACCTATTAGCCACCTGGAGCCGTCTGGCCAAATCCTAATCCATTAGGCAGTTGCAGACATTTTGAAGATGTACAAGTCCTAAGGAGAGTTGAGAATACTTGGCAAGTTGAGTAGTGATGAGAGCTCTGGGACGACCTGCGCCCCGGATGTTCTCATTAGGAAAATGTCCATTTCCGCTCCATCGGGTAATCAGCATTGGCGGGAACGGCAGCCTTACCTGAGCCCTGCCTCGTGCAGGATAATAAAACTTGCCGTGGCCATGGGAAGAGCTATATAGTAGAGGTCATAGGAAGGTACTTGAGGAATTAACCTTACTCTGTTGCTGGTCCTTCCCATTCTCCGAAAGGCGGTCATGTCTCCATTGAAGTCCTCACCTCGCCGTGCTGCCAACCCCATAAAATTTCATCATCATCCCCTTCTTCATCAGCTGGTTCTCCAGCCAGGTAAGAACAGCTGTGGGGAATGTACACTGTCTCATACCTCGGGTTTGCCCTGGAAAGACTTGGAACGCCAGGCAGACGCCCATGGCACAACCCCAGAGATTCCGGTTGTCACTCCAAATACGTTCAGCTCATTTTCTTCCTCTGGCCTCTGCCTTCACCTGTTTCACCCCCGTGCACAGGGCCACCATCTGACTTTCATGCTAGTGGTTATCCTAAGCGATCAGCTATGAGTATCCCGAAGACTGTGATGGGTTACCAAGTTGTGTAGAATGTTCGCTGTTTTTTTTTTTTTAATTTAAATTCAACTAGCCAACACACAGTACATCATTCGTGTCAGATGTCGTGTTCGGCAATTTGTCCGTTGTGTGTAACGGCCAGTGCTTATTACATCACACACCCCCCTTGATGCCCACCCCCAACGCCCCTCCCCTCCGGCAGCCCTCAGTCTGTTTCCCATAGTTAGGAGTCTCTCATGGTTTGTCTCCCTCTCTGATTTCTACCCATGCAGTATTCCCTCCCTTCCCTTATGGGCCTCTGCCTTGGTTTTCTATAATAACAATTTTGTCTTCCCTTTCTGGTTCTAAAAACCCAAAGACAACTCCAGTACCTGGTTATTGGTGCCATTACATTGAACCACAAGGACACCTGTTAGGGTGGAACATTCTGTAAAGATGGCCTGAAATCCAGGTGTGAGCATATCCTTTAGCGGCTCTCAGGAAGGGCAGGGGGGGCAGGAGGTGGCATGAGTGCTGATGTCACCGAGACCCCTCTAAGGGTGGTGGAGGCCCCAATGGAATGAAAGCCAGCCGCCGGGGTGGTCACCCATGAGCCACTTCCCTTAGGGACAGCGAGTTCACTAGGAGATGGTGTTGATTTCTGTAGGGCGTTCTTCAGAAACAGAGCAAGAAAGTCGCACTCACCCCGAAAATAAAACTGAAACTTACGTTCAGAGACAACAGAATGCGGCACTATTTCCACTGCCACGGAATCTAGCTTTAGCTTTCACAAAGTAAAGGAAGTTTCAAATTACATGATTAAAACCATCTTCTTGGGGTTTAGGAGAGGAGGGGTCCATGTGTTTCCATTTCATGCAAGACTTTTAAGGAGTGTTTATGCGTTGGCTGTCAGCGCCTTGACGGAGCATACCCTCTCCTTTCCCACCGCCTCTCGGGCTGGGCCTACTGCTCTCCCCTGTGCCGCACTGCCTCTGGGCAGGACCCGCTACTCGGCATCTCCTAAGCATTTACACGGAAGATCCTTCTGGAATATTCTCACATGTGCTTCTCTTTCTCTTTCCTGGGGTCTTTCTCGTGAAGGGCTTCCTCTCTGGCTTCAACATAGAAGTCAACTTCCTCTAAGCTAGCAGCCATTTCCCCTCATCTTTTGGTGGCATTTGGGACAATACTACAATACTACAACTAAAAAGCCAGCCCTAAAACCCGTGGATTTTTTTTTTTTTTTTTTTTTTTTTTTTTTTTTGAGCTCCAGGCCTATGCACCTTGGAACGGAATTCCGTTACTTTGCTTAAACGTGTGTCTGAAGAGTTTCACACTTCCCACGAGCCAATGCTTGAAACAATGTCAGAACATAAAAGCATCTAATAGTCCTTCCCTGTTTTGTCCCCACACTTGACAATGAAAGTCTCATCTTTCATACCCTGTGCCATCATGTCCATATATAAGAATTAAGATGAGCATTTTGAGTATTTCCTTTTGCAGAATTTCCTGCTGAACATCTTACAGCCTTTCTCCCCAACATCAACTAGAGGAAGTAGGTACATTTTACAAACAGGGAAACTAAGACAAAGCATTTCATCCAGACCGGTTTAAAATGACCAAGAAAGCGGCACCTGGATGGTTCAGTGGGTTAAAGCCTCTGCCTTCAACTCAGGTCATGGTCCTAGAGTCCTGGGATCGGACCCCACATCAGGCTCTCTGCTCGGCGGGGAGCCTGCTTCCCCCTCTCTATCTCTGCCTACTTGTGATCTCTGTCTGTCAAATAAATGAATAAAATCTTTAAAAAATAAAAAATAAAAATAAAATAAAGTAAAATTACCAAGAAAAATAAGTAGAGAGGGAGTAAAAAAATGAAACAAGAGTGGCAGACGGCGACGGTTGTGGAAACAGAGTGGTGATCGCAGTGTGGTTTCAAAATACTATTCTCGCTACTTTTGTGTATGTTTGGAAAGGTCTGTAAAGTAAAAGTGTTAGAATTATAAAAATAAGACTCCTTAAATTTAACCCTTGGGAGAAAGAGCATCTCTTCTGTATCTACCCCACGGTTAAGATTACTGCCCAGCCCACCCCCCGCACTATAGAAAATGCTCGCAGTAGCTGAGCTCTCTGCTAGAAGTCCATTGAAACCCTGGGTTGTGCGTTTCTAATCATTATCACCTGCCCGTGGCCTTCAGTTGTTCAGATTTCCTCCTGAGCGTACAAGCCTGTGTTGTACCCCAGGAAGACATAAGGGGATGTCATTTCGAATGCCATGAAATCATCTTTTTTGCACTGTTCCATTGTGATAATGTGTGTGTTTCCCCGCAGCTTCTCTCCAGTGTACGCTGCTCCCTTTCCATGTTATCGGTGCCGCCACCTCATTCTCTTGTTGTTAACTGAAGAATTGTTCGTCTCTATGTAGGCTTCAGATCTGCATCTGCTTTATGTGGTTCCATCTGCTCTGCATTGTAGTTTCTTTGTAATATATTAGGTGCTGGGAAACATTTAAAGAGACAGTCAAGTGAGCATGAGCCTTGAGCTTTCTCCGTCTCTCTCTCTAGCTCTTCTCTCTTAACAGAAATAAAAATGGTGTTTGTCACCGGGTGGAAATCACTTTACCTTTGGAAATTTGTGAACCTGCTTTTTAAAAATTCTTTTTTTTCTCTCTCTCTCTCAGTCATTGTAAATTTTTTTTCTCTTTCCCTTCTTCCTTAGCATCATTCCTACCACTCTCTCAGAACTCTCAGAACTAAGTGATTTGGTCTTCTTGGACAGATTGAAATGAAAGTTAAACACTCCACACCAAAAGGACTGGTATATAGTGGACTGAAAATCCAAGGTCCCCTTGGGTCTGTGTGTCTCTCTTTCATACTCTGGGTGAGCAGCTCCCAATCAGGAAAGGGCAGTGTCCAAATTCTGGCTTCTGAGTCAGCAGAGGTGGCTTAAAACCCCACCTCTGCAAGTGGCCTTCCCCTGGCTTAGCTGGGTCCCCTGTAGAGCAGCAGGATGGTACCCACTTTGGAGTATTGTCGTGAAGATCACCTTCCCGAAGTTTCTAGCACAGAACCCATCATCTATTGCCAAAACTTCAGAAATGGTCAGTAGCTATAATTACTATTAACTCTACAAGTCACTGACAGCATGGGAAAGTGCTAACTATGGACCGTAATAGCTACAAAAAAAATAATGTGTTTTCTTGGTTGCCAAATTAAGTTGAAACCAATTTTCACATTAACAGCAGGCATTTGCTAACTTAGAAAACACAGCTACCAACGAGGCTCCAAAAGAAGGTCTTTGACGCTGATGCTCATTTAATGTGTCATATTTGCTTTGGGTGAAAACTTTTGCTGAAATGTGAGAGGCTTGTTGGATTTTTTTTTTTTTTTCCTTTCTTGTCTACCCAACTGTCATTATGTGTATCCTCAGAGGTGGAAGTCTTCTGACCGGGGCTTGGTTAGGACAGGAGTTTCGTGCTTTGATTTTGTTTTGTGTTTGAGGTTCGTAATGAAGAGCTCAGAAGGAGAATTGTTAGATGCTCTAGGGGAAACACAGACGTCACCGTCTTTCTGTTTTCTGAAAGTTGAAAATGACAAAGAACAGCAATGCTAATAAGTGGTACTATGTCTAGTTGAGTTCAAAAATGTAATTCGCTACTTCTGAGGAAATCGAAGCCTTTGATGAGAGGAGCTCTTTTGACAAATGAAAAATTCTAAGAGTGACGGTAAAAAAATTTTTTGGTAACATCTGTATTCGTGCATTTGCATTTTTAGCAAACATTTGTTGAACATCTTCCGTGGGCCAGGTATATTGTTAGGTACTGGGATGTTAAAATGAGGAAACTTATTGTAAAAGGAGAGAAGTGGCTTGGTTAAATTCTGTAATTTTAAGAGTGTTTTCAAAAGGAGCTCATTGTGAATGTATGGACTGGGTTTAGATAAAGTCACAGAGGATGGTGCTGTACCCCAGCCATCCTGACAGTGGGGAGCCGTGACCGCCCCTTGGTCTCAATGATCAAGGGGAAGAAGGAGTAAAGCCTGGAGCCTGGAGAGAGGCTGGTAGGCAACGGCCACCTCTAGGGCACGCATAGGCCTCATGCAGTGAGATCTAGGCAATCCAGAATGGCCTGCTCTGGAGGCAGCTAAAGAGGATTAAGCCCCCCACCCCCACCCCCACCAGAGGGGAAGAGAGCGCCCTTGTGTGTTTCACAGAGGTCAGCCTCCCCAAGCACAGACCAGAGTGGAGAAGGATCTGGAAAGGGCAGAGGGGAAAATCAGCACAACGGGACCTCCTTCGAGAGACTCAGTGTAACGGTAGAAGGCACAAGTGGATAAATTTAATACCCATAATAATTAACATGGTATGCTATTTACAGAATAATAAGAGAGCGCAGATGACAAAGCTACCAGCTCTGGTCCTAGGGAACATTCAGTCTGGATCTCAAAAAAAAACGAGTCCAAGTTCGCCAGATGACAGAGGAAGGAGGACTAGCACAAGGGGCAGAGGAAAAGGCCAATCTATAAATCACCCAAATATGCAAAGCCTGCCTAGAAATCAGGTGTGACTCCAGCGTGAGGTATATGGGACCCAGGGAAAGATTTGGGATTCTGCAAGGCTTTGTTTGCACGGGTGGAGAACATGGCCCCGAATCCCTGCAACAGGTGATTCTCGTGCCCAGCAGGCTGTTTGAGGGCAGGCGTCTCTGTGCGAGCCGCGCCAGGGACAGCACTTGGCACACGGCCCGTGCTCGAGAGCTCTTTGGAAAATAAAGGAACAAGTGAACCTGAGTCCCAAGACTGCATTTTAATTTATTACAATTAAATTTGATATTGATTAACAGGGAGTACTATTTTGAGTCTTCCCCTTTTGGTCCTGGAAATAAGTAGATCTAAAGAGCAGCAGTTTTGTGGGGCAGGATGAGGAGTCAGGACGGCTGTTCTTTGCTGGAAACACTGTTTCACCCTCCGCATCTCAGCCACCCAGTCTGGAAAGTGAAAATCGTGCTCACTGCACGATAATCTCACAATAATCGTGAGATTATTGTGGAGATCAAACAGATCAAAGGTGCCTTGACAGGTATAAAGAACTTGACAGGTAAGACGCAGTGATGCCTCCTCCTCCCACATAAGTGAATTTTTCAAATAATGCAGTGATGTTCCATTAACAAGGGTTTCTCATTCTCAGCTCTATCTGCATTTGGGCCCAGAATACCTGGGGGGTGGGAAGCTGTCCTATGCATTTAAAGATATTTTTGCAACAGCCCTGGCTTCTGCCCATCAGCCATCGGTGCCCACACCCCCGATTCCACCCCAACGACTGGTTGTGATAACCAAAAATGTCTCCAGACGTCCTGATGTCCCCTAGAGGGCAAAATTGTTCCCTGGTTGCGAACCACTGCCTTGAACATTCCTTTTCCTTACCCATTCTAGATGGAAATCTTTCTAAAATATGTTGGTCACATCCTTACCCGTTAAACACAGGCTCCTGAGTCACTACAGGAGAATACTGGCTGCAACCATCATAGAATCTTTAAAATGGCTTAGCAGTATTTGCTCACGCCCCTGGTCTGCAGTGTCGTGTCGTTCCTCGTGCCTGCATTTCATGCATTTTTCTCTTCCCTCCCTCTCTCCCTGTGAGGCTGACAGCTGTCATTTTCCCGTAAGCATTGAAGTGTACGAATTTGCTATTTCTAATCTGCTCAGGATTTAAAAAGCAGTTAGCCAGCTTTCTTAGAACGCATCTAAAATGAGAATCAACAGTCCCTGAGTTAGGGTGTGCAGGAGCCTGCCAGATGGACTTGGTCCGTGGGAGCCTTGCAGAGGCCTTCCTGTTCTCACTTCCCAGCTCCTCTGCCGTCAGGGACGTCTGCCAGGTAAGCCTGGTGTCATCCTGCTTATTAGAATATGACTGGAGGATGTTAGGAACATCAGCTTTCCCATAGCCTCGATTTCGGATGAACTAAGAGGGGGTGGGTGTCTGATAACAGTTGAAACCTGCCCGCCAATTGCAAAGCAACATTTCGAAGAACAATGAGTCTTGGATTTTTCCCACCACCTTCCTCACTCCTGCTTCCGTCTAGAAATTATAGGGAGGGCAGTACATCATTCGGTTGTCTACGAGGCCGCACAGAGCCTGGTATCGCGTACTCGATAAGACATCGGTGATACCTGAAACAAAATAAGTCTAGGGTCTGAGCCCTGGTTTAGTGGGGTGGTCCTGAGCACACAGTAGGCCATGTTTGTGGGAGGAACCCCATCCGTGAGGAACAAGAACAGAACCCCACTTTCCAGTTGTCTGTGGGGAAAAAAAAACTCCTGTGAGGTGTGGCAAGCCAAAGATAAGGACTTCAAAACTCCAGATGAGGCAAGCGGTTTGTCGCAAAAGCACAGGCTAATCTTTCATGTCACAGATAAAGAGGGAGCCCTAATAGGCCCAGAGACAGGAAAATAAAATGACTGAATGTCAGCGTGTTTCCTCTTCTGCCACAGCTCTCTTTAAAGAGCACTGATTGGGGATGGCCGCGGGTTCTGGCTCGCAGCACCAGTCCGCCTCGCAGCACCAGTCCGCCTCCCTTGATTTCCTCCTTTGCCAGTGCTCATGTTTTTCACTGGGCGCGAGGGGAGGTTAAGACTCTCCGTGTCTGCCTGACACCAGCGGGTAGCATCTCAGGGGTCTCTGACAGCTCACTCGTCCATGTTGTTAGGCTATTTCTGTCTCCTATAGCACGGAGTGATCCGTCACACCAGCATAAAGCAACCTGTGGGAGAACTTTTACCCGAGTGCTATGCAAGGTCTGAGGAAAGCATCCCGGTTCAGAACGGTTCTGTGCATCACGAGAAAGCGATCAGTGTCCAGTAGGACTCTAAACACCGCCGGAGGAATGACGTTCGACTTGCTACATTTTCTCAAGGTCATGACTGGTCTTAACAGTCCCCAGGGGTGACAGGTTTCCAGATGGTGATTCTGGACCAGCCAGACCCTTGAGAAAGGAGGCCAAAACTGCCCAGTTTCCACCGGAGAATATGAAACCTGAGATCATGCTGATAATGAGATCACCCTCAGAGCTTGTCCCGGGGTCCATGCTAACCCCAGTGTATCTCGTCTCCTGAAGGAATGAACCCAGGGATGCTGTGACTTTCAGATTTTATCCGTCACTTCTGTAAGGAGTTCCGCTGAAGCCATCCAAACAATCCGACCAGGCCGAAGTCAGGAAAATGGCCAGTCCTCAAAATACAAATCTTACAACAGAGTAACCATCTATTTGTATTTTCAAAAAGGCAATGAAAACATCTCTCTATTTGCCTTGGGTTCTGCAGTCTCGACATTTCAGATAGGTCACTGGTTAATTGGGCTGGGTTAATGGCTCTTTTCATTATGGTGACTTTTGCCCATCTTTCTGGCAGAAGGGGCCTGATTAAATCATGGGCGGCTGTGGGTGAAAGATATTGCTTCTGTGGCATTTAGCCTCCCCAGAGACTATAGAGCTTGGGGGGAGGGGGGACTACATGGAGTGACTTTGGAACATGGCAGAAACTTAGCTTTGTTTTGTCTACGTTCACAAGAAAGAGCAGCAGTTAGTGGTTCTGAGTGCCTTTTCTGAGGAGATGATTACACAGAACCTGCGGCAGTTTCTTGAGGCCAGTGTGTCTAGAGTGGGAGCAGACAGGGGAGTGGTGTGAGGTGAGTTCAGATGAGGCAGGGCGCGTAGTAAACTATCCGGAAATGAGGGATGAGGGCCGATGCGTAGGCCAAGGTGGGAGCAGAGCAGCTGATAAATTCTGGGTTGAATTCTTGTGATCTGCTCGAATCCAAAGTATCCTTAAATTTACAAAAATTTAAAAAAAAAAAAAAAAACTTGAACAATGAGTCTGTGGCTCAAAAGAGATGCAGAGATCTTAAAGAGATCCTGCTGTCCAATTCATAATCACGTAGAGTCCTTGCTAGGTGCTCACCATTTTCCCATCTGTGATTTAAGAGAATCTCTCCAAGCCTTTGAGATGTGTATTATTATCTTTATTTTGAAGAAGGACTGATGAGGGCTTTGTCCATGTTAGCCTTAACCTGCTTCGGGTTGAAACTTGACGTGTAGTAGGGCTTTATTTGGGAATGGGAGAACTAAAACTGGAAAAGGGGTTTTCTGATTCTGTTTTGTCCATTTTCTACTACATGAAGTTCTTCTTATCCTGCATAGGTTAAATTAGTTTTTGAGTTCTGGTCTAGGAAACTAACCACCAGGAAGAGGCCTGTTTCAATGAGGGAAAAAAAAAGAAAAGAAAAGTCTTCTCATAGTAAATGTAAAACATTGTCAACACATAGCCCATTTGTAACTTGTAGGCTAACCACATATGTTTGCACTAGTTATAAAGACTAAGTTCTCTGTATAGTAAGTAAATACGTGTGTATACGTATATGTATATAATTACCTATTTACTTATGTATCCTATAGCCACTAAACCCAGAAAAATTCTGAAAGAATAGATATCAAAACATCAACAAGAGCTATCTCCAGGATTTACGGTCCCTTCCTTTTATTTATGTATGTGTTTGTTTATTCCTAATCTAAAATGTCTTCCTATCATGGGAACGGAACACAAAGTGTATTTTTTAAAGACAAGAAGTAAAGAAGGCACACACCTGGCTCATTCTAGATTCAGGTGTATTTGATCTTCCCGCCTCCGGTTTGCTCCTCCTTTCGTACAGGTTTCATCACGATGATGCAGCTTAAGCGATCAATTTGAAGGTGACTCTTCCCAAAGTTTGAGCAGGTATCAAGATTACAAAAGCATCAACTCAATAAAACTGGGGCCCATTGTGATCCTTAGGATTGAGAGAACCTTTGGGGAAGTCACTGCAGGGAAAATATGAGAAACCAGAGGGAAGGAATAGAAATACCTGATCTTTAAGACCCTCAGTGGGAGGCATCATTTTGAAGGAGGAGATGAGCAAGGGGGAAACTAACACCAGAATTGTCGGTTACAGCCTCTGAAATCAGTCTGGGAGAGGAACAAGGGGCAAATCTCAGAGAAGGGCCCTCGAAAGACAGAAAAACACAGGCCAAGGAGACTAAGTAGACAAGTTCCGAGCTGTGTGGTGGAAAGTTTGAGGAACGGCACCCACATGCCCTGGGCCCTGGTGTGTTCGAAAGGCTCGTCACGTGGTGTGATCAGGTAGGAAGCAGAGGGACTCTCGTGACTCATTTGTGATGGGAAGCAAAGCGGTGGGTTGAGGGTGGCAGTTGTGTAGGAGGAAGGAGCAAGGCCCCCAGGACAGAAGGAATGGAAACAATTTAGATACGTGTTATTAATTATTGTCTCCAAAGAGCCTGGTGTGGCAAGACCAATGATGACATAGGGGATATTTCTTAAATCCCTCCCAACATAGCTCACTGTCTCCTTCTATGTGGCATGAATCATCATCTCTGGAACTTTCCTGTTTCCAGCAAGGAGGCTGCAGCACTGATAAAGGCTGTTGGCGGGATGTTACGTCACCACCATTTCTGTACCTGTGGTTCACCTTCCTGGCAGCCCCGGCCTGAAAGACCCCAGAGTACAGGCATTCGATGCAACCTAATACTTGACATACAGGCGGTTGATGGGAATGATTTTTCAAAACCTGTTATATTCTGAAACGAGTGGTTTCTGGCCCCTGCTCCCACCAGCCTCCTCTACATTTTTTATCTTTTGCCCACAACAGATGTGGCCGATTTTCACATAGATGGAATCTCTTTGACTGGCAAGAGACTAGGGTTTTAGCTTTATGATTGTCATGGTGGTGGTTGTCATTATCATTTCAACTTCACCTATTTCTAGAAAGTGAGACAGTTTTCTTTGATACAATGGAAACCTTTCAATGAGATTGAAATGTAAGAACTTTTTAATAGAGGGGACAGTTATAAACTGTAAGCCCAACAGTTGTATTTTCCATTCTGGGTATTGTCTTCTTGGTGCACAGCAGGTACGCGATAAATGTTTTAGAATTAAGAATAGTGGAGGGTGCCTGGGGGGTGC
Source organism: Mustela nigripes (assembly GCF_022355385.1). Taxonomy (NCBI): domain Eukaryota; kingdom Metazoa; phylum Chordata; class Mammalia; order Carnivora; family Mustelidae; genus Mustela; species Mustela nigripes. Next base: position 176,810,238 of record NC_081559.1, on the reverse strand, counting down.
CTTTGGCTCAGGTCATGATCTCAGGGTCCTGGGATCGAGCCCCACATCGGGCTCTCTGCTCAGCAGGGAGCCTGCTTCCTCCCTCTCTCTCTGCCTGCTTCTCTGCCTACTTGTGATCTCTGTCTGTCAAATAAATAAGTAAAATCTTTAAAAAAAAAAAAAGTTAAGAATAGTGGGTCTGATTTCACATAATATACCTCTCTATTTCCTGTTAGTGTCCTATCCATAGGTCAGATTATCTTCCTCTTCTGGGGCCTGGCCTTGGTTGACAAATAGATGAGTTGGTTAATTCATTTGTTAATTCAATTAACTGAACACATGCGAGACCTCAGAGATTATGTGGGGCTTGGAAAATGTATCCCCACTCTGAGCACACATCTCAGCCGCAGGAACATAAACATCCCCAGTTCCTGCTGTCACCAGTTATGAGTCCCAAGGCAAACTGGGGACCTACTATGTGCAAGACAACCTGCTAGGCCATGAGATACAAAGACTATATGGGATCGCCTCATAAGTACAAGAAGAAAATGGGGCATTTTAGTTTAAAATAAGAACACATAGCGGAGGGTGGGAGGTAGGGGAACCAGGTGGTGGGTATTGGGGAGGGCACGGATTGCATGTGGCACTGGGTGTGGTGCAAAAACAATGAATACTGTTACGCTGAAAGGAAATAATTAATAAATAAATAAATAAATAAATAAATAAATAAATAAATAAATAAAAGTTATGAGTTTAAAAAAAGAACACATAGCATAGAACTTTATCGTATTTTACCATAGATAATTTACTGAACCATTTGCAGAAAAGTGGTACAAAATATGTCTTGTCATTATTCGCATTTTGGCACTGAGAAAACTGAGTTTTATAAGTTAATGTGTCATTCTGGGTTTTCCAGAGGAATAGAACCTATAGGAGCAGAGGTGGTGGTGGCGGCAGCGGTGGCGGAGGTGGCGGGGAGGGGGGGTGATTTACTATAAGAAATCAACTCACACAATATGAAAGCTGGGAAGGCAAGCTGGAAGCCCAAGAGATCCAGTGGCCTAAGTTCTAGGCCAAGTCAGGAGTCCGAAGGCAGGAAAAGACTGATGTCCCAACTCAAATGGATTGGATGAGCAATGTGCTCCCTGGGGAGGGCAGTCTCTTTTACTCAGCCTCCTGATTCACATGTGAAAATCTCATCCAGGCATACCGTCACTGACATACCCAGAAGGTGTTGAACCAAACATCTGGGCGTCCTGTGACCCAGCCACGTTGACTTACGAAATCAACCAGCACATGGGACTTAACCCGAGATTGCACTCCCATGAAGAGGAAGTGCTAACAGCCCAGTGCCCTTCCACAAGGCTTCTCATGGAGATAGCAGCCATTCCCAAGCACACACAAAAGACTGGCTATGTTTGTGTGTATGTGCGTTTCTATGATTGGCTCACAAAGAAATATCCAGCCGGCGTCCCCTCTCGCCAAAGCAGCTGCATTGACCAAGGCAGCTTTCCCACCTCCCTGATACGAACTTCCAGCCTCCCCCACCCCACACCATCAGGGCTGCCCGGAGGTGCCTGTACTTGGTTCAGCTTCTCATTCCATGGAGCTCCTCTTTCTTTCTCTGTGCTCCCCGTCTGCACACCCCAGGGCCACATTCCGTAGCAAGTCCCACAGGCCCAGGCCTGCGGTGGAGACTGGCAGAGCAGCCAGGGTCCCACAGAGGACCAAGGGTGGGACTTGTCTTACCTCTGAAGGCTTGGCACAGCCTCCAGCTCGGTAGGAGGAGGGGACAGCGTGGGCCGCCCGTGGGTTGCCCGTGCCTGGTACAGTCGCTGGCCCTTAAGAGGTGATCAGTATTTGCTAGATGAAGGGAAGAGAGGCAGGATGGTGTGGGGGAAGAGAAACTGTGCAAAAGGGAGGAACCGAGAAAAGGAAGTAGGAAAAGAGAATGGGTAAGAGAAAGGAGAGGGAAGGAGAAAGAGAAATGAGAAGAGTCAGAGGGGAGAAAGGAGCAGGAGCCCAGAAAGCAAGCAAGGCAGCAGAAGGGGTGCTGGAACTGGACGGGGAGGGAGGGTACCTGACCCGAATCCAGATAAAGGAGTAGCCCCCAGGCCCAAAGGAAATGACCCTGGACAAGTCACCAGCCTTTGTGGACCGTAAAGGAAGGAAGGCTTTAATGTGTGTCCGGAGGGGATCGGACCTGAGCCCCTCTCTGCATGAGCTCCCCTGCCTCCACGGTCGGGTCTGGTCGTCCAGGGATCCACAAAACCGCCGGGCAGCCACCGCCCTGACCCAGCCCCTCTCTCTCTGTTCGTCTTCTCTAGTCTTTACCTCTTACCAGGTGCACGAGTGCCCTGAATGCACAACGTAGGGAGGGGAACAGGACTACAGTTTCCATAGGAGCTGAATGGCAGCACTTGGAGAGACGTGGAGGACAGATCTTCATTTAGCCTCTTCTTTAAAGCCAAGATACATGCACACGCGGACATCAGGGTCCGCCCTCTGCAGTGCCCAGGCAGAGCCCGGCTCAGAAACTTCAGAAAGGAGAATGTAAAATGAAATATAGATATTTATAATTGAAGTATCTCTCCCCCTCCTCTCTCTCTCTCTCTCTCTTTAATGAAAATGCAGCCAACTGAATATTTAGTTCCCCAAGGAAGACTCCGCTGTCGATTACACTGTGTGCATGGGGAGACACTCTAACAGAAAATGATGCCGGCTCATGGCTAATGATCACCTTGCTCAGGATCAGTACAAGACAAGGTCTTTGAGGTCGGCCCCTTTTGAGTTTCGAATTAGGTATTAGGTGCCGAGTAGAGCTAAAAGCATTTCATGTGAGCCTGCAAACGCAGTGGACGCTGGGTCCAATTTTATACATGTACAGGTATATCAAATACACTTAATTTCCCCCATTGAAGGTGCTTGCTTTTAATTCTGCGGCTGGCAGTGCAGAACAGGTTTGAAGACTAAATTTCCATTCCGCCAAAGAAGTAGTTGGGGATAGAACTTCTAAAGCAGGAGTAACCCAAAAAGCAAAGGTTTTTGGCGCTCGCAGAGAAGGTGGGGGTAGTAAGATCCAGGGAGCAGTAGACAGAGGAGACCCCGTAACTCTCAGTAAACAACACAGGGCTGGGGAGCACAGACCTGGTCTTTGACTCTAGAGCTGAGCCCAGCTTAGCAGGAAAGACAGTTGATTGACTGACTTGCTCTCAGTGTTTTGCCTGACCAGCATTCAAGCCCTGGGCTATTTGGGGGGGCACGAGGGGAACTGAGCAAGCTAGGTTGTTCCCATGCATCGTGCGCCCGCTGCGTGATGCGTGTTGTTCCAGGTCCTTGATATAAAATACTCTACTTCATCCTTATGTAACCCTCTTATTCTTTCCAATCTAAACGTTAGGGAAGTGAGACTCGGAGTTTAAACAGCAGGCTTAAGGTGATGAGCAGGTGTTTAATGAGCCAGGGCTCTAACAGGGCCCTCCAGCTCTGCACTATGCCCCCCTACCCCAGCCTCCTGCACGGACCAGGGACTGGACGCTCAGAGGGTGCGCGGGCCTCCCGGCGTGCCCCGCCTCCCGACCCAGACCACTCTCCGTGGGATCGAGGCCATTCCCATTCAGCCTAACTGGCTGTCCCTCCTGCCCCAAAGGCTGGACATGCCACCTAAACTGAGACACAGGGAGGTCTGCCCAGCTTCTCCTGCAGCCTCCCTCAGGCCTCCCACATCAACACCAGGAGAACGGAATGGCCTTTTGGCTAACAGGCTCTGGGTCACCCAGTCAGTGATGAGGCCAGCAGCAGGCTGGACCTCAAACCCCTTCCACCCATGACTCCATCAGAAGTTCACAGTGTGGTTGAAAAATCATCCTATTTAAAGTTCGCATTTCATCTGTGATCTCTGTCAGGGACTGGAGCTGCTGCTTCCAGCAAGAGTGAAGAGAGCCTGTGAGCGTCTGGACAGCACCAGAAATCCTGGAATGGCTGCGTGTCTTTTATTAGCAAGAAGCTAGCTGCCATTAGAAGGATCTTTCTTGCCTTCAAAAATACAAAATATTTTCAGAGTTGCTGTTGTTATAGGACTTCTAAAATGATTTATGAGAATAGAAAACTGCTGGTGAAGAAAAATATGTGTGTATGGATATATATGTGTATTCCTTTTTAATAAAATGAAATAACTGTCGATGCAAGTAGTATTTTGACAATAAGAGCAGTTCCATTCAACGGATAGTCCTTGAGCGTGAACAGATTCTCATGAATAAAGAGGTGCTCATAGCTGTATTTATCTTACAATGGATTTGTTTTAGTGAGTTGAGTATTTTAAGGAGAAGCGTATGTTAAGAACTTTAAAGGGTGTTTTAATAAGAGATTTCTGGGGCTTTCTGTTGGTACTGATCATATTTTAATTGGCTTCCATTTGTGGAGCTTACATTTCAGAAAAAGGCGTGTATCTTCTGATGTTTAAAAAAGCAAAGTCACCTACTAACTAATGGTGTTATCAGATAGCGGTCAAAACAGACACTGGGCTAAGACCAGGTTGGCCGTTATGCAGTCTGATTGCCATCAGATCTGCCTGCGCCCACGGCAGACATCAGAAATCAGTCGGAAGCACCTAACTAACGGGCACCTGGGGGGCTCAGTCGGTTATGCTTCTGCCTTCGGCTCAGGTCATGATCCCAGGCTTTTGGGATCAAGCCCCAAGTTGGGCTCCCTACTCACTGGGGAGTCTGCTTCTCCCTCTTCTTCTGCCCTTCCCCTCCCTTGTGCTCTCTTGTGCACGCGTGCTCTCTCTCTCTCAAATAAATAAGTAAAATCTTCTAAAAAAATCAATCTGAGCAATCTTCACATTCTTCTCAGTCCCACTCCTCATGAAGCCACCAACCCAGTGCTGTTGGCCATCAGTCTGAACCTGGGCTGAGGGTCCTTTTGCCTCTCCATAGCTGGAGCCAATGTCCATACAAGAGTAGCCAAGAGTAAGAACAGGATTCCATGTAGAATAATAAAGACTGAAATAGTCACTGTGGAAATCATACCGTGTAATCCCTGTATTACCAGCAGAAGTGGCTTTCAGTGTAGGAAAACAATGGTTCATTTGGAGTCAGGCTCTAAATGGGTAAGGTAAGGAAAAGATAGTTCCTACTGTGTATAAATTTCATGTTATCCACTGCTGAAATGCCCTTACCCCATCTATCTGCAGAGACACTGTCCCAGTCGGCCACTTACCATCTTACCTTAACTTCTGTAAGAATCTCAGCCAACAGTAAGCTTGGCAAGGGCAGGGACTGTGTCTGTGTGCCTTGTCATTCGTTGTAGTGAGTGCCTAGTACCGTTTGGTGTCGTGAGTGAGTATGAATGAGTTCATCCCCCCAAGGAGCTCCCCATCTCTTCTAATGTTATCCTCTACCTTACAGCTGTATGTAAATCAAGACATCACTCTCCTGCCTAAAACCTTATCTCCTTTTCACCCACTGAGTGAAACCCAAACTGCTGTCCAGCCACAGTGCCAACCAGCCAAGCATTGCACTTTATCATCTAGTAAGACTAAACTTTGACGTTCCCAGCAAAGATCATACCGTTCGTGCTTTTGTGTCTTTGCTTCTGAGATTCCCTCTGCCTGAAACTCCTTCCCCACCTAACTCTAGTTCATCCTTCAAAGCTCAGTTAAAATCATCAATTACCTTCATCGTTCCCTTTGAAATGCTTCCTTTGAGATGCCTGAGTGGCTTAGTTGGTTGAACATCAACTCTTGATTTTGGCTTGGGTCATGATCTCGGGGTCATGAGATAGAGCCCCATGTAGGGCTCCCCACTCAGCGGGGAGTCTCCTTCTCTCCCTCAGCCCCCCCCCACCCGCTAGTACTCTCTCTCCCTCTCTCCCTCTTTCTATAAAATAAATTAATATTTTTTCAAAAAGAACTGCTTCCTTCTATCCCAGAGTTGGAGTCAGTGCCTCTCCTCTAAAATCCAATGTCACTCTCTTCATATTTTTATTGTAGCGCTCACCTTATGATATTGGAATGATCTCTTTTTATATTTCCTTAAATCATAGTGTTTTTGCTGCATGATACAGAAAATCCAACTCAAACTAGAATATATTGGTCCACATACATGAAAAGAGGTAGCAGGCTTCAGGTATAGTTTGATCTAGAGATTTGTAGAATCACTGGGCCTCGTTTTTATATATTTCTTTTGGCCCTGTCTTCCTGGCTTTAACCTCAGATTAGCCCTTTATGGTATCAAAGTGATTGCCAAGTTTTCTCACTGGTATCCAGATGAGAAGAATTTCTGTTCTCCTCCCCAGCCAATGAAAGTTCTGAGGTTTCACCGACTGAGTCTGTGAAAAGACGGGTGCCCATCCTTAAACCGATCATGAGTACAAAAGAGGTGGGAGTCTGCTCACTGGCCAGAACTCTGTGGCTGAGAAGTTCAAGTCCTTGTAAGCAGGGGTAAGGGGAGAGGATACTTTGGAGGCCATCAGCAACATTCAGTGTAATTTCCAATTAGACTAGGCTCCCAATAGTCTTGCGTTCCCTGCCTTGAACCACACCCACCCCCATCCCAATTGCAAAAAGACCTTCCTGTTTAGAGGCTCTCAGAAGTTTCCCTTACAAGTTGAAGATTCTGTGATAAATGCACAAACATGTCACCCCAAATGAGGGAAATATCAAAAGAGAATGGTTTGTCAGCTGGTCCTTTTTTATTGAATATTCCCTGAAGGTAGCTGCTGTATACCTCCTGATTGTTTCTTCAAAAGAAGGAGGATAGCAGAGTACAAAGAGACTAGACTTTGCAAACAGGCCTGGGTCAAATGCTGGTGCCGTCACTTCTTAACTCTGTGCAATGTTGGGTAAGTGATTCAATCTTCCTGAGTTCAGCCCCCTCCTGTGCAAAATGGGGATAATAATACTCGCCTCCCAGGATTGTAATAAAGGTTAAATCAGATGAGCTGTGTAGTGGGGCTGGGACAGTGCACAGTCAATCGATGGCGCTTTCCTCCTCTGTCTGTGCCATCCAGAGTGCAGTCCTGGTACACCTAACTTCAGCTCCATAATTCTTTCCAGTTTTCACATGATGCAGGCTGTTGAGGAAGCTCATCATTACTGAGGCTTGGTCTGTCCTCCCAATGTCTATGCATGGGAACTGGAGATTCCTTACCAATCTTTGAGAATTCGTCCAGTCCCCCTTCCCCCAATGGCTGGCATCTGCCTACGTGGGCATGCCCTGGTTTTGTTGTCCTGGAAAAACAGAAAAGAGCTTGCCAGCTGTGGTCACTCTGAAGAAATAGATAGGATGGCATGAACGTCCATCACCCAGGAGTCTGAGGAGCTTTAAGCATCCTCAGGGTTTCTCCATCTCTAGGCTCTGGCTCCCACACATGCTGTCTCCCCGATATTAAACTCAGTGTCGTCTCCTGGGGCCAAAACTAAACTTTACTTAAAACTGTGGCAGGGAAGAGAAGTTCTTTATCGACCTCAGACAATGTCACATTTATCATTAGAGATCCTGTTTCTAGAACCCCACACAGGGCTGTTACCTGGTTATGCCTTCAGAGCTTCTTACTTCCTTTTGGTTCCTGTCTAGATAATCTCTTCCCACTGTTTGCTCCACTTTCCTTTTGGGAACAAAACAAAATCTCATTCAGGGTGTTTTATCATCCGTTTTTGTGGTTTTGACTACTAATCTCATACCCTGTAGAGCCCATCAAAAAATTTTATTGAACAAAGATTGTTCCCTTCCTCAGAAGAATTCTAATGTCAGCTATTAATAGTCATTATTAATAACATATTCATCTCATATATAAATGTGAGTAGATTTTTTTTTCCTGCAAAATATATAAAAGGAGCCATCCCATGGCAAGGACTGCAAATGTTCTAAAATTCTAGTGACTACAAAACAGAAGCCAGTGGCTTTATTTGATACCCGAAGAGGAGAAGGACAGATATTTTATGTGTTCCTTGCCAGTGGACTTCTCACAGGGAAAAAAGACTTGGCAGCTCATAGACTAAGACAACATTTTTCAACACTTGGGTTTCTTGGGGGAACCAAAAAAAAAAAAAAAAATCATTACCCCAGTGCGCCATTTTCTCTCTCTTCCTGCAGAATCCTTTCTTTTAGTAAATATACTTGCCGAATCTCAACTCTTTGAAGTTTTGCACCCTCTCCATTTTCATGAGGACAGCCAGAAGTGAGAACTTTTTAAAATTGTAAGTAATCTCTGCATCCAGCGTGGGGCTCAAATACACAAGCCCAAGATCAAGAGTCACATAATCAACCAACCGAGCCCCCCAGGCACCCTCCTTATCTTTAGGGAGTCTTAAGTCTCTTGCCTTTGTACAAACAGAATGTATCCTCAGAAGTCAAAAAATAGAACTACCCTACAATCCAGCAATTTCACTACTAGGTATTTACCCAAAGGATACAAAAATACTGATTCAAAAAGACACATGCACCCCAAGGTTTATAGCAACATTATCTACAGTGGCCAAATTATGGAGACAGCATAAATGTCCATTGGACGTCAATAAACAATGAAATATTAGTCATAAAAAATCTTACCATTTGCAAAGACGTGGTTGGAACTAGAGTATTATGCTAAGTGAAATAAGTCAGTCTGAGAAAGATCTACCATATGGCTTCACTTATATGTGGAATTTAAGAAACAAAACAAAAGTGAGCATAGGGAAAAAGAGAGAGAGAGGGATACAAACCAAGAAACAGACTCTTGACTGTAGAGAATAAACCAATGGTTACCAGAGGGGAGGTGGGTGGAGGCTGGGTTAAACAGGTGAGGGGGATTAAGGAGTGCTCCTGTCTGATGAGCACCATGTGTGCTCATCTATATGGAGAGTTGAATCCCTATATTGTACACCTGTAACTAATATTATGGTGTATCTTATCTAACTGGAATATAGACAGAAACTTAAAAAAAAAAGAAAGGAATATATGTCTATTATGGAAAGTGTAGAAGATGCAGATACCAAAAAGAAGAAAGTAATAGTTGAACCCCATTCCAGAAGTATACAGAAGTAACCACTGTGATTATTTTGTTGCCAATGCTTTTAACCTTTCGGGTGCATATGTTCACCTAGGTATATAATTTTTATATTATTTAACTATATTACTTGGTTCATGGCATACAGTGTTTTCAGGTCTTTCAAGGGACTCTTGTGGGGTTTACCTCTCCCTTCTTTTTCCAAATTTCATTTCTAATCCTACCTCCCCTCCCACTTAAGGAAAAACTGCAGTGTGTTTGACGTATTATGCATATAGACTGTTGTTTTGTGTGAATGTTTATAATCCATGCAAATGAGATTCTGTTATAGAACTCCTAGTTTCTCTTTTTTCCATTCACTACTATTTTTGATATCTCTCCATGTTGCTATATCTTCATCTAGTCCCTAGTCCTAAATGCTGCCTAGCATCCCGTCACAGTTTACTTAGCTACAACCCTACATAGGCTTGGGTTGCCTCATGTAAAGACTTGGGAAGAATTTTTCTGCTCTGGACCAAGGATGGAGATTCCTGGGTCATAAGGTACCTTTGTGTCTAACATCAGCAAGTGGAGTCAGATTCCTGAGGCTGAACCAGTGTGATTCCCTCGGGAGTGGTTGTCATAAGCCTGACTTCTAATTTTGGCCAATCTGATGGATGCAAAGTAGTATCTGGCTCTTTTAACTCACATTTTCTGATAACCAAGGAATTTGAGCATAGCCTTCCATACTTCTTAACCAGTTTGATTTCCCCATTCTAAGATTAGACGGTTTGAAGGCTTAGATTATTTAGGATCCTGCCTCTTGTTCTATTTATTTGCCTGACTTTCTTGTAGATTTAAGACAATATACTTTGGGGTGCCTGGGTGCCTCAGTAAGTTAAGCATCTGACTCTTGATTTTGGCTCAGGTCATGATCTCCGTGTCTTGGGATGAAGCCCTACGTGGGGCTACGCACTTAGTGGGGAGTCTGCTTGAGGTTCTTTCTCTTATCCTCTGCCCCCCCACTCCTGTGCACACACACTCTCTCTCCCTCTTGTTCTCTCTCTTTCTCAAATAAATAAATAAATCTTTAAGAAAAAAATGATAATACCTACTTTAAGGTTTTTGACATTGTTTATATTTTTACAGTCTGTCGTCTTTGTGTTAACTTTCTCTCTGTAGTGTTTTTTGCCAAACATAAATTCTTATCTTTTTTTCATCCTTAGAGCTTGATTTATATATATGGTACATATCTTTCCAATGTCATTATTTTCTGTTGGGTGGGAGGTTGCTGGTTAAACCTAGTTAATTTATTGTAGAGTTTCTTGTTATAACTGGAATGTTTATATAAGTGAAAGGCATTTAATTTATTTTCAGAGTACTTTTATTACTATCATCCCATTTGATCTTTCTAAAAGCCCTGAAAACTAGGTGAAACAGGGATTATCCTCTCCATTTCATGAACAAGGAAACTGATTTGACTCGGAGACATGGAGTTTTCTACCCAAGTTCACGTAGCTAATTGGTGAGCAAGTCAAGATCAACAGTCAGACCTCTTATCCCTGAGCAATCTTCCTGTGAAGCTTATTAAGAGCTAGGATTGTTTCCAACAAAATACAGTCATCTTAAACTTCTCCATGAGATAGTCAGTCATTGGCAGCCTGATGAGATCGTCACTCAGAACATATGTTTTTAAAAGATCTGGATTGACCCGTCATTTTGGTCTAAGAAATGAGCTCCATGGTCTTCTCAAAAAAGGTAGAAGTGTCATGTGGGAAGGGGGTCACTCATCTCTTTGAACGCTGTTGCGGGCAATAAGTTGCCTCATTGAGTCCTGTTCCGAAGACGGTGACTGCAGATGAATCACGGTTTTCAGGGGAATCTGTCTTCCTCACCTGCCCTCAACTTAGAGACAGGATCTGCGCCCTAGGGCCAAGAAGAGCATAAACATGGGTACGTGGATGGAAGCAGGAAGAGTTTCTAATCACTGTCATGTCAAACAATGTCGTCCCAGAAAATGAGTATGTAGTTCATTTTGACCTCAGTGCAGACCATACAAAGACAGATTCAAGAGAAATGTTGGCTCTGGCCCCTACAATCAATGAATACTGTCCCAGGGACGGGACTGATGAGCTGGAGGTCAGGTGATTGTTTGTAGGGGAAGAGGAAGCCCAGCTCTGGGCTCCTGCGGGTGAAGGGAAAGGTGATGGAGTGAGGGGGTGATGGGGGACTCATTCTTCAGGACGATCTTAATTACATTACAAAATGCTGTTCATCAGCACTTTGTGGACAAGGAGAAGAAAGTTCAGTTGGCTGCTGTTTGGTTAGAGCTTTTTTAATCTTGGCATGTCCTTCAGCACCACGGGCAATAGCAGGCCAAACCGGGGTTCTCTGAGCATGTCTTCCTCATTAGAAGGTTCCTTCTCTGTAATCCAACTAAGCAAATCTTATGTAGGTACTTCAAGAAGAATGAGTATTTCAAATATTTGCCAAAATGAGGTCAAAAGATTATAATAGCAATAATAATAATGACTTCCAAATACCGCTTGCCATGTGCCAAGCGCTATGTTGAATGAGCATCATTTTATGTACTCTGGGTGGGGGGCAAACCGTGGGCATCAGTACTTTTACTCTCCCCCTTTTGCAGATGCAGAAATTAAGGCTTAGGGAAATGGACTGAGTCCCCCAAAGTTTCAAAGCTAATAACTGGCAGAACTGGAGTGCAGGTCTAGAACTGTCTGAAGGCGAATTTCTGTGCTCTCAAATTTTGTATTCATTATTTCTGCAAAACAATTTGCCCCCCCCCCCAAAATTTAACTGTTTAAACAAAGGTTATTCTTTCTTGCAAGGGTTACAAATTTCAGAGTGGCTTGGTTGGGCGTGTCTGGGTCAGAATTGCTCATGAGGTTCCAGTAAAGTGTCCACCCAGTTCCTCTCCATGTGGGCCTCTCTGGGGAGCTGCCTGAGTCTCCTCCATAAAATAAAGATATCCTCAGGGTTTCTATGGCGATCAACTGAGACAACCTGTGAGAAAGTGCTGCGGAAGCTGAAGTAGCAATAATAGTGTATGATTTTAACACCATCTTGCACAGTGTATTTAGGGAAGTGGAGCTACCCCCGACTCCTGCAGAAGAATGACCAAGATCAGGCCTCATTCACTCCATGCCTTAGGCAAAAAGCCCAGCCCCTATGAAGGGCACGTTAGAGTGAAGAAGATAAAGAAACCAAGCTTCTGCACACATCCCCCATGAGGCAATTCACAGTGGTCTGCCTGGGATTCCCTGCTTTCCCTTGTAAGGGGCAGAAGAGGGGAAAAAAGATGTTCTCATCTACAGAGACCTGGTAGGTGCTAGAAAGTAAGCAACCCCTTTTGCTTTCTAGCGCAAGATTATTGGGATTTAAACTCAGGTTGGAAGTAACAAGTGGTCTGGATAGAAAATGAAACCAGAGGGACGCCTGGGTGGCTCAGCTGGTTAAGCAGCTGCCTTCGGCTCAGGTCATGATCCCAGCGTCCTGGGATTGAGTCCCACATTGGGCTCCTTGCTCAGCAGGGAGCCTGCTTCTCCCTCTGCCTCTGCTTGCCATTCTGTCTGCCTGTACTCGCTCTCCACCCCCCCCACCCCGCCGTCTCTGATAGATAAATAAAAATCTTAAAAAAAAAAAAAAAATGAAACCAGAGTTTAGCCTAAGAGAAGAGAATATAGATAGAAAGTCTTCGGTGTAAGACAGACCCATTTGTGCCCATTTTTGTGGTGGGGAAACTGATGCTCCTTGGAGTTCTGTAATCTGCAGAATGACATACTTTGTGTGTAAAGTTCCAAGAAGACTGTCCAGCACATAGGAGTTGCTCAAAACAGAAGTTTAGGGGTAGTTTTCGTTAGAACTATCATCATTCTAATCTCATGTTTTTTTAAGGAACTGTCTGAAGATGAATTTCTTCATCTTTGTTGTTTTAAGGATCAAGTGGCTCAGTTGGTTAAGTGGCTGCCTTCTGCTCAAGTCATGATTCCAGGGTTCTGGGATCGAGTTCTACATCAGGCTCCCTGCCCACTGGGGTTTCTGCTTCTCCCTCTCCTCTGCCTGCTGCTCCCTTTGTCATCCGTCTTCTCTCTGTCAAATAAATAAATGAAATCTTAAAAAAAAGATAACATATCCTATTGCTTATTAGATTACAATCTCTGATGAGAATAGTATTTTGTCTATCTTGTGTATCTATCTTAGTAAAGTATTCCCAGCATCTATGAATGGACCTTACACAAACCTGGTATGTAGGAGACTCTCATCAACTATGGTGGATAGTAACTAGCATTTTCCGCATCATCAACACCGTCATTATCATCACCATCATCAGCACTCCTGTCCCCAAGACATAAAATAATTCAATAATGTTCTCAGTCTGTGAACATGAGACTTAATTCCTTTTTGCTTTCTGGTAACCTTCATTCACAGAGGAGTCTGTGTCTCTTTCCCATGGTAACAAAAAAGATACTCTGCCATATTGGTATTACGTTGTTATGACTCAAAGCAAAACAAAAACCAAAGCAAAAACAAATCCCTAGGAAACCTTAACAAGCCCTGTCACCAGCTTCATCATCGTATGTTGGAGTTAGAGCCCCTGGTATTGGATCCAATCTCTATTACTTACTTTGTGGCCCTGGGTAAGTTACCAACCTTGTCTGGCCCTCCATGGACTCATTTATTAAACTAAAAGATAAAAGCAACCAAATACCAATATGGCTGTTGTAAGGAATAACTGAGATTCTCTTCGCCAGATTTCTTGCATGCATCCTTTCCGTGACAGGTAGACGCCCAGTAAGTGTCTATAGAATAAATGGATTGACTGAGTGAATGCTGTAATTTTATTCCTGACTTCACTACTCATTGCAAAACTTGAGCCTGCATGAGAGGAAGAAGAGATCCTTCCAAACTCTGGGGAATTCTGATGGAGTAGAACATACAGGCTCCAGGACTCGGTATAGCTTTGGGCAGGTCTGATTCAGTCTCATGGGTCTTACCCACAAAGTGGGATAATTGATGGCCACACTAAATGTGAATGTACTTCAGGCCCCTGGCCTACACATTGAAGATATAGTTAATCATATCCTTTTAAAAGACCTCTCCCCACATTTTAGACCCCACTTTCTAGGATCCTAGAGTGAGTCCTTTGAAATGTAATCAAGGGAGATAGTGCCCCGACCCCTAATCCCTGATCTCCTTTTCTGGGAGAGGTAGGAGGCTAACTTCTTTGGTCCCTTGGGCATATTACTCCAAGTTGTAAAACTACCTCTTGTCATGAAAATACTTTTCCTTCCTTTGGGTAAGGACAATTTGCAAACAAAAATGGTCTATGATTCTATACCCAGCTCCTCTGACATTCTAGCTCGTAAAAACTCTCCCATTTTTGTTTCAGTGCAGTTGAGTTTAGACTGCCTTCTGGTCTCTCCATCCTATTCGGATAACCTTGAATAAAGTCATCCTTCCCTAAAAAAAATGTATATATATATACATACACATACATGCATATATATATATATATATATATATATATATATATATATATATATAAGATGGTACATTTTATTGTATGTATACTTTATAACAAAATGTAAAAAAAAAAAAAAAAAAGAGGAAAATCGTAACTGGCTGGAGTATTAACTTTCTGAAACTGGTGCCAAAGCTTGAGACAATATTGGCTAGCGTATCTGATCCTTTACTATGTGCTAAGCATGGTCCACATGTCAAAAGCATGATCTCATGTCACTCATAGTGCTCCTGTGAGATAGAATTATTACCCCCGTCTTCCAGATGGGAAAGCACAAGCTCAAGCTCATGTTTGCAGAAATGGGGTTTGAACCATTCGTAGATGCAGGCAGCTCAGATCCCGCCCACAGAGAACTTTAATAGAGAAGGTAATACCGAAAGCCCTGTCAGAGTTTGAGAAAAGTCTTGGCTCCTTCTCTTCTTTGAAGCTCCGGTATATTGGAAGGGAGGGTGAGAAGGGAATGAGGAAAAGGAAGACTCAGAAGAAAAAACAAGAGGAACACACAGTTACCAATAGTTTTCTGTTTTGTTTTTTTTTTAAATAGTGACTTTTAATTGTTATATTGGCATGATTCTAATGATAACAAAAATAGTTTATGGAACAATGACATCCAAACTCCCAATCAAGCCCCCACACATTTGGGAGGGCTGAGCAGTTTCAGCCTCTGCCTCTTTTTTCCCACCCCCCCGTTTTTCTTGTGGAGAGAGGCTCTAGCGGCACTGTGATGTCGCCTCTGGGGGCTCCTCTTGGCATACCTGTCGATTACAGACAGGACATCTAGGACCCCACAGCTGGAGAGGAACAGCAAGTCCAAGGTGGCCATCATATCACTAGTTTGACAGGATAGAGCTACCAGGACCGCATCTCAGGAAGGGTCGCTCCTCCCAGTCCCGTGGCCTGAACTTGATTGATTCTTAAAATAGCTGCAGTATTAAAATAAATAATTAATAAGTCATAGTCATCATAATAATAGTAGCAGCTAACACATAGAAGGTTTATCATATGTCTGATGATAAGCACGTTATATCTAGCTCATTCATTCCTCCCAACAAATCAGTCAGATAGGTATATTCATTAATCGTCATGTTCTTAAATATGAGGAAACAGCTGCACATAGAAATTAAAATAATTTGCCCAAGGTCACAGAGTTTTTAACGTTGCAGAGGCAGAATGGAATTACAGAGAGCGGAGCATTGACAGTGGAGTTGAATGGAATAATTCACGTAAACATTTCACCCAGAGCCTTCCAATAACCCTAGGAAGAAGGTTGGGTCTACCATCTATTTACCAATGGGTAAAGCATGGCTTATGGAAGGAAAGAAGCTGGCTGAAAACACACAGCTCAAAAGTGGCGGGGCGTGGGGGCGGTAGTCTGTCTTAGGACAAAGCACAAATGCGAATTCTGACCTCTTGCCTTCTTGGGAACTGATTAGAAACCGAGAAGGTGAATTTCTGACTATGTTGTGTGAATCATTTTGCTCGCTTTCTGTGCTGTGAACCAATGTTTTTTGGATTTTTCATCCAAGTGAAGCTTAGGGGAGGGTTCCAGTCTTCAAAAAATATGTCTTTTCCTCTTAAGGGTCAGCTTTAATAATGAATTAAACAGTTCTAGTCAGTCCCTCTGTCATATTTCTCATGGAAGATGGTGACTGTTTGTGGAGTCTTTCGTTGTCATGAGTTGGGATCGCTTTTTGATACGCTTTCCCTGTGGTAAGGCAGAACCACGCCAGGCAGCCCAGGCAGGGTTTTCCCCATAATTGTGCCCATAATAATCCACCATTTTATATTTATTTCATCAGTTTCCACAGTTCACAAGAACACCCATAATCTTAGATGCAGTAATCAACTGTTTCAAAATTGCCCCATCCTAAATTTAGGCCCTGAACTTGGTAATTTAGCTAGAGAGCTTCACTGTTGAGTACCACTCTTTCACGGATGAAGGAAAGTGCTACTATTTGGGCTGTATTTAATTCTTATTATTTCGCAAGTTGAACTGGATACCACGGAGTTTAACAACGCGGGGTATAATTGCTTTAATGCTGGGAAGGCGCAAAGCCGCCTGACTTCCCCAGTCTTTGCTAGGACCCTCTCACAGATGGGATGCTGCCGCCCACTGGGGCTTTTCCGCTTCAATATTTTAATAAAACAAACATGGTTGCAGTGCGGGATTGTGGATGGATCAGCCAAGGGTATGAAGTCGTCACCAAACAGCTTTTCATCACGGCTAACGTGCAATGGTTGAGCACTTCCCTGGTGTTAAGCCCTGTAGCATAGCTTATTCAAGCCACAGCAAGCCTCCAAGGCAGATTCTATTCCTGCCACATTTACAGAGGCTCCAAGGGATCCTTTATAGCAGGTCACATCTTCTGTGGCTGGAACATCTGCTCCAGAGTCAAAGTGCACAGTTCCTGCTACGTTGTCTTCCCAGCATCAGCTGCTTTGTTCTTTTTGCAGGACTTAAGGAGAGAGTGAGGGTCAGAGGCAGAAAACACAACACATAAAGCCTTAGGAGGAATGGAGAGTCCCTTGTGAGTCGTGAATGCTGGGTGTCCCTTTGCCTGTCCTTCAGGTGGGCTGTCACAGCACTAACTGCCAGTCAGAGTTTTGTCCTTACCTCTGTGTGTCCCCTCTAATCTACTTTTTCAAAGGATTTATTTATTTGAGAGAGAGATGTGCACAGGGTGGAGGGGGGGGCAGGCAGAGGGAGAGAGAATCTCAAGCAGCCTCCTCACTGAGCGTGGAACCCCACGTAGCTCCCATCCCAGGACCCTGAGACCATGACCCAAGCCAAAAATCAAGAGTGGGGTGCTCGACTGACTGAGCCACCCAGGTGCCCCACCTCCAATCTACTTTATTTTTAAATATTTCATTTATGTATTTGACAGACAAAGATCACAAGCAGGCAGAGAGGCAGGCAGAGAGAGGGGAGGAAGCAGGCTCCCTGCTGAGCAGAGAGCCTGATGCGGGGCTCGATCCCAGGACCCTGAGATCATGACCTGAGCCAAAGGCAGAGGCTTAACCCACTGAGCCACCCAGGCGCCCCTCCAGTCTACTTTTTAAATATGACCCCAACACCCAAGAGCAGAATGAATTTTACCCTGAAGTATGAAATGTTTTATGAAGTATCAATTCCAGCTGCCTAGATCCCTTTTGCATTATAGTGTGACTCGCATTGGATTGCCCGATGAAAAGCCACGCTCCCTTTATCAAAACGTTTAAACCGTGTGGACGCCAGTACGCATGTGAAAAAATAGATTTTTGGTAATTGTGTTCATTTAAAACATAATGTGTGGGATTTTTTGCTAGTAGACTGAGAGTGACATCATACTGACCCTAAAATATAAGGCTTATGCTTTTGAGACAATGGAGCCAATTTTAAGATAAATGGTGGTACAAATGACAGCTTATTTGGATAATACCTTCTGATTACCAAGAACTGGGATGAATTCTAAAATGTAAACATATTTATCTAAACATAACTTGGAATTCGTTGGCCAAACCTTGAACTTTTTGATGATACTTACATGAGGAAAAGTGGTTAAAAATCAATTCTGCTTCTAAAAGTACTTATCAATCTAGAAAAAATTGGCTGTGTTTTCTGGAAAAGTATTTATAATGTCTTATTTTGTAGCAAAAGTTTTGTTTTTACTTAATTGTCCCCCTAACCTCTGAAACTAAAAACAGCAATCACTATACACGACATATATTACTTTGCTCATTGCTTCCCCCGATACATATTTTCGTATCCGGCATCACACACTCGGGATATAGTAGGCCCGCTGGATGAGTGCCTTTCGTCGCAGGTGCATTCCACTAGGGAAGACAAATTATGAACAGAAAGCCAAATCAATATGTGTCATTTTGGATGATGATAAATATTGTGATGAACATAAAACAAGGTAAGGATGTAGCTTCACTGGGGAGAGGAGCAGTCCTCTTGGAAGGCCTTTGACAGAGGTAACATGCCAGCAAAGACTAATGGATGAGAAAGAATGTTCCAAGCCCTTTCATATACAGACTTCTCACCAAAAATAATTGGACAACCACCAGTCCTACCTAAAGAAAAATCTATGTCTCCTACCTTCTTCCCTGCCATTTGTGTTTTGTTTTGTTTTGTTTTTTTCCCTGACTCTGTTTTCTTCAGAAAATATTCATCTATCTAAGATTAAAAGATCTCAGTTCATCTTCCCAAAAGTGAGGCCAGAGCATTTGCACTTGTCCTGCAGCTGAGCCACATCTGAGTGACCCGACTGAGGGAGCCAGGTCTAGGAACTAGCTGGAAGCCTGTTTTTAAGGCCCTTATGTGCTTGGGTCCGCCTCGTCCTTGGGACTCTCCAGATGCCTTTCTCCCTGTGGGAGGTACCTCCACATTTAACCAGCCCACAGTATCCCCTGATCTGCCTCTTTTGCCAGGACTGATAGTGATGTCTGAGCTTTTGCATTCACCGGGCTGGCAGTGGAGAGTCCACATGCCATCGGGAGAAACGGTATTTGCGCCGGGCTGCTATCCGGGGCATCACAACCCTCTGTCTGCCTTAAGGAAGAGAAGGAAGAGAAAGGAAATTCCATTTGATAGGATTCTCCTAAAAGGCAGCCACTATCCCAGATTTTTGATACATCTTACTTTATCTTATCTTACCAACATACCTAGGAGGTAAGGATCCCAGCACTGCTTCAACCTTGTCTTCAAAGTCACCCAGGTCATAAGAAGTAGATCTGGGATTTGTTCCTATTTCAGGTTCCAGAACCATCTCATGTTCTTAATACTATGTGGATCCAAAAGCTGTCCCTTTCCCTTGTCCCAGAGGGAAATGATGCATGGAATTCTCCTACTACTTGGCACATCCAAAAACCTTCTATCTCCTTCTCAGAGTCCCTGCCTAGGATATCAAATGGGATATCCAAGCTCCAAATTAAGGTTTCAACTAAATAAAATTCCAGTTTCTGGAATACAGTTTCCAGTAAGAAGATATGTCGGGCACTGAACCAGCTACCTAAACAGTGGGTGCCAAAACCCTATGGGCGATTTATGGAGAAGTTGAAATAAGGAACAAAACAAATACATTTAGACTTTACTGAATTCCTTTCCGTTTGGGAGGAAGAAAAATATTATTCTCTGCAAATGGAAAAAATGGATTCATTTCTCTCTGCTATTACATGGGTCCAGCTAAGCAATAATGCACGGCAAAGCCAAATGCTCTGATCGGTTTCTCTGAGCTGTTATTAAAGTTTGCAAAATATTGCTCAGATTCTTCCTGGCAGGCTTTCAATATTGTCTGTTGGAGCTAGAATCAGACTGGTCCTCTTCATTTCTGTTAAGCTTGCCAGGACTGGTGATCCCACCACACTAATCTCCTAGTGTCATGGCCTTCCTCCAGCATAGGCTGGCGACCGCTTCCCCCACCCCCAGAACCAACACCCTCTGTTGCTGCTCTGATATGACTCAGTTCAAAATGACTAAATCAACTTTCTCCCCCCTCCCTTTTTTTAAACCAACGTACATGCATGGGCACACACACACACACACACACACACACACACATACACTCTGGGCTTTCACGCTGGGCCTGAATGAGAATGGGGAACTATATAGAACAGTCTGACTTGTAAAGTATTCCTCAGTGAAGTTGGGGTCTGAGCCCAGGAATCTAGAAGGGACATGGGACTTTTTTCCTCTCCGCTGATCTGGCAGATAATCTGACCCCTACAGCAACATCCCTTACTGCTACCCAGCTTTGTCCCTGACCTCACTCTGGCCCCACTGAGCTTGTTGCATTTCCTCACACACCCAGTGGACTTTCTTGCTGTGGGCTGTGCTCTGATGGAAAGGTCCTTCCTCTCGCCCCTTCTGATGAATTCCAGTTTACCCTCTAGGTCTCAGCTCAGATGGCATTTCTGCGATCCTCTAGGAGGACGGTGTAGAGGCCTCTGTCCTGTGCCGCCGTGGGGAGTTCGTCTTGTCACAGCCTTGATTGTGATTGTTTTCCCCAGGGCAGCTGGTAGCTCTGAGACACAGACAAGGTCTGTCTTATTCACAGACCTGTATGAGAGCAGGCTAACTGCAGTAACACGCAGTGTCATGGGTAAAAGCTCCAATGTGATAGACTTGTTTTTGCATGGATCACGGTGTTAGGCAAGTTTGACAGATGGGCAGGATGGCCATCCTCCACGCCGTCATCCAGCTACCCAGGCCAGAGGAGGCTCTGCCACCATCAGCAGGATGCTCTCAAAGTCTCCCTAGAGGTTTCTACTGTTTGGTCCAGACAAAAAGAACAAGAATGTAAGGAGTGCCTCCTGGGAGGCTTTTATGGACCGGGTCTAGAAGTTTGTACATCACTGTTCACGTTCTGTGGGCAAGAACCCAGTCACGTGGCCACACCTAATTGCAAAGGATGCTGGGACCTATGGTCCCCGACTAGGCAGTAACGCCAGTGAAAGTTATACAGAAAAGAGCACAAATGTTAGTGGTTAGGTAGCCATCAAACACACAGTAGCTAGTCAATAAATAGTCTCTAAATCAATCAACTGATGAGTGAAAAAACTAGGGCAAAAGACACCCCTCACGTATGCTGAGCTGTGGTATAGGACCACCCTCTCTTGTGGCTGCTTCAGATGAAAAAATCTACACACCACCATTGGCCGGAAGGCAGGTGGAAATAGGATTGTGTTAGTGGTGTTCTGTGTCCACCAGGAGAATAGAAGGGCCTGGCACAGTACCCAGCGTAGAATTGATGCTGCATGAACACCAGTTGAGTGAATTAATGGTTGGGACTCAAAGACTATTGAGATTAGAAGTGACTTAAGTATCACCATGTCTACACCGTGCTGGCTTCCAGGCCCCACAGCACAGGAAGCCCACTCACTCCCAAAGCAGCACCTGCCCTCTCACTGTTCCAAGCTCCTCTCCTTCACTGACCTGAAACTTGTGTCCCATCACTATCCCCATATTGGTACTGGGTCTGTCCCTCCAGAGCATGCAAAGCCTGTGTCCTCCCAAGGTACTCAAACTTGGATGAACATCAAAACTACCAGCGAAGCTCTTGGGAAACTACATTGTCCCAGATGGCATCCCTAGAATTAATTTCTTTCTTTCTTTCTTTCTTTCTTTCTTTTAAGATTTTCATTTATTTGACAGAGAGAGATCACAAGTAGGCAGAGAGGCAGGCAAAGAGAGAGGAGGAAGCTGGCTCCCCACCAAGCAGAGAGCCCAATGTGGGGCTCAATCCCAGGACCCTGAGATCATGACCCAAGCCGAAAGCAGTGGCCTAACCCACTGAGCCATCCGGGCGCCCCATCCCTAGAATTTCTGATTCAGTATATCCTCTATACTGTTGAGGAATCCATGGTTTGAGTAACTCCCCATAATGATCCTGACATGTATCTAGTCTAGAAGACCATGTGTCTGGGAGTTCTCTCTGTGATGGAATCCTGCTTCCATCTCTGACTAGCTGTAGTCCTGTGGGCAAATCATTTAGCCTCTTTATTTGTCATCCCTAAAACTGTAACGAGAATTGTACCTATGTCATGGGGTTGTTGGGTGGACGGTATGAGCGCTCCCAATAAAGCCCTTGGTATCACACCTGGATCATAGTAGGCCCTTTAGACAGAAATGACCATTACGACTGTCCCTCTCCTGATCCTTGTACTTTCTTCTTCTGCCTCCTTAGTGACTTCTTAGGGATATCAAAGCAACCATTACAGAACCCTTCTTCTCCAGGCCCTAGCCCTCTGTTTTCTTTTCTTTTTTTAAAAAATCCCTTCCCACAAGACAAATTCCTACTTCTTCTCTCACTAACAGATTACATCCCAGGAGGAAGTGTGGCATTTCTGCACCCCAGAATTAGCAGATATTGAAGCATCTGATGCAGTAAGTGTGATAATTGGGCTTCAGCTCTGAACTTCAAATGACAGTCACCAGTGGTCATGAGAAAGCAGCCGTACACTCTCTCTTCTTCTAGGGAAGTCTTCCCATAGGGGAACCCAAGCTGGGCAAGCATCTGTGATGAAGGGGAAACCAGAGAGAGGAAATGGAAGCTCATTTTCTGAATGCTTTCATCTTCAGATGCTTAGTTGAGAGTCAGAGCCTACCGAGGTAACTCATGAGTTCCCAGAGTTTGTTGTGGATTTTTTGCTGTTAGTCACCATAGTCAACACCACAGGAGCAGAGGTAATGAAAATGGTGCCTGGGCGGGTCTAAAAGTCCAACGTGAAGTTAGAAACGAGGGGGGAGAACAGGCCAAATGTAAAAAGCAAAAACGAACACTCGTTAATGACGAGGTGTGGTGTGGACTTTGGGAAGACAGAAGTCAGAGAGAAAAAAGTCTGGACTGTGTACAGGAGACACATTTTTCCTAAGTCTTATTAGACTGTCATTGGTCCCTTCCTCTCCCTGCCCCCTGCCTGTGGTTAAAACCTGTCCTTATACAGTTGGGGAATGGAGAGGAGAAATTCATTTATAATTATAATAGTTCCATTAATGTTCTTTGTAAAGTACAGAAATGTTCACTTCCATCCCTGTGTGTGAGAGGTCAACTAAATATCATATACTTGTCTAATAAATGAGGACAGGAAGTCTCAGAAAGGCAAGTGACTGACCCAGTGTCATACTTCTATGTTGTGCCAGGCCTAGGAAGAAAACACACGTCTTCTGATTCCTGCTCCAGTGTCCTTCATTCCAGATGCTGCCAGTGGCTTCTGAAATGTTCCACTCATTCAGCCTCTCACTGTTCCCCAATTTTTGCACACACATTCAAAGCTGCCATGTTTTTCTAAGCAGCTCTCATCCTTAATTTACATGTCAGCCCTTCTGGAAGTTCTTGACTCCAGCATGCTGGACCTACTTGCTTCTCCCTCTGTGCACCCACAGAACTTTGCTTTTTCCTAAGATGGAACACAGATATCACTGGGTCCTTTTTTTTTTTTTTTTTTTTTTTTTGCAAGACTCCTCTCGCCACACAATGATGACTTTCTTGAGGGCTGGGACTGTGTATATACTTATCTTTGTATCCCCTGCGTCTTACACAATGCATAGCGTATAGTGGACCCTCCACGAATGTTTGCCTAATGGTTGATAGATAGATAGACAGATGGATGGATAGAAGGTCTTTCAAGGTTGAAACTTAAAGAAATATATGAGAGGCCAGCCTGCTGTCAATAGAGGGTTTTCTTGACTTTCTGATAAAGATAGAATCCTTCTGATGTTCTTGGTTTAGATCTGCTACCATAATTATTTATTCATATTCTGCCAGAATTCCCATTGCTAAAATATTCATTTGATATCAATCTTCGATATGGCCAAAAGGGAAAGAGCTTGTCCCAGGCAACAGTATAGCAGGAATAGCAGTCTTTAGACAACCAGAATTTGAATCCTGACTCATCAAGTTATTGAGTATATGGAATTTTTTTTAAGATTTTATTTATTTATTTGACAAAGAGAGAGATCTCAAGAAGGCAGAGAAGCAGGCGGCGGAGGTGGGGGGGTGGCGGAAGCAGGCTTCCCGCCGAGCAGAGATCCCGATGTGGGGCTCGATCCCAGGACCCTGAGATCATGACCTGAGCTGCAGGCAAAGCCTTAACCCACTGAGCCACCCAGGCTCCCTGAATATATGTAATTTTAGTAGTAACTTAGCCTCCCTATACCTCAGTCACCTCTTCTGTGAAATGGAGACAATCGTGGTCTGCCCCTCCACTCCCCCATCCCCCCGACCTGTACAAATAGTTTGTGAGGATTAAATGAGATAATAAATATAAAACACTTAATATACACCAGCACTTTGGGCAGTGCCTGACACAGAGTAAGCACTCGGTACAAGCAAACTCTTCTATTTTCCTGCTGCATGCATACGAATCCCGTGACCCAGAAAGTTAGCTGAGTAAAGTCTCTATCTGCAGTCCCAGAAAACCCAAAGGGGTGACTGAAGCTGCTCTGGGGAACCGATCAGCTGTAATTCATGGCCTCCTTAGCCAACTCCCTGCCCTTCTCCGAGCCTCGGTCCCTTCCTCTGTTCTCTCAGAGCTGCTTTGATGCTACATGAGCCTCCAGATCGAGCTAACCCCTGACCTTAGCCCATCCTGTGGTATGACTTGGACTGTAAACTCCTTGAATGCAGGGATAGCTTTATACTCCAGGCCCAACATGTTCCCCTGGAGTCCCTTCATAAAGTTCGGCTGAGTTGAAATAAACTTGCCTAAGTTGCTTAACATGCTCTTTTGGGGACCTAGTCAAACTCCTGAGCCCTAAGCTCCGGAAAGGTTCTGGCCCATTACCCCCATTCCCCTGCAAGCGCTTAGTGAACTTAATGATCCTGCTGCCCCGCAACGTGGCACCAAGCCTACCCCCTCCCAGATCGCTCCCGTATCCTCCCTGGGAGCCAGCGGCCTCCGAAAGCCCTGGCAGCGCAGCTTTTCCAGCTGCATTTGGGAAGTGAGGCCAAGTTCTCTGTGAAATTAATGAAATGACTTTCTTTTAGGTTCTGGGCAATCCAGTCTCATGTTCATAGACAGAAGGCTGTCCCTGGAGTCCTGAGCTCTTTAGGTTTTATGTCTGTGCCTCCCAGCCCAGCACCCAAAACATTAACAAACATTCAACATCTGATGAATGAATGAATGAATGAATGAGGCATAGTTTTTTTGATAGCATCCGCCTCATAATGTGTAGTGTTTACCTAAGACAGGAGGAAGACCAGCCAGAGCTGCTTTAAGCTGTTTTCTGATTGCAAGATGCCTTGTCCCATGAGTGAGTTTATGACCTCTATAAGCAAAGGGTGGCGGGGGTGGGGGAGCAACAAAATCTTTTGGGCATTTCAATATATACTCTCTCCAACCCTCTGCCCTTTCCAGAAGTCTCAGTTGAGAAATATCCGTAATAGATGAGCGATGATAATGTCATTGCCTAACAATTGATGGAAACAGATATAAACCCAAAATGTTTTTAGTGCCAGAAATACTGTTTGCTCAACAATAAGTTACATCAAAGGACTTAAACATTTCCCACATAGGTCAGCAGTTCTGTAAGCGAGGCACTGAAATTCATACCTCGGCCAGACAGGCGCTGTGTCTGGCATGAAAAAGAAAAAGTCAAGTCCATGAACGGCGATTCCCAGAGGAGGCAATTTTGCCTTTTCTGATCATTGTTCAGGTGTGTCATTCTCCAAAGTGACAGCCTCTGTAGGCTTGTTAGGCCTGTTATAAAATTTAAAAAGCTTTGTTTTAAAATTTATAAATCTTTTTTTTTTTTTTTAAACTCCTGGAACTAAAGACGCAGCCTGCAGGCGTCCATCCTGTGAATCTTAGAGCCATGACTGCTTCTGCAAGCGTGGCTGTTGCCGTCACTGGCTGTGTCTTAAAGCGAACCACGTGGACTGAACTTTCTCGTTGGCTTTCATTGTGATTTTTCAAGTATTGCCCTTTGTCGTGATAGCGCCTGTTAGCTGAGATTCATGATTTTGGAGTCAAAGTATTTGAGATTAGCAAGTATGATAATAAAAAAAAAATTTTTTTAAGGGTCACCTGGCTCCACAAATAAGTGAAACCAGATGATAATTGACTCTCTCTGCTTGACTTATTTCACTCAGCATAATCTCTTCCAGTCCCGTCCATGTTGATACAGAAGTCGGGTATTCATCCTTTCTGATGGAGGTGTAATACTCCATAACAAATAACACGGAGGATATGGGGAGATGGAGAGGAGAAGGGAGTTGAAGGAAATTGGAAGGGGAGGTGAACCATGAGAGACTACAGACTCTGAAAAACAACCTCAGGGTCTTGAAGGGGCGGGAGGTGGGAGGTAGGGGGAACCAGGTGGTGGGTATTGGGGAGGGCACGGATTGCATGGAGCACTGGGTGTGGTGCAAAAACAATGAATACTGCTACGCTGAAAATAAATTTAAAAATTTTTTTAAAAAGAAAGTAATAGTAACATTTGAGGGCTGATGCTTTTTCCTCTCCTACGTTGTTGAGTCATTACAACCTATAACCTGTGTATGTTAATGTTGACATGGTATGAATGAGGGAGGCATCAACTCCTGAAATACAAGATAACTTACTTATGTTGTGTATTTTTTATGGTCTCTCCTTTCATTAGAATATGGGTTTTAGGAATGAGAGAAATCTTTTTTTTTTTTTTTCTCTAATGTTCATTCACGTATCCCAAGCTCAAGAACAGAGCCTAGCTCATAGTACGCCTTCTATCCATGTTTCACTGGCGGGAAAATGGAGGTCCAGAGCCACACGTTGATTTACTGAAGATGGACGTGGTGTGCACATTGGCAAGAAAGACCACGTCTCCTGACCGCCCGCCCAGTCCTTTGTCTAAACCCCAATTCAATCTTGACGCACTTTTATTATGCTATAAAATGAATAACTGTTTATGAGTTCATTCCCAGGCACATTATTGCTTTTATATCACATCAAAGAACTTGAGACAGGGGAAAGATATAGCCCTATCGATTTTTCGCAGAAACTTAACTTTTCCTTCCTCCTTGGAATCCATGCTCAGTGCCTGCTTTGAGGACGGGAGCCAGTCGCTAACAGAAGACCGTCTCCAACACCTCCACCTCCGCATCAGGCCAGGGCTATCTTAGAGTTTGGCTTCAGAAATGGTGAAATCCGTCATTGGAATTGAGGGCCCTTTTCTGTGCCTATCTGCCAGACTCCCATGGAACCTTAGAACCACCCAAAGTCAGAAAGCTGAGGGAAAATCCAGATGCTGGAAGAAGTAACAGGGGAGTGACAGACCCCTACCTGAATCAGGCATTGAGTCCATTGGTCTAGTGTAGGCAGGGAGAGGTCCTGAACGGTGGCTGAAAAAGGAAGTGACGATTTTAGAAGTAAGGGTGTATTAAAATAAAGGGACTTGTGTGTGACTTTCTGAAAACAGGAAAGACTTCCGAACCTGATGGGAGGGTATATTCATTCAAGCACGAACTGTTTTCTCATCACCAGCAACACACCATATATCCTTATCCTCGTATTAATATCTTCTCATTCTGTTAAAACTGGAATCTGTCACTCTTGTTAAAACACGTGTAGAGAGATTTTTCTACTTATGATGTGCCTAGACTACCCTGCTGTCCTACCCATCCACAAGGCCGAGGGCCAGAAGGGAAGGGCTTAGCTGAACTTTTACCGAGATAGGTCACCCAGGTGCATTAGATCTATGACCTTGAACTGATTAGTACCATACTCTATTCAGGAATGTACCTTGGTCTTTTAGGGTAATGATAATAAGTATGAGTCCTCATAAAGTTCTGTACCCTTTAGAAATCATTTTCTGCTGAAGTTTAGATTATTATAAATTCATCCTTTAGTTAGTTATAGCAGAGATTCTTATTTTCACTTTGTAAGTTAGAAATCTGAGTTAAAGTGAGTTAAGCTAAAGACATGCCTTAGGCCACAGAGCTGGTAAATGACAAAGCCCAAATCCAGGGTCCACTGGCTTCTCAGTTCTTTCTACCCAGACACTCTGCCTGCTACCCACACCATACCTCTAGCTTTTTGTCCTGTAGGACAGTCTCAGATATACGTGGAAACCACCAAATTCTCCCCCTCGCAACAACACCCACTTCTCTTCTTCCTGATTCTTTAACAACTGACCTCCCCCCACCCCGTCACCTAACCTAGAAAACTTGGAGTCCCCCTTTCATATCCATCCTGTCTCCTAACCTCTTAGAGCTAACCCAGCACTTTTATTTTAGACGCGTGAATCAAAATTCTTCTCTCGTCCCTGTTGTCGAAGATCCAGGCCTTCATCTTCTCTTGGTTGGCCAACGTTAATATTGAATGGTTTGATTCATTCAATGACTCATCATCGAAGCTGTGCTGTGTACCAGGCACCATGCTTGGTGATGGAGAGGCTGTTCTGAGCAAACATGGACCTTGTTTACATGGTGTTCTGTTCTCTAATTAGTAGCAAAAAAATAATCACTCCAACATATATAAAGGACAACTGTGGCCATTGCTGCAAAGCAAATCTATGATCATCCTACCAGCAGTGCTGGTACAAAGTGGTATTTGTAATCCACACACAGGATTACGGCACGCCCTCTGCTCTAAGAGCTTCCTGACCACCCATTGTCTACATGATAAAATCCAAACACATTAGCCAGGTTTACGTGTCTCTTCATGATCTGGCTCTGAACTCTAGATTAAGTTGTAAGCCACTGCACCCCATTTCTCTTCCACCCCTCACCCAATTAACTTATCCTATGACTAAGCTGTTCTTCACATCTTGCCATTCCGGAAGCAACTCTGTTCCTCCATTCTTCCACATCGTGTCTGGAGCAAAACTCTCTTCCCAAAATGCTATACACAGTGATAGCCTACTCAGCCACCAGACTCCGTTTAAAGGCCCCTTTCCACTCCCTCGATGTAATTAATTATTCCATATGTTTCTAGCACAGTTTCTGCACCACTCATACAGCCCTTATCCCATTGGAATATAGTTAGTTCCTTCCTCTGTTTACCTTCACCTCACCAGATGGTGAACCACTTGTGGGCAGAGATTGTTTTAATCAATGTACGTCTGAATTTATTGTCATGTGACTGCATGAACCAGACCATAAACACATAATAGGGGAGACAAGGATTTTGTCCATCTGTTACCTCTCTTCACTATGGGTCTTCAGTTTCTCATGAGCACTCCTTTGTCTCCAATTTAGTTTGGTTTTTTTTTTAAAGATTTATTTATTTATTTATTTGAGAGAGAGAGAGTAAGAGAGCATGAGCAAGGAGAAGGTCAGAGAGAGAAGCAGACTCCCCGTGGAGCTGGGAGCCCGATGTGGGACTTGATCCCGGGACTTCAGGATCATGACCTGAGCCAACGGCAGTCGTCCAACCAACTGAGCCACCCAGGTGTCCCTCCAATTTAGTTTTGAAAAGTTTTCTCTCCTGTTAATGATTACAATATGTGTGTGGTTTGATTTTTGGGTTGTTTTGTTTTGTTTTGTTTAGAAATGGTGTGCAAATAATTCCAGAGGGTTTTTCTTAATAGATTTTATTCATTTACTTGATAGAGAGAGAGAGAGAAGGAGAGAGAAAACGCACACATGTGCAAGCAGGGGGAGGGGCAGAGGGAGAGAGAATCCCAAGCAGACTCCTAGCTAAGTGCAGAGCTCATCATGGGGTTCCATCTCCCAACCATGAGATCACTTTCCCAGCCAAAATCAAGAGATGGCCAATTCCAGAGGCTTTTACATCATCATATTCTACTGTTATCTTTTCCCTATGCGAGTCTCTAACCCCTCCTGCTTTTTAAGCCTCTGGCCCAAGGACAGCATTTGCATTCAAAGGACAGGATTTGCATAATCATTGGTTACATGATTATAAAGTGACCATATCAAAATACTGAAAAAGTGTTCTATGGGAACACTTTGATCTGTTTGTTTCATGGGGACAAATTATTAGGAAGAGATAAAGTGACTGTCAACTGTTTCTATTACCTTTCCAACCTTAGCAGAGTCTAGATCTTGTCTCTCTGTGCTTGAATCACCATTGTTGCCAATTGGTTCCCAGGGTTTCCAACAGGAAATTGAGAAATACATGAGAATAGTTGAGAACAGTTCTTTGATAAACTGATTTTACAACGTGATAAGGATGGCAGAAGAAAAATGTAGTGATTAACTAAGAACAGATTGTTGGGAAGGAGGTAAGCTTTTATCAAAAATGTACACTTCTTTTAAAGACCTACAGATTTCTAGGATCTGGCAACTGAAATGAACCATTTCCTAAAGACTATAAAAGTTTTATTCCACAACCTCACAGTCACAGAAACAAAGTCATAAAATGTAAAATTACGGCCAGATTATTTGTGTGGATCAAAATCATGGTTAGATATCTTTGTAACTTAGAAAATAAAATTAAAAAAAAAAAAATAGCCCAGCACAATTGCTCTAGAGACCAAGATATG
Source organism: Mustela nigripes (assembly GCF_022355385.1). NCBI lineage: Eukaryota > Metazoa > Chordata > Mammalia > Carnivora > Mustelidae > Mustela > Mustela nigripes. Next base: position 176,779,846 of record NC_081559.1, on the reverse strand, counting down.
ACTTATCTTTCCATTACTGAAGGCTGTGACAGTGGAATTATACATCAGCAAGTACTCACTCGCACCCACATGTGTGCCAAGGGACACTCATTCTCTCATCGGCAAAACTCCACGGTCAGCCCTTCCCTCCTTGAGCAGTTTCAGCCACTTACCTCCTTGAGCAGCTTCAGCCACTTACCTAGAACACCAGACAGGCATTATCATTTTCATTGGAATGTTGTAACTTTCCAAAGATATGTAAGGACTTGAGTGTTGGTAATAAGGATGCTAGTCTGGGGGTGCCTGGGAGGCTCAGTTGGCTAAGCGTCTACCTTCAGCTCAGGTCATGATCCCAGGGTCCTGGGATCCAGCCCCACATCAGGCTCCCAGCTCAGCAGGAGCCTGTTTCTCCCTCTCCTTCTGCCTGCCATTCTGCCTACTTGTGGACTCACTTGAGCTCTCTCTCTCTCAAATAAATAAAATCTTTAAAAATAAATAAATAAATAAATAAGGATGCTAGTCTGGTAAACCGTGGAAACTCGGGCTAAGGAAACTCGGGCTAAATTCTGTTTCATGTATCCATCCCTGTGTCATGTATCCATTGCTGTGTCGCTGTGTCATGTATCCATCACTGTGTCGTGTATCCATCTCTGTTTGCATCCACAACTTAGTTGCTCAAGACAATAACCACTTTATTGTATCTCACATTTTTTAGTGTTAGGGACTGGCTCAGGGCTCAGCTAGGCAACTCTTCAGTTTCACATGGCCTTGACTCTGTTCCTATGTGGTGTCCTGCTGGTGGCTGGGCTGGCCCATGACAGCTTTCCTTGCTCTTCCTGGTGCCTTGGCAGGGATGGCTGGACAACTTGGCTCCGCTGGGCCCTCCCCCTCTCCACAGAGTCTCAAGGTTGCTCGACACCGTCTCTTCTACCGAGGAGTCAGACTTCTCAAGAGACCATGTAGAAGCTGCCCATCCTTTTCCAGGCTAGTCCTAGAACGGGCAGTCAGAGGCCAGCCTAGATTCGAGGGAAGAAGAAATTGACCCCCATCTGTCACTGGGAGGGAGTGTCGGGGAATTTGTAGCTACCTCTGACCCACCAGAGAGTGTAGGCAAAATTACTGTGTGTGCTTGACACGGGATTTGTACGTTAGATGTATAACCTAGACAATACTGATCATTTGTTCATTTGGTTATTTTTATTTAAAGTTTTTTTTTTTTAAGATTATATGTATTTATTTGACAGCAAGAGAAAGAGCACAAGCCAGGGGAGCAGCCGAGGGAGAAGCAGGCTCCCTGCTCAGCAGGTGATGTGGGGCTCAACCCTAGGATCCTGAGATCATGACCTGAGCCGAAGACAGACGCCGGGTGGCTCATTCGGTTAAGCGTCTCACTTTGGATGGGGCCATGATTCTGGATCCTGGGATGGAGCCCCGTGAGGCTTCCTGCTCCGCATCTCCCTCTGCCCCTCCCCTCCCACTCATGCTGACCTTCTCACTTGCTCACTCACTCTCTCAAATAAAATATTTAAAAAAAAAAAATGTTTTAAGCTCTTGTTGGTGTGAATAGCACCCTGCTATTTCTTGAAAGAGATTGAGAAGAAGTACAGAGCACGGTCTCTCCCCTCCAGGACTTTGCATCTAGGTGGGAACACAATACACACACACGCAGCAAGCAATTAGAATATGTGAAAATATAATTAAAGTGGCAGAAGGCGCATCACAGAATGCACAATGTGTCCAACACAAATGCCCACGGGGCTCGGGTGAGCACAAAAAAGAGAGAGGTGGGCTGTCTCGAGAATTCTAGGAGGTGTGATGGGAACTGGGGAGAACTGGGGAGTTCATGCCATATATAAGGAGCGGTCTATTCAGCTCTAGCCAGTGACTGTTGTTTGAGAATGTAGGACAACAAGGCCACAACTGCCAATTTTTCAAGGACATATAAATCCAGTTTTTACATCTTGGCAATTAATTCACATTTGGCCTATGTACCACTAGTTTTTAGCCTCTAAAATGGGTAATAGATGCTATGATGACTTACAAGATGGAAGAGACGGGGTTAGACTAGAGCAGTGCTATTTACTGTGGGTTACAGACCCATGGCAGGCTGTGGACTGTTTATTACTGATTCACCATGGAGTAATTGAGACTTGATAAAAAGCATTTAGGCTCTCAGGGCAATTTAACATCCAAGCCTGTCATTGGTGCACTTGTCTTGAGCTCTGGTGTTGCAGAACGTGGACTGTGAGCCATGTTTGATGTGAACTGTGTACTAGGCTTGCACAGTACGACCGCAGGGGACCATGTGCTGGAATGCCCCCCCCCCAGATGGAAGCTTGGCCCTCAAGTAATAGGTCGAGTTGGGATAAGCTTGAGGAGACAAAAAGCTTTTCTAGGCATTAGGAATAGCATGCCCAAATATCAGAGTCCAGAAAGCACCAAGGTCTTCAGGGGAGAGGTTACTTGTGAGGGATGTTGAGGAAGGTGGGTTGGTTGAATGGGTAGTGACTACAGAGAGCTTCAGATGAGGAATACAGGTGGCTTTGAACAGAGTCAGGTATCACTTATTTCCTAGACTACCCTTTCCTCTCTAACTCCACCTTCTCCACGACCAATCCACAGAGCAGCCAGCATTTCCTTATATGAAATCCAATAAACCTTTTTTTGCATCATTTAATACCTTATTCTATAAATTATTCTTCTATAAGTATATTGTACTTCCTTCCTTAGATTTTCAACACTTTAGGAACAAAAATTTCCTTATCTCAGCTCTGAATCTCCTTCAGAATCTAGCACAATCTCTTGCCCATAGTGGATAGTTTTGTTTGGTATGTGCTGGTAAACAAAATGGGTAGTTTTTCTGGGGAGACTCAAGGGATGAGAGTGTTTTGAAGAGATTAGCATAGAAGATTAAACAGTTAGAAACCAGATAGGAAACTACTGCGGGGCCAGAGAGGAATGCTGAGGCCAGGAAGTAGAAAGGACAAACCAACGCAGGGATGCGGGTAGTGAAGGGATATTTACATGCAGTGCACGGGAGCCTTAGCAGTGGGGTCCTGAAGTCTCACACCACGTTCATGTGTGCCTGATACTGTATCAAGAAACAGTTAGAATACACTCCAATACTTGGAAGTTTTCCAGATTATCAAAATTCACTCTTTCAAGTATCTAAATATGTTTTTTAAAATCTCTCATTGTGCAGGTCAGTTTAGTATGTTAGTTACTTGTATGAAAAACTACACAGTAAATATTTTAGGCTTTGTGAGTCATATGATCTCAGGAACAACCACTCCGCTCTCCCATTGCAACGGAAGAGCCATCACAGACGAAACGTACATGAATGGGTGTGGCTGGGTCTCCATAAAACTTTATTTACAAAAACAGGGAGGAGGTTGGCTTTGCCTAGGAGGTGCTAGAGTTTGCCAGCTCCTGTTTTAGATTATTAACATTGCCAGAGCTTAACGTCTGAAGTGGAGGAGTTTGGCTGTAACTTGGCTTGCAAAACAAAATTGTTCCTGGATAGAGAAGTTCAATTCTTCTAGCCCTATCGTTTTTCTGCAGAATTGTTTAAATGCTTCAGGCAAATTCTCCTTGCATGGAAACAGCCAGAACCCCTTGTTGAACCTCTCCTCTGAGTAGTGGTCCCCTACAGCCTCTGGCTCCACCTCCGGCCATTGCTCACCTACACTTGCCACTCCTCTCTATGACGTCCGTGTGCCACAAGGCGCTGTCTCCTACGCCTCTGATGTCATTAAGAAATGGGAGCTTTGCCATCAGCCGCAAGCCATGGGGAAGAATTACAATTTCGTAAGTGCTCTAGCTTGAAAGCAAAGATAAGCAACAGCTATTTGTATTGAATTCAGCACGAAATGTATGTTCCCTTCCCCTCTTGATTTCCAGAATAAATTAAACACCGCGTTTCTCACATGCAGACCCATGGTAGATAGCATCCTACAGAGACGCCTGTTGAACGGCTTCCCGCTTCAGTGATACTCAGGGTTTCTCTGACACAAAGAAGATCCATCTTCTTAAGCCCCTTTCGTTGAACGTCGCACTGCAAGATGAAACACTTGACAGCATGGCCTGGTTCGCCATAGCTGTCGCCACCAGGGGCACACACTCTTCCCATGAGCTTTCATGGGCTGTGGAAGCCATAGCCTGCCCATACAGGCTGTGGGATGTGGAAGCAGAAGACTGTGACATCCTGGCATTGAAAGGGCACAACAGTGTGAAATATACTCAGTTCCTATCTAAAGTGACATTGGATCAACCAGACTTCTCTCCCGATGTGGAGCCTTTCTGTCATAAGGATGTGATGGATTCCACTCCCTGTGTTTTAGTCTGTCCACGAGGTAATCTGTGTCTACTTGAGATTCCATTCTGAACAATCTGTGACCGATAGGAACGAACCCCCTGAGACTCTAGCTTGTTTCCGCTAAGAACAATAGTTCCTTGAGGTCACTACCACATGTGTCAAAGAGCTTGGGAGTACCGCAAGCACATTTGCATCTAATTCATAATGTCCACTTCCAAATTCCAGCTAAGCTTTAAGATTTTGTGTGTGTGTGTGTGTGTGTGTGTGTGTATGTGAGAGAGAGAGAGAAAGAGAGATTGAAAGACTGAATGTTTTCCACTCTTGAGTGTTCTTTTTTTTTTTTTTAAGGATTTTATTTATTTATTTAACAGAGATAGAAAGAGACAGCAAGAGAGGAAACACAAGCAGGGGGAGTGGGAGAGGGAGAAGCAGGCTTCCTGCTCCTCAGGGAGCCCAATGTGGGGCTCAATCCCAGGACCCTAGGATCATGACCGGAGCCGAAGGCAGACACTTAATGACTGAGCCACCCAGGCACCCCATTGAGTGTTCTTTATTTCTTTCCTGAACCCACCAGAATTGGCGTAGACCATTTGGCTCTCATATAGTTAGATGAGAGCTAAGGAGTAAGATAGTAAGAGCCCTGTTTGGCCCCTAATTAACTCCATTATGCCAAATAATTATGCAGGGGCCTCTGACCAAGGATCAGAAGATCGAGTTCCACTTCCACATCTTACTCTTTGAGATTCTAGAACAGGTCTTGCTCAGGACATCTGTGAAAATTAACAAGGTAGTGAATTTCAATTATCTGTTGCTATATAACAAACTGTTGCATATTTTAGAAGCTCAAAACTCAATAATCATCATTTGGATATGATTTTGCACGTTGGGCAAGGCTCAGCAGGGACCTCCTGTTTTCCCCCACAGGCTCCCAGCTGGGGCTGGAAGATCACATCCAAGATGGTGCTCTCAGTTGGCTGGCAACTTAGTCCAAGCAATTGGTTGGTCGCCCAGCTGGAGCGTCTGTGAAGAGCCTCAGTTCTCCTCCTCGTGGGCCTCTCCATGTAGCAACTTGACTTACGTATAGCATGGTGACAGGTCTTAAGGAGGAGAAGAAAAGTTTCCAGTCCTCCTAAATATTATACCTAACTGGCCCAATGCCATTTCTGTCCTATTCTGTTGACAAAGCAGCTATAAGCCTGGCCGAGATTCATGGGAGTAGGACAAAGACCCCACCTCTCAGTAGGAAGTAGGGAGAGGGGATGCAACAAAAAATTTGCAGCCATCATGTTTGGAAAAATACTTTGATTTCTATATAAATCCTTCATGATTTTGTGTTTCTGGAATGTAAATTGTATCTATCAGGAATCAGATTTAAATCCAGTATCTAATTTTTTTTTGCAAAAAAAAAGGAGGTCTAGCCTCCTTGAACCTTTGAGATTCACCACATTCTCCTTCTTTATTTAAAAGGGAAGGTGAGATTTGTTGGGCGTCTACTGGTTGTGAGACCCCTATGCTCTTTCATTTACCATGTTTCACTGATTCTGAAATGCACTTTTTCATATCTCCACATTTCTGAATTGTACATTTTACAATCTAGGCAGTCGTATAATCATTATAGGTCAAATGGCGATTGTACATGCATGAATTTGGCTCTGATTGTTCACATTTTCATCACTCACTCAAGTTATATATACTGTTAGTACTTCACCTGTTGAGTTTAATTGCTATTTAAAATGTCTTTAGAAATATTACACTACAATTTGGCACTGAAGTGAAAATTTATCTTGTAGGCTGAACATCATTGAAATAGGATACCACTAGGGAGGCAAATGTTTGACATCAGAAAAATGGCCTTGATTTCATATATTTCTGCAAAGCAGCAATGGTGAGCTCTCACTACCATCTCAGATCAGAGCATATCACAAGTAGATGAAAGCACATTGTGTTTTATTACTGGAATGCATGCAGAAGGATTGCCTATAATACACGAAAGGCAGAGAAATTACCGGGTTCTTCAGAATAAATGAAAGAATTTCAAAACAGCAAAAGGCTAATCTTGTTCCTTGTCTAGGGCTATCAAAAATCATTATGTCATAATTTAATAAGCAGGGGTGGGTTCTTTTGTTCTTTTTAGTGGTATGTTAAAAATTGCATCTTGGGACACATGAGTGGCTCAGTAGGCTCAGAGTCTGCCTTTGACTGAGGTCCTGATCCCAGGGTCCTGGGATCGAGTCGCACATTGGTCTCCTTGCTCGGGGGAGAGCCTGCTTCTTCCTCTGCCTGCTGCTCCCCCTGCTTATTCTCTCCCCCCCCAACAAATAAATAAAATATTTTTAAAAATTGTTTCTTTTGGGGTGCCTGGCTGGCTCCATCAGGAAAGCACATGACTCTTGATCCTGGAGCCATGAGTTTGAGCTCCTCATTGGGTTAGAGATTCCAAAAAACATAAATAAGCTTTAAAAATAATTGCATCTTGGGGCACGTGGATCGCTTAGTTCATGGGGCGTCCAACTCTTGGTATAGGCTCCAGTCACGGTCTCATGGGTTATGAGATAGAGTCCCATACTGGGCTCAGGGGGCCGTCTGCTTGGGGATTCTCTTCCTCTGCCCCTCCCCTCCCATGCCTGCAAGCACACTCGCTCACTTGTGTGCACTCTCTCTCTCAAATAAATAAATCTTTAAAAAAAATGTATCTTGTATTCGATGAAAAGTAATAGTTCCCACAAAAATGTCTTTTGTTGTTGTTCTTGTTCACTCCTTTTATGGGTGAGGAATACACGACTTCCCTCCCTTTCCAGATGAAGTAGCTGTGGCTTGGTTCGGTCACCAAAGCTGTGGCTTGGCGAGGTTCAGTAACATGACACGTCTCAAAACTAGCAAGTGGAAGAAACCATTATTTTTATTATTCTACACTGACTCCTTCAGATTGTTGAGCAACGCAGGTTGGTGATTCTGGAAAGAGAGGCTTGTTGGGCCATGACACCCATCCCACCTCCTGTCTCCAACAGATTTCCGGAATATGGATGAAATGCTGTTTGCAGTTCCTCAAAACCAGACTTGAACTCTCTCTCAAGAGGGCTTTCATGGGGCTGGGCTCGTGCCCAGGATTCCCTCACATTCCTGCTGAGAGGAGTGAGTAATAAAAATAGCTAATTTGTACAGAGAATTTTAAATGCTAAGTAATGAGAGGAACTGCTCTAAAATGAGAAAAACTTAAAACAAGAACTATTTCCCAACATTGGAAGACAGGAGTTGGTTTCGGGAAGACATGCCCGCACTCTGGTGTTCAGGCTGTGTGTTAAACATCCTTTGATCCCTTCCTAACGGGCACCATGGCTTGGGCCCCTGATGCTTGCTGACCCTCTCTCCCTCCCTCCGGGCCAAGCACCCCTGTGAGGTGTGTGCGGGCATCCACAAAGACCTACCTCCCTCTTCTGCACTTCCACTGGAAAGAGGGGAGGTGGCAAGGCTATGCCCCCCACCATCGTGACAGAAACCCCATCACTTCTAGTACAGTCCTAGCATTTGTTGTATATTTGCTCAGGTTCAAGACTGTGCTGAAGGCATTGTACACAGATGCGCAGAATACGAGCCCCGTGAACGTGAAATTTCCCCAACTATGAGGGGAGATGAGGCTTGGGCAGACTTTCTGGCCACATCTGCCAGCGACATGGAGCACGCCCCTTCTTTCTGCTCCCCTGGAATCTTGTATGGCAGCAGAGAGGACATTATATGGCAGTGGTTTGCCTGGGTGCCTATATCCGCGATGTTGCATATCGGGCCAGGAACAGCGGTCCAGAAATGAAGTTGTTTTTCCCATTTGTTCATCCATTCATTCAGCAAAGTCATGTGGAGGTTCCCAATGGAGAGAGATAGGCTTTGTGAGAATATGTGAAGCCTTCCTAAAGTGGCCTGTGAGCTGGCCTTGCCGGAAGGGGAGAATCTGAGCAGGAGGATGGAAGGAAGGAAGGACCCTACAAACCAGTGCAGGACAAAGGCCACCGGTTGCTGTGTCAGGAATGCAGAGTGGATGAGGCTGCAAGGACTAGCTGAAGCGTGACTGCAGGGTCTGGAGTAGTGAGCCACGCACGGTTTCCGAATGGGATGCCATGGAACAGGATCTCCCTCCTCCCTCCGAGCATTCTGGAAGCAGCACTGCTCTGGAGAGCAGGGACGGGGAGTCTAGGCCGCTTCTCCTAAGAAAAATCTGCCTGGGGGGTTGTCTTCTCTCTTGGGAATGATGGACCATGAATGGTGCAGTAGCGACAACAGATTCTAGTCTCCTCTGCGATGCCACCAATACTTCCTTAAGGAGGTGGCCGTGCGTCAGAACTGGGAACCAGAGTGCCAGCTTCCAGCCTGGCATCAGTTACTAAGGTGACCCAAATGCCCCAGCCCTTAGTTTGCTGGGTTTCCAAGTGTAGCTGATAATCCTATCTGTCTCAAAGCTATGAGATGGCTTAAAGGAATGAGGTCCAGAAACGCTATGGGAACAGTAGATCTTGTCACATAAGCGTTCCACGACTGTTAGCTATTACTATTCCTTCTTTTCTGTGTACCTTGCTTGGTTTCCTCATCCAAACAGAGATGATAATACCAGTCCCAGCCCATTGCTTCTAGACCCTAACAGAATAAAATGCAATTAAATGTGTGAAAGCAACTTGGAAGTTAAGTGCTGTGCAGTGGCAAGGTGGTGGAAGGGGTGTTAATGACCATAGCTTTGGCTGGAAGGTAATCCCAGGGGCAGGAAGGTAGGCAGGTCGGGTCTCTCGAGGCTGCTGGCGGCAGGTTCGTTTGGTGAATGTCTTTTCTAGGTGCGGTATGCCATAATGAAGGCCTGAGCATTCGACTGGTCCAAGATGACATTAAGATGGGAACAGGAAAATTTACTAAGCAAGAAATAAATAAGGTTTAAGCCCCGAAGCCTTGCAAACGTAATTTCAAACATCATAGTCTTGGACATCTGGGCTCCATTACCTGAAATCCCATTAAACCTCCAGTTTCATAATTCTGTGTAGAACCTGGTCAATTGCAAGATCCTGCTGATGGCCACCAGCCAGTTCAAGCAATTAATCACAAGGGTCCCCGAGCAGGTTTGCGACTCATGCCAAGCGGATTCTTTAAGTGGAAACTGTGTACACAAAAGAAATAGCCCAATCCATGCAGTTTCATAGCAACGCACTTTGTAGCTCTGCCAACACAGAGAAATTATCTATTATCATTAAGACATCCAAGCCTCATAACTTTTTCCTCAATGGAAATTAGTACTCACCAGCCCAGGGAAGATCCCCCAACCTCGTTAGCTGTAATATAGGCTGTAACCTGGTTAGAGCTGATAAATCAGTTTAGACAAAACTAAGCCCTCCTGTTCCCCGACCCTCAACATTTTCTCATCTGGGGGAACTCAACTTGAACTGAGCTCATTTTCTTTTTGAACTTTTCTAGACTCCGTGTCTGTTTCCATATGCTCCGATGTTCCAGACCAAAGGTCCAAAACACACGTAAAGAAATAACCTGGGAGCCTGTATTCAGAATCCTGCTAGGCGTACCCGAGTTGAAAGGACCTGTAACAAAAGAATGATTTCTTATAAGACTCGTTGCTTGGTTTTGCCAACTCAAAAGGGTTTATGTAAACGAGATAATCCTCTACACTTCAGAATGTTTATAAAGTCTTTCCTAATTACACTATTTTGTTTATAGAATGATTCTGGGAAAATGATGGAGAACAGAGAGGAAGCCCTGAGCCCTTGCAGCAGAAAGCAGAAAGGAGAGGTGGAGATCAGAATAAATTTACAATATGGGTGAGGGGATCTGTAGTTTCACCTGGTTTCTTAGTTTGGGGTTTTTTCTTTCCGAAATTTTTACTACATTTCTCAGGCTCTTTTCTACGCTACAAAGCTGCTTTCCAGTAGAGTAGCCACCAGGCACATGTGATCATTTAAATTTAAATGAATTAAAATGAAATAAAATGTAAAATTGGTTTCCTCTAGGCGCTAGCCAGATGTCAAGTGCTCAGTAGCCACATGTGGCTAATGGTTACTATATTGGGCAAAGCGGACACTGAACATCCCCATCCTTGAGGAGAGCTCCGCTGGGCTGAGCTGCTGTAGATTAAGAACTCTATGGTTTGCTGCTCACAATGTGGTCCACAGACCAGCAGCACCGGTATCACCCGAGAGCTTGTTAGACCTGCATGATCAGCATTTTAACAAGATACCCAGGTGACTCATACGCACATTAAAATGTGAGAAGTACTGTTGTAAAATACCCTTCCACGCTAAGACTCTGTATGGTGAAATCCATCATTATTATCAGCACTACATGTTAATATTTATTTAGCTTGTATGGCATTAATTCAAAAAGACACTTTTTGAATTAATGCCATACATGCTAATGCCATACATGCATGCCCCTTGAGACTTGGCATGCAAAAGGAGAAGCACTAAGTATACCTTGTATACGCCTTTAGAAATGTGCTTCTCTCGTCTCTTGTAAAAGCTAAGGATCTGGAGAATTATTTTAAATATGTTTTTTCTGAAGATGTGAATCTTAGCATTTTTCCAGTGAAGAAACTACTGGATTGCTCCGCAGAGAAGCCTTTGGGATTAAAATAAGATTAAATAGACAAAGAGGGATATAGATGAACTTAAGAAAAAAAGGAAGGACAAGAAACTTGACTTACTCAGTTGACGTCAGCCTCTGGGAGTGAGGTGGGAAGCAGAAGCAACCGGGAGAAATTAGGAGACAGTCCCTCAGAATATAATCTGCCAACCGCTCCTGCCATTGTAGAGATGGAGGGGAATGTCAGTGGCAACTTGGATGGAACCTCAAGGCATATTTTCATGCTCTCGCATGACATTCATTATTGTTTGTGCCAATGGTAGAGTTTTCTTCTGGAAGGTTCTGCGGGCTTTTACAGTGGCTGTTGGAATTTAATGACTTGAAATGCTTACCTCTGTCCAGTGCAAAGAATGGAATCACTGGGCTACCTCCTACTAATTGGCTGTACAAACGCATCCCTGCTGAGAGCATCTGGCCTGATGATACTTTTTCCCAGAAAAGCATCAAATCAGATCCCTATGGTGCAAGATGGCAGCCGCTGTTGTCAGCAGTTCTCATTTCAAACGGTCATAAAGTGGGTGAGGTTTTTGTCATTTTCCTGGGGAAATCATGCCCTGAGAGCCTGAAGTTATAGGTGTCCTGGGTTATCACAGAGAATTTGTGGAGTTCAGATGCATGTATATACTGAAATTTCTTTTTTTTTTAAAGATTTTACTTATTTACTTGACAGAAAGAAAAAGAGAGAGGGCACAAGAAAGAGGAGGGACAGAGGGAGAGGGAGAAGCAGGCAGCCCAACACAGGGCTGGATCCCAGGACCCTGGGGTCAAGACGTGAGCTGCAGGCAGATGCTTAACCAACTGATTCCCCCCGCCATGTAACCCTACATGGAAGGTCCTGAACCAGCTCTCATTAGAGAACAGTACTATGGCGCCCAAGCAAATTCTGCCCCTACTTTTAAGTAACTACTAACCTTACTCATGTAGCTTAGACAGTACGTTCATTCAACAAACATTTCAAGAGCCCCTTTGATATTCTAGGCTGTCTTCCACACACTGCAGAAGGAATAGAAGACATATTCTTTGGCTGAAGAAGCTTGGGGTCAGGAGCAGGGGTGCTTAGAGAGTGGTCCTAGCAACATCAGTGTCCCTGCAAGTTTGTTAGAAATGCACATTCATAGACACACTCTAGAGCGACTGAATCGGATTCTTTCCATGTGGGGCTCAAAAATCTATGCCTTACCAAGCTCTCCAGGGGATTTCTTCATAGAATAAAGTGTGACAGAGCGCCTGGGTGGCTCAGTGGGTTAAAGCCTCTGCCTTCAGCTCAGGTCATGGTCCCAGGGTCCTGGGATCGAGCCCCACATCGGGCTCTCTGCTCAGCAGCGAGCCTGCTTCTCCCTCTCTCTCTCTCTGCCTACTTGGGATCTCTGTCAAATAAATAAATAAAATCTTAAAAAAAAAAAAAATAAAGTGTGACAAGCATTTGTTTATAGACAGACACATCATCAGGTGATTCTAATGCAGTATGATACATACAGTGATACAGATATGAAACTCCACGAGGCCCAAAGCCCCCCAGGCAACACTGGGTATTTTAATAAATACTCAATGGAATGAATGTTGCTTGCTTGCTTGCTTTCTTGGTGCATGAATCAACCTGTACAGATGAAAGAAGACTGGGACAGTGGAGCATGCCTAGGTTCTGGGACTTTGAGTGGGCTGGATGGCTTGCTCAGGCCTCACGGCTCCTGTCTTGTCCCATTCTAAAATCCGATGTTTGGATCGCTGCCCTGGATTCTAGCCACGATGGTTGGTATTTTATTACATGAACCAAACAAGACTGTAAACCAAATTTCCCCTCGGTCTACACACTTTTCTCTATCTGAAGGACAAGTAACTGCTGTGTAAGTGTTGGGGAAAGGGCATCGTGCTTCCGTGGAATTGTGCCCGGCGGGCCGCAAGAGAATCATAGAGGTCTGCAGACCTCCCCCTGGACATTCTGAATCCGTGGAAATGGGGAGAGGCTGGACAAGATTACGATTTTAAGAAGCTCCTTAAGATGAATCTGATGCAGGCAGGTTTGAGAACCTGTGGCCGAAATGCCAACGTGGCTAAACCCTGGAATCCAGAGACTCAGTTTAACCCACAGGAACCAGAGTTGACTTCTGTTCGGTTTTCAGCTGTGTAGGGTAGAAGAGCAGCTTTACTTGTAGCAGAGACAAATACAGTGTCTTTGTTTGGCTGAGGAAAAGGAGAGGGACAGCTTGCAGACAAGTGCATTCTTTCACTCGTGTGTGTGTGTGTGTGTGTGTGTGTGTGTGTGGCTTCATCTCTCGGCTTTCTAAAACCCCAGAGAGAGGTGACAGCCCAAGCCAAGGAGGACTGCAAAGCCAGCTGCAGGAAGACTCCTCTTCCAGTATTTGGAGCCACTAGAGGGTGGGGGGGATGGAGGCCAAGGCCTTGCTACACCATCTAGCTATAAATACTTGCCTGAAAATGTTCCCCTGGGGTCTGGGAACTGCACATTTCCTGCTTAGCACTTCCAGAATCAACAGGCCCTGACATGTCATAACCAGATCAGGGGTCATAGCCTGGCCTAACGCACAGTGTGTGTTCACTGACTTCCTTCATCTGTGGAGTGAGGTCACACAGCATCTACCTGCTTGAGGTGCTACACAGTAGCTGCAGGTCATTAGCATGAAGCCAAGCATGTGGTCGGTAGTCGGTTAACCTTGGTGCTTATTATTATGGGCATTGTTGTCTACAGACTCAGTGTTAGTGTTCTCCAGAGAAGCAGAACCCGTAAGAGGTCTTGGTTCTTCAACAGCAGATAATAGCAATCTATCTGTATCTACCTATGTCTCTAATTATTGAGAGATAGATAGATCTATCTCTCAAGTGCACATGGGGAGAGAGAGTTGTCAGATGAATGGATGGATGGATGGTTGGACGGATAAAGGAGTTGTTATAAGGAGCTGGCTCACACAGTTATGGAGGCTCAGAAGACCCAAGATCTGCAAGCTGGACACCCAAGAAAGCTGATGGTATAAGGTATAGTTCACATCTGACTCTGAGTTCAAAGTAAGAAGACCAGTGTCTCAACTCGAAGACAGAAAGACAGGCATAGAGAGTGAATTCTTCCTTTCTTGGCTTTTTTTTTTAAGAATTTTTTTCTTCTTCTTTTTCTTTTTTTATTTTTTTAATTCCAGTATAGTTAACAGTGTTTTATTAGTTTTAGTTATACAGTATAATGATTCAGCAGTTCTATCTGTGACTCGTGACTCAGTGCTCAGCAGGGTAAGTGCGCTCTTAATCCCCTTCACCTATTTCACCCATTCCCCCTCCCCCTCTGGTAATCATCAGTTCTCTCTAGTTAAGGGTCTGTTTTTTGGTTTGTCTCTTTTTTCTTTGTGCATTTGTTTCATTTCTTAAATTACACATATGAGTGAGATCACACGGTATTTGTCCTTCTCTGACTTACTCACTCAGCGTCATCCTCTCTAGATCCATCCATGTTATTGCAAACAGCAGGATCTCCTTCTTCCTGGGGAATCCTTACTCAGCCTTTGTGCTCCTCAAGCCTTGCACTGATTGGAGGGGACCACCTTGCACTGATTGCCCTCAGTCTGCTGATTCATATGTTAATCTCATCCTGGAACGCCCTCAACAGAACACACCCAGAATAATGTTTAACCTGATATCAGGGCTCCCTGTGGCCCCGTGGGGTTGACACCTACAGCATCGCGGTAGTTTCCCGTTACTAGGGTTTACGAGAAATTACAAGCTAGTTTGTCCGCATCCTCTGTTTTCTCACCCGTAACCCGAGTCCTCTGCCAGGCTGATCCTCATTTTGCCCAAGATTTGGACCTCGATTTTCATGCAGTCAGGGGGTTAGAGTTAATTTCTTAGTCATACTCTCAGGGGTCAAACACTCCCCCCAAACTATGAGGGTGGGGGGGGCGGGGGCAGGCAGTGGCAGCAACGAAAGGACCCTTCGCAGGGCTGAGCTTTATTGCCACATAAATCCCCCTTTGCTCTTTTCTCTCCTGACTTCTCCCCCACATGCTTACTCATTAATTGAGCATACCTGTTTAAATCATCCAATCTTGATTCGTATAATGGTGTACCTGCAAGGGTTCTAAAAGTTAGAAATGATTTAGTGTTAGAGGTTTTGATTACACTGAATATAAAATTAAATAAAGTGAGCAAATGATGAGTAGAAGGAGTGAGGTTTGAACTCAGCCTTACATCCTGTGCACACGGCAGGCACGCTTACGTTGGTTTTATCTTGGCCTATTTGGGGAGTGATATATTTGGCTCACAACCAGGAAGAGAAGATAAACAAGGACCTGTATTCTCTAAACCAGCCACAGCACTATTGGCAGGTTGGGCTGGATAGTTCTTTGATGGGGGTGAGCCAGTTGGGGGACGTCTGTCCTAACGCAATTCTAGGAGGTTTAGTAGGGTCTCGGGCCTCTACCCACTAGATGCAGTAGTTACCCCCTAGTTGCAAGACCCAGAAGTGTCTCTGGACAGTGCAGATGTCCCTTTGGGGTGTAGGAGGGATGGCACCCAGTGGAGAATTACTGCGCTAAACCTGGGAAAGATTTCAGATTGTTAAATAGGAATGCACCAGCTTTCTCGGGGTCAGACCTCTAATTTATGGCATTTTATGTATAGGTTTCCCATTTGATGAGCTTTCCTTTTACACACACACCCAACTACTTTCTCTCCAGCATTCCTGTTGGGAGTTAAGGAATTTGCTTTCTTATTGAGTCAGGAAAGCGTTGTGGTGAGAGCAGATCTAGGTTCTAGTCTGGGCCCTATACTCTCTAGAGTTAGGACTGTGAAGAGTTAATAAACCTGACCTCATTTTCTCCAGTTGTATTAAGAAGATCTTATAATTCAGGCCTCAAAGATGGTGGTGAAGAGCCAGGAGTGACTGCGTGTAGAACTTTCGTTGGCCCACTGTACCGGCTCAACAAATGTTAGTTCTGCTAACGCAACTGTGGCTCTCACAACCTTGGAATGTGCCTCTCACACCTGACACATCCGAATGCAGTTTAGGTCCACTCCCAAAGTCCTCTAACTTGAGTCACATAAAAGACGCTTTCAGGTAGAGGAGAGGACCCTTTTATTTATTTATTTGTTTGTTTGTTTGCCTATTTTATGGGTCCTCCTTTTGAACAGAGGACACTAAATAACCCCTCTACGCAATGGTCTTACTGCTTTCCTTCAGCCCAGGAGAGGTAAGGCTGCCTGTGTACCGCATCTTTTCCTCCCGCCAGCCTCTTGCGGCTGGGGTGGGGAAGAGGTGGGGCTGGACACACTCAGCCCCATGTCTGTTCTTGAATCCTCTGCCAGGCTGACCGTTGCCTCTCTGGCCCTTCCTGCCTTTGATGTGAAATCTTATCATGGAACTGTCCATCAATGTCTGCACTCATTTAGGGGAGAGTGGAAGCCAGGGAATGTTGATTGTGGTCTTGGCAGGCGAGGAGAGTGTTACCCTTCTCCTGAAGGGTGCAAAGGCTTGACATTACCCCCCCCTCCCCCCCCCCCCCCCCCCCCCACACCACCCTCCATGGTGTTTCTTTTTCCCAGCCCCCAGCTGTGACGTTGGAACATTGCCTTATTTGTATTTCTTGTCGCTCTAAGGAATTTGGGGAATGTGTGGTGATAATAATAATAAATAGTAGCCATCACTCAGCAGATATTTGCTATTGGCCAAACACCATGCAGAGTGTTTTTTCTGTGAACCCCCGTTATCATTCCAGCAACCCAGAAAGGTGGGGATTCCGATCACCATTTTAAAGGTGAAGAAACTGAGGGCTGGACAAATTCATGTTTTCAACATAGTATGGCTGGAAAATGGTGAGCCAGGGACGTCAACCCAGATCTGCCTGATTCCAGAGCCCGAGCCCTTAATCACTGGACTGAAATGCTTCTCTGCTCATCCCAGACTCTGGAGCCACTGGATTAGGAGGTGATTAGTTCCCAGAATGCCTGAATCGTCACGATGACCCACCAAACAGAGATCTGAGAAAGAGCCCTTTACCAAGTGTTAGCTGCAGAGCCATACAGAGCCGGCACTGCCACGCACACGTGTCTTCAGTCCTTAGGGGGCAAGAAAGGAACTGAAGTGATCCCCCTCTCCATTATGCAGACCTGAGCTACAGGATGAAATGTCCTATAAAACTAGGCATTGATTTAAGCCAGAAAGAATGAAAAGGGAAAAAAAAAAAACTTGTCTTCTCCAACATCATTCCTTTCTTCATTAATTTCACTATTCATGTAGCACTCTCTGTACACCTGCTGCTTTGCCCTGGGAAGACACATGCTCAAAAGACATGGCACCAACTTCAAAAAATTTAGGAGAGATGGATACAGTAAAGTGTTCCTGGTGGGTTTGGTTTCAGATGCCATGCTGGCTGATGGGGGCTGCTGTCAGCTACATGTAGGGGAAAGATGGCTTCATAAAGAATGCGACATGTAAGGTGGTCTCGGAAAAGGCTGAGCAAAGGCTGTGAACGAGTCTGTGTATATGGGGAGCTGGAAGGAATCTGGGATGGCCGAAGCCCAGGGGATGGAACCCAAAAAGTGCACCCCTTCCTCCCCTGAAAGAGCCAGAGCCATCAAATGCAATTTGATGTTGCCAATTTGCATGTTGACCTCAGGTTGCTTCCCTATACCTGAAGATACCATTCCAGTTGCAGACCAAAGAAGTCTCGAGCAAAGGGATGACAGCAGAGCCCTTACCTGTCTGTACCTCTGTGATAGGAAGACAGTGGCTCAAGCCTTGCCCCTAGGCAAACACCTTTTTGGTGTTTGAGTCAACAGAGGCCCCTTGCTGCCTCATAAAGCCCAACTCAATGAGGTGACACATTCAAATGAAAGACAACTAAGCACAACAGCATCAAAGAGCATTGAATTCTTTACTGATTCCATGGAAAGATGGTCAAGGGGGCATGATGCCATAGCATGCTCTTCTCCTTGGCCAGCCCTTTTCTGAAGGCCAGACTCACAGGGCAGCCTTCACTTTGAGTCCCCTTTGTGACTCCCAAAACTCCCACTTTGTTTCTCAGTGGCTTCTACTGCTGTGTGTGTCCATGCCTTAGAGGAGTAGCCCTCTGTTCTTCCTATCATCTCTGTCTTTGTCATATAAATTTAAGTCTTCAGTTTTCTTCTGTATCCAACAAGGCCCTTTATTGTGCTGAGTGGGCTTATGGTTGTGGATAAACACAGAAACCTACTTAGGAGAGAGGAGAATGGGAAAGGTTCTGAATATTTATACTTAACATATGTGTCCCAGTCATTCCTGCATGTCACTAGCATGGGAAATACCTAAGACTGAGTACAGTACTTGGGTACTGAGTACAGTACATAAGCTGTGTGACCGTGGTGAGTAATACCTCTGGGCCTTAATTTCCTTATCCATAAAATGGGACTATTCCTACCTATCCTAAGAAGTGCACAGGGGAACCACAGTTGAAAGAGCTTTGAAATACAATGGGCTCATCTTATGTTCATGTAAGGTTATTAGAGCCTCAAACTAGACACATCCACTTTCTAAAGGCTATTACAGGTTCATGTGAAAAACGTGGCTATTTAGAAAAACAACAACTATGATAAGCCTCATTATCAACTCCTGATTCAGGATCCAATATAGAGATCCAATATAATTAATGAGGTTCCCTATTATCAGTAATTCACTTCTAAATTTTATGGTTACTCTTAAAAATAATTTTCTAAAGTCACACATTTTACCAGAGCTGATTTTTTAAAATTAGTTTCAGAGGTAGAGCTTAGTGATTCATCAGTTGCCTGTAATACCCACTGCTCATTACATTACGTGCCCTCCTTAATGCCCATCACCCCACCTGCCTCCCCTCCAGCAACCTTCAGTTTGTTTCCTAGAGTTAAGAGTCTCCTATGGTTTGTCTTCCTCTTTGATTTTGTCTTATTTTATTTTTCCATCCTTTCCCCTATGTTCATCCGTTTTGTTTTAAAATTCCACATATGAGTGAAATCATATGATATCTGTCTTTCTCTGACTTATTTTGCTCAACATAATACCCTCTATTTCCATCCACATCTTTGCAAATGGCAAGACTTCATTCTTTTTGATGGCTGAGTAATATTCCATCGTGTATTTATATACCACATCTTCTCTTGGTAGACATCTCGGGCTCTTTCCATAGTTTGGCTATTGTGGATGTTGCTGCTATAAACACTGGGGTGCAGGTGCCCCTTTGAATCATAATGTTTGTATCCTTTGGGTAAATACCTAGTAGTGCAATTGCTAGGCCATAGGGTAGCTCTATTTTTTTTTTTTTTTTTTTTAGGAACCTCCACACTGTTTTCCAGAGTAGCTGTACCAGTTTGCATTTCCCTCAACAGTGTAAGAGGGTTCCCCTTTATCCACATCCTCGCCAGCATCTGTTGTTTCCTCAGTTACTAATTTTAGCCATTCTGCCAGTATAAGGTGGTATCTTATTGTGGTTTTGATTCGCATTCCCCTGATGCTGAGTGATAGTGAACATTTTTTCATGTGTCTATTGGCCATTTATATGTCTTCTTTGGAGAACTGTCTGTTCATGTCTTCTGCCCATTTCTTGACTGGATTATTTGTTCTTTGGGTGTTGAGTTTGATAAATTCTTTATGGATTTTGGATACTAGCCCTTTATCTGATAAGGCATTTGCAAATATCTCTTCCCATTCTGTAGGTTGTCTTTTAGTTTTGTTGACTGTTTCCTTTGTTGTGCAAAAATTGTTATCTTGATGAAATCCCAATAGTTCATTTTTGCTTTTGTTTCCCTTACTTTTGAAGACGTGTCTAGTAAGAAGTTGCTGCGGCAGAGGTCAAAGAGGTTGCTATCCATGTTCTCCTCTAGGGTCTTGATGGTTTCTTGTCTCACATTTAGGTCTTTCAACCATTTTGAGTTTATTTTTGTGTATGGTATAAGAAAATGGTCCAGTTTCATTCTTCTGCATGTCACTCCCCAATTTTCCCACCACTATTTGTTGAAGAGACTGTCTTTTTTCCATTGGATATTTTTTCCTGCTTTGGCAAAGATTAGTTGACCATAGAGTTGAGGGTCCATTTCTGGGTTCGCTACTCTAGGGCTGATTTTAGCAAAAATCCCAAAAGGATGCTATACTGTGTCTGGTTCCCAGAAATCCGTGTGGATCTTCTAGGCTGCACTATTTCCTGGCAGACTGACCTGGATAGAAGATTCATATTCATCTTGGTTTCTATTCCCACTTCAGTGTGACTGGAGTGTTATCTCTTAATAGAACTTCAAGGTAGTTATTTTGGAGTTCATATTAGTATTAGTATGGATGCTTAGGCTAGTCAGTGCTCCTTCGTCACATCTGCATTCTTGTGAACCTAATTTTTGTGGTTTTACAAAATATTTAAGGCAACAATAATAAAAATCCTAGTATCTTCATCATTTCACTTAGAGTTCTTTTCTACGCATATGTGTAAGTTTTGCACTGTAGTGTATTGTAACTGTTTACCACATAGCTACGTGATAGCTAATAGCTAATAAAATCATCATAATTATTACTTTGGTAGTCACACAGGCATCCATCTTGTTAATGCACCGTCATTTACTTAACCTACATTTCAACAATGGGAGACTCATTCTCCAATTTTTCCACTATTACAAATAACCTTTAGGTTATATATCTGTGCATATAGTTTCTCTCATCTTTTTAGATTATTTCCTTAGGATACACTTCTTGAATGGGAACAGTGACTCAAAGAATGTGAATTTTTAATAGTTTCTAAATAAATTGACATTGTTTTCCCAATTTACAATGCCATCAGCAATATATTAGTATTCTACTTTCATTATAACCTTATCAGTACATTATTATTTTTATATTTAGTATGCTTAAATAGTACCTTACTTTTGTGTTTGCATTTTCTCAAAAATAGCAAGTTTTAATCAGACATTTGCTTATAAATTGTACATTCTCTCAAAAAGCCTCAGTAGTTTATTGTTGTTGTTGTTGTTATCTTTTTTTAACATCAAGAGCTCTTGGCTTTCTTTCTCTCCCATTGCCCAAGAGTTTTGTGTATTAAATAAAGCTGATGTTGGTATGTTTCTAACAAAACATTCAGTGGCACTCCCATATCAATAAATAAGCACTTGTGTATAAGGAACTATGTGGAGACTCAGATAAAATGATAGGAAATTTATAAAATAAAGAGTTGCAAAACCCAGAAGATATATCTGCACCAAAGTCAAATGCAAGGTTGCCATACAGGTCGTTCAATCTCTGGTCAGACTTTGATGACTTTCTCTGGCTCTGACGGGCTGCTCAGCCAGTCTCACTTTTCAGCTAGCAAACTCAGGAGCTCCAGCCATACTGCTTCCAATGTTTCCTTCTAAGTTTTATCCCAGGAAAGCTGCCTGATAAAGAAAACCACTATTATCACCCCACCTCATATACACACACACACACACACACACACACACACACAAATGTTTTCATTCCACTCCCAATCTGATCCTGTTCCCAATCAGGTAAATACATGAAACTCCATAATGTGCAAAATGGTTTCCCAAATCACAGACCAGTGAGGGACGAAGCCAGTTCCAGAGATCTGATTTTGCCTTGCCTTCCAGGCCCCTTCGCCAGTCCCTGAGACAGATGTCTTCCATGTCCTGCCAAATGGTGGAAGAACATTCCAAGAAGATAGACCACCCTAAATTTGTCCTGGAGTTGAGCAACTATTATCTCTGTTCGAGATCTCTCTTTGACCTGAGGATGTCAGAGTTTGTTTGAGTAGGATAATTGCTACATACCAGTAACTGGGAACATAAAGAAATGACTCACTGTGTTTCTCCCTTTTCCTCTTACAGCCTCAACCGAGGGTTCTCCATAAACGTGGTTAGCCTTCCAAGCTGCTGTCCTGCCAGTTGATATGAACGTGGCCTGTTCCTCACAGAAAGACTAACTCATGGCACTGCCAGAAGATCTCCATGGAGCACTGACAGATTAACCAGATTAACTGAAAAAACTCCCATTCGGTCAAGATCATGGGCTTTGGAAAATCTTAGTTTGCTGTGGATTTTAAAATGAGGTGCATAATACACAGTGCCAACTTGCTCCAAGTGGTCATTGGCAGACCATTAGCTGGAAAATTGCTTCCAGTTTTCATCACTGTGCATAACTCAAGCTCCCTTAGGGGAGCTGTCTGTGCCCTTCACTAGAAGTCCTATTTTAGCATGGCAACTACTGGATTATTTTATTATGTGTGCAGATGGCATGATGTGTTAGACAAAAAAAAATCACAGCAGTTCTGCAATCTCAGTGGAAGCGTTCACGATACTCTGCCCTGGTAGGAATGTAAACATGTCTTGATTATGTTAGTTACGATGTCTAAAGGTATTCTCTCCAACTCTTAAGCACTTTACATGAGAACACGACACCAAAACCAATCAGCACATCCAGTACACGTGGGAAAACAAGTATTCTCTCTCTCTCTCTCTTTTATAAATCTTGTCTTCTTTCTGGCTCAGACTGTCCAAGACAAGCTCCGCTCCCAACGTATCCGCAGTCATCTGCAGTACATTGGGGTAATCATGGCCACGATATCGTTCGACTTAACCTGTTGATACTTTAGGCAACCAGTTGGGTTTCTTGCTGTGCCAAAGGGGAGGAGAAGAGGTCTGGTGGTTGAAGTATCTTAGGTCTTGGTTCCTGGTACTGGGGCCCAACTCAGCACATCTATACTCAGACAAACACAGGAGGCTTCTAGGTGGCCAGGGTACACATTCACTCCCTCTACAGCAGAGTGTTTTCAAAGAACAAAAGGGGGTGGCTCTTTAATCAAAGACTGTGGTAGGTTGAGGGAAAGGGCAGCAGAATACAGTTTACCTGTGTGGTCTGACTTTACAACTTTAGAAAACTTTTTAGGTCAAATTTAAATCACAGCTCTCAGAAGAGGAGGAATAGCAAGTGTCCCCCTGCGAGCCTGAAGAAGGAAAAGGGCCCAGTCCACCCCAGGTTGCTGCCTCAGTAGGGAACCTACTAGTCCCCTTTAATCCTTTCTGGGATTATATCCACAATTAAATTTTTTTTTTTTTTTTTTTTTTTACTATGTCTTACAACAAAGCACAGTCAACCCAGTTATTGCTTGTCTTTGGGCATTAGAGAGACACCCATATTGGCCAACCCTACCTAATGCTTTAGCTTTTTTTTACCCCCTGGAAATAGAAACTTGGCTGAATGGAAAATTCAGCAGATATGTTCTGCGTAGCCACAATCCTAGTCTGGGACTGACAGGTGTCGGAGGCTTTTCTTTAAACATGTGTACCCACACTAGGATCCTGCTAGCACAAGGAAGTTTGGCATTTGGGGGGGTGGGGGAGCGGCTGTACGCACACTCATGGTCTGCTCTCCCCTTGTGGAAGGGGTTGGATCTCAGGAAATGCACAGCACATTGGAAAATGCCCCCAGCTGAGATCTGGAAAGTTGACAGGAGAAGAGAAAGAGACCCAAATATGCAGGTGAGTCATCCCGTAGGAGTCCTCCCTTCAGGCTGTGTTGCCGAAGAAGGGGGCTTCCGAGAGGGAACTCGGAGGAGTGTCAGTCACCATCAAGATCCGGCCTTTCATGGGTCAGCACCAGGACCGTCAGGCTCTCACAAACCATAATTCTTTACAAATCCAGAATCGGGCAGCCAAACTGTGACTGTAAGAGCCCCTGGAGAGAACGCTCCGCTCTCTCCTGCACACCCCCTGAGCATCTGTTCCAACAGCAAGGCTTCCTTCTTCTTTCATCCTTTCTTTTATTTAGCTCCTTGCTAAATAAAAGTGTTGAGCACCTACTACGTGCCAAGCGTTGCATTGGGATATCAGTAGAGTACAAGGCCAACTCTCCATGCCCTTCTGAAATGGTATCTGCTCCCCCTAGACAGTGCTCCCATCCCGGCTTTCCCACAGAATTCAGACAGCATTCACCCCTCACCAGAGTAGGCTCGCAGAATGCACATGGCAGCAGGCAGCCCTCTTGGCCAAGGAAGGAGACAATGGAGGAAGAGGTGGTACAGCATCAGGTCACATGTTACCATCCTCGTGTACAGCCAAGCCTTCCTGGGCCCAGCCTTGTCTTCCTAAATCAGCTTTCAGTTGAGCTCCTGGCTGTTCACCCTGGTCATCCGTGTTCCCCTCCTCCATACAGGCACAACCTGCTGGTCATGATGCTGGGTTCTTTGAAGCTCCAGTTCTCAGCAGGGTCCTGGAGACCCAGAAGAGGGCCTCCGGAGTCCAAAAGAACTGTCAGGTGCTGAGGTCCTATAGCTGAGAATTCATTGGTTTATGAGTTCAGGGTCATTCCGAAACTATGACTAACAACCCTGAAAGACTGAACACATCTTATGGTACAGATGGTCATTAAATGATGGAGGTTCATCCTTCCTTCCTTTGGCTTTCGCAAAATATGTTCTGAACAATTAAATAAGGAGAGTTTCCTATGCTTTTTTTTTTTTCAGTCGAAAGTGTACTGACAGATTATTAAAGGGTGATGGGTAAGGGTGGAGATGGGGAACGGCAAACTTGAAGACCATGAAAGAACCCAGTTGAGGACGGCATCTCTATAAATGCCTTAATTCCTGACGTACCAGGTATTTGTGTATGAGCTGCGACGTGTTTTCCAAACCGTCAACCTCATTTTGAAATCATCTGGTGGGGGTGGGGGGGATGGTTTTGGAAACATGGCGGGATAAGAATCTGAGCGGTCACTTGTTAAACCAGCAAAATGGAGAAATGACCTCCTTCCCAGCCTTCGGGGTCTTAGTACTGTGTTGATCCAGTTTCCCCGTCATTACTTCCTGCTGTGCTGTCCCTTCTTCCCAAGATATGTGGAGGAAATGTTACCTCCCAGAAGTTCAAGAATGTCTGTGAGGAGTTTTGTTTAAGGAGGCAGCGGGAGACCAGGAGGTAAGGGATAAATATTTTGATGTCTAAGGGCTATAAACTGTTGATGCTTAACTTTTCCTTTTACTTAAACCTCTGCTACACCTTTTATTGAAAGGCTGACTCCCATACCTGTGCAGGAAAGACACTCTTGGGAGTGAACAGAAATGAATAATTATCAGACTCTCTGGGGTGCCAAGGGGATTAGCTTGTTGCAGCTTCAGAACCGAATTTAAAATAAATGCAGAGCATCGGTGGTTCTGCGAGGGCAAAAAGCAAATCACTTCAGTAGTTTAAGACATACGTAGGGGCTAGAGATCCTATAAACTTTCTTCTGGGTAATGGCGTCCCTTTAGACCCCTGCTCAGGCTCTATGAGCTGTGTAACTGCACATTTGACTTCTACCTCCGGAACAGGGGAAGCAACCCCAACTTCTCTCCAAAGTCACTCCTCAGCTGTTCAGACAAGGTTAACAGTCCTTATTCTGAGGGAATTCTGCCGTTTTTTAACACTCAAGGGGAAAAGGAATATCAACTCTACTGAAGTGTATAACCTGAGGAGAGACTCCTCTAATGGATTTAGCCCAGTGTTGCTTGCGAAGGCTTGCTTTGTCTGCAAATGTCACACGATTGATGTTGGAAAGGAACAATAAAAGTCTCTCAGAAAAGCTTCCAAGACCCCCTTAGCATTTTAGCTTTACCCAAACCTCCTCTTTTCTGTGCCATAAGCAGCTTCATTCTTTGTGATGTTTTCCTCCACATTCTTTGGAGTAATTTTGTTACTTGACAACTAGACTTAAGATTGCTATAGACTCTTTTTGAAAAATCTAATGTTTGAAAATGACAGAAATTCTTTTACGCCTTAAAGGCTGTTTTTATTCACCTCTCCCACAACCCTCTCCACTCCACTTTTTTGCTTTTTTTTTTTCTTGCTTTTTTTTTTTTTTCTTTTAATCTTTCCTTTAAAAAAAAATTCCCTGGGTAGATTTTGAGTATTCGCTCAAGAACTCGAACGGAAAAACTTAGCATTCCTCCTTTCCCCCAGTACTGACTAATAATTCCTTCTTCTGCTTGATCTCGGTGAGGGCTTGCTGTCCAAACAGCAGTGGGATGTGCGTTCCCGTCTCTAGGGAATGACCGGTCAAAGCTGCTCATCGAAACAGAGCCCATGAGATTATGAGGGAGGATAGACCAAGAGGTGCTTCTGCTCAGGGCACAGCTGGGGACTCTATTTCAAAGACAACAAGGTCCTGCTTCTCTGTTTCTTTAGCTCTGCATCTCATCCCAGAGCCAGAGAACTGTCTTAGGAATTCTGCTTCATCAGTGTGCGTGATTCCTGGTACCACTGCACACCTTCGGGTCAAATAGAGCCCCATTTCCATTATTTTGCTCGGTGACTTACTCCTGTGGAGAGATAGAGACATTCTTTGGACAGTGAATCAGCTGTGGGAAGCTTGAGGAAAAAGTTGGCCACATGCCCATGAAGGTTCTGCCACACCTTAATGAAAAAACAAAGTAGATCCTTCCCTGGAGATTCTCGTGTGGGAAGGTGTCTAAGAGGGATGGTATCCATTCTGGTTTTCTTCTGGCCATCACCTTGGCCCTGCAGGGAATGTTCTGGGGGTGGGGATAGGGTATGGAGCACCATTTCTAGGATCTAAATTGGAAGAGGAAGTTCACCTATAAGATAAAAGTTAAGGGGAAGTGCCAGTGAGTATGGGACCAGTTTTAGACCTCCTGGCCAACAGCACAAAGATTGACAAATGACTTCCTCGGGATAGCAGAAAATGGGTGTAAAAGGCTTTGTAAGATTAGAGTTTCGAGCACCATGTAGGGCGATTTTACAATCTCAAAGAGCTCCAAGCGTTCTAACTTCAGAGCCTCCCTTCCCCAATTACATCAAGCACAAAAAGGCACCAACAACGTACACCTAAAAAAATTTCAAAGTAACCCTATAACTTGCACCGAATTGCAGTTGACTGGTTGCCATAATGTTAAGTGTTGTAGATACATTCTTTGATTCTACAGTATTCTTTTCATATTTCAGAGCCAATGGTTCTGGGATTTCATTTCTTTAATGGCTTGTCTTGTTGCTGCTGTCATTGTTCCAAACCTCCAACATTTCCAGGAGCCTTGGGAAGGCTCTTAAACCCAGGCCTTTTTGCCTCCAGTGCAGAGTGACACAAACAGCCCTATCGACGTGAATGCCGCTGAGACTCCGACTTTAATCCAGCTGGAGACGCTAACCCCCAGAACCAGGAAGACACTGAAGACCCCGCTGGTTGCTTTCTGCGTTACTTAGAACCTTTCACAGTTCCATTGTTTGGATCAAAGGAAATAAACAGGCTGTTCTCCACGTGGCTTTGCCCTGTTAGCACACACAGCACGATCATGTGTGGAATTCTAAGCTGGGTGTACAAGCAAGAGCTTGCAGATCTGTTTTGTGTGATTGTATCTAGACACCACTCTCCCCAAATTCTACAGCAACATATTCACGAGCTTTACTCTGTCAAAACAAACAATTCTAAAACAAGAGATTCTTATTAGGTCATTATTTCTCCCGCAGTGGGAAGACTGGTTTTGTGACATAACTCTGAAGAAATACTTGCCTGCCATTAAACGCGAGGGTCTGGTGGTTGCCCTGTTCCACAGATTGATGCGGTCCTTCTCCTATCCCACAGAGGAAGTTGGCCTGGTCTCCCCCGGAAATAGCACAACGACCATGAAGCTCTGGGTAGTCTCCCTATGCATGCCTAATTTTAAGAGTACGATTTGGACTGAGCCTGGCCATGGTCTTTGATTATGTGACCCCCTAAATCAATTTGAATTCTTTACACAAATATAAATATATATTACATATATTTTTCTTTTTTTTTTTTAATTGCCCACCATCCAGTGCATTTAATGCGTCTGCATGGGAGCTGCCTGCTGACACTGGCAGCTTTGAACAGTTCCCATACCTATTTCCCATACAGGAGAGGACCGAGAACGTTTCCCCACACACCAGCTGCAGAAGTTTGGAAGTGTGTGACCAAGTTCTTTTCACATCAACAGGCCTCGGTTTATAGGAGGTAAACTAAAAAGAGAATGGGATGGGGTGGAGAGGTGGGGCGGGGCTGGAGGGGCACAGAGTGGTGTTCGAACACGGGAATCTTTGTCTTTTCCATTGTGTTGCAACTCTCCTCTCCAGCCACGAGAAAGAGCTGCATTAGCCTCTCCAGTGAGTGTTGCCCCCCCCCCCCACCGGGGGTGGGAGGTCATTGGGGTTCCACTCCCTTAAACTCACATGTAGGCAATTTGAGGTTCTCTGGGTCTGGGAATGGTTTGTCCACCACTACTTTTCCTCCGCCAATAGAAAAATGCTATCCCTACAAGGCCGTGTTTGACGAGACCGTGGATTGGCTAATGAAATTCACAGTGCACTGAACTGAGTAACGTTAGGCTCTGGACTTGGCACTGTAAGTCCCAGTCATGACTGACCCAGAAGCAACCAGTCCGCTGAAAAGCCAAGCCAGCGCCCATGTTTTGAAACTAATTCCACTAAAACTCTTGTGCCGTTAAACCATACTACTGTAGTTCCAATTAATCTAGCTCTTTAATATCATCAGCCACTAAATGAAATAACTGTACCCAAAACTTGAGAAAAGATCAATATTGTAACAAAATCACATTATTAGCAGTAAATCGCACCTGAGAAAAGAAAATATTGACCTGTCGTGGTTTATACTTGAGTTATTCTTAGGCCTTTGTGGATCTGGCACTGCTCTGAGAAAGGGGAAGAAGAGGTTTTGAATTCAAGAATACTAGGATTCCGTGGAAATCAGCCATCTCTCTGGGCTTCTGCTCATCTGTCCTGCATCAGCAGACAAGGTGGTTCGCAGGCTGGAATGAGCTAAGGGAGGGTATCCTGGACCCCTAATAGAAAGCACAGTGAACTGCACTTTAATTGTGAGCTCTTTCTCTTTCTGTTTTCTCCTGGTAGCTGGTATTCCTGAGAGCCCATCCTGGGTTTAGAAAAGAAAGAAGGATAAGAAAGTAACAATCAGCTTATTGCCTATGCACACAAGCTTTTTCTAATACAGGGAAACTGGTCTGCAGAGCCCACGGCCTAGGTGCCCATGTATCTCCACTTCTCTGTTACCGTTGACCTAACCAAGGGAGAGAGTCTCAGGTTCGGCTTAGTGCAGGGGAAAATTGCCAATCTCAACGTTGGGGAAGACCAAAGAAAGTGTGAGGTTGACAAGCTGAGGTTCACAGGAAGCAGAGAGCCTCCCTGAACGTCACTGATGAGCTGCTGTATATTAGTATTTGTCCTAGGCAAGAAAGAGTAAGAAAAATCACACGATGTGAACTGAATGAAAGACCGGTGCTCTCAGTAAGGTGTGAGGGGAGAAAAAATCTCATGAAAAAACTGGTTCACGGTTTTACAAACACTAACAAACATGGCTATAAAAGCACATTTCATAATACAAAAGCCTATATAGAGGGTAGAAATTTTTATAGCTTCCTTCAGTGAGTAGTTAAACCAGCAGTCTGAATTCTCTTGGTCCCCAAACAGTGGTTAATTAAATAAGCATTTTCCTTATCCATTGCCCACATCTGTGGATTTTTTTTTTTCCTCTATGCACCTTACAAAAACTCCCAGGACTAGGCTTAGGAGAACTCAAGCAAGTTACATGGTAAAATCAGAGTGCCTTTTCTGTTGGATGTTCACTTTGGTTCCCTGGGTTCCCAGGGCATACGATGTTTAGAAACTTTTTTCTCTAAACATAAGAATTATTGTGCACCACAATCGTGAACCAACAATTTCCATATCTTAAGCAGCTATCAACTTGCCAATTCCCTCTGGGTTTCCTTTATATTTTCTTATAATGTTTCTTTCTGTTTTGGGTTGTTGTCAAAAAGAGTTGGGGGGCATGCTTCTTTTTAAATTGATAGAAATGAAACTGTACAGATTTTTTGCCCCCTTGTATCCGTAAGCATGATCTCTATCGGGCTTGAAAATCTGCTTTATCATTTTGTATATTGGACTATTTTGTATTCAGCATTACTTGATTCCTTATGTGCATGGCAATGTATTAAAATATGGGATTTCTATTACCGTGTAAAAGTGTTTTGATTCTGATTTTCAACATATATCCTTGGAAAAAAATTACATTAAACTTTTTATTTCTGTTTTCTTCAGCTCATCAGCTCTGCAGAAGGAAAAGAAAAGTTAACAGCATTTCACTTTCCCTGTGTTAGCTAATGATGCAATTCATGGTGGAAAATTGTCCTCAATTATGCTGTGTTTCCTGGAGAAATAATATATGTGAAATGAATTGGTGGCCTCCCTCCAGCTCCCAGCACACAGAATCCCCCCAGCAACAAATCCCACCAGCGTGATTACTGTTATTGTTGAAGGCTTTAGTGTTGAGCACAGCCAGGCAAAAGACACAGTTCTCTTGGTCTCCAGATATGGTAACACCCTGGAAAGCGATGGGACAACAGAGCTTGGCCCACCAATTCGCTCTTGCCCCAGAGAGTCTTGAGTGCCTATAAAAGCATGATTGATGGCATTCCCCAGCGCCCCGGTGCCCTCTGTCTCACGGAGTGGCCCACTAGAAGCTCTCTGTATTTTATCAGTAGAAATACTGACCTTCAAGTAACACCCGCCCAAGAGATCTGCGGTCCAAAACTAGTTCTCCGACACAGATGTGGCACGGCCGGATCTCCATTTCAGCACACATCTGGATACACTCCAGTCTTGACCACGTAGGGAAAGGATGCCAAATATTTTTTCTCAAATGAAAACAAAAAGATTCACTGAGTAATACAAGCTACCAAGTAAAAACAACAGACGCTTTTACCTACTCTAAACTACCACGTTCACCCTTCTTTTTCTCAAGCAGACACCCTAATGCGTACTTAGAGCCACTGTGACTTTACAGAATATGACGAATTGCTTCCCCTTGTACTATGGAAACACTTCTTTCCCGAAGGAAAAAGCACTTATACGTTGCATGAAGAAGAAAGGAAACACCCATTGCCTCTTTTATTGCATGTTTGCTGCAAATATAGTTTTGGGGGTTTTCATCCCTACCCCCCCTCAACACACACACACACTCACCCACCAGAAAAGTTCTCTGAGAGCACAACCCGTGATAATCTTTTTGGTTGGCTTGCTGACTCCATGCGTCAACCTTCTAAATCTGGCTGGGCACCTTCTAACTCTAAAGGCACCATCTTCCGCCACTCTTAACTCACACATTAAGAGCATTGGATAAGAACATGGAAAATGGAGCAACACTTCGCCATTTAACCTCTCGAGCAGAGGGGGAACTGGGGCCCCAAACCCGAACGTTCTCTTTGCCTTGACCGCTCTTGGCTCATTTCGGACCATTCCCTCTCTTCTATTTGTCTCTCTTCCCACCGTCATCCTTTTTCTCTGCCTTTAACTTCCTGCCCTCTTTCCATGTCCTTGTCTTGAGTCTTTCTTCTGCCTTACCCTCCTCGCCATCACATCGCCTTCTCTTTCCCTTCTTTGATCCCATCTCCGTCTCTCCTCCAACCCATTTTCCCCTTCTTGTTTTCCTGGCCCGTAAGTAGGGCTGTCATCTTCTTGATTTGTATCTGCATCTCTCGGTACCTAATAGTTGCTACACAAAGCTTAGATTTTGGTGAATTAAACTTGGTGTCCTGTTCTTCTCAGCTTGCTTCCCTCCTTCCTACTGAGCCCAGCAAGCCATGCTAACACTCCAATAAGCTAATGAACTCAGAGTAATAAGGACTAAAACCAGGTGTCCCTTCTGAGGTAGGAGAAACTTTGGGTAGCAGATCACCTAGGCAGCTTTCAGAAGCCCAAGCCAGGTGTAGATACTCCCCTAGATACCATTTTGCCAATACAAAGGAACATTTCCCTGCCATCTCAGTGTTTTGGGAACTCATACTTGCCCTGGCAAACATGGTGGCCATATTTGGATCAGGTATAGTGATGTCATGAGAAGCTCAGTTGAAGCCACCACAATCATTTATTGCCCTAAGATTATTCAGAATTATCCAATTCCTCCATGAGACCGAGTACATGTATACTGCGGTGTTGGATATTTTATCTCAGACAAAGTTATCCCCGGCTGACGGTTTTATTTCTGGTGATTATGAAACCATAAGGATTATTAGCACTTTCCCCCTTCACATATACGTATTTTTATGGCATATAGCTATACGTATACTGAAAAATAGCTTTCCATTACTTTGCCTGATTTTGTACATATATTGAGAAACCAACTAAAAATAAGCTTTAAGAAAGGCAACCACATTCTCCTGGTTTTGTATGGCACTGGGGAGGTGTAAGGTGGGAGTAGATAGTGAAAACTGCAGACGCTTGTTTCCCAAATGAACATGCCCCCATCTTCTCATGAGAAATGGAAAACTTGCTGGGCTTCTATTTTTCTCTTGCGTCTCTGTCTTTGGGGAATCTGAATATTCTTAGCCTCCCCCCACCCCGCCGCCCCACTGCCCAGTTCCTGCTAGGAATTCCAAGAGAGGAATACAAATATATCTGAAAGCATTTCCAGACTTTAGTAGGTCCTTCATGAAACTTCCAAAGTGGGATGTGTGGGTGTTGGTATGGGTAAGTGTTACACAGAAAATATCTTAAAAGTCCTTCTCCCCGTCTATGCAGCCCTCATCGTCCATCCGTCCATCCATCCATCCATCCATCCGTGCCTCCCTTCCTTACCCCAAATCCTTTTCGCTCTGCCACTCTCAACTCCCAGCCAAGAACTCTCCCAGCTACAGGAAGTTTCTGATTCTCACCTCCTTCTGCACCCTCTTTCCTTCTATTCCCATACTTCTCTTATAATCTCAGCCCTTTTCCATGCGATTTCCCCATTTTGCCTCTCCTGCTCTGTTTTTCTCTATTACCCTGATTCCGCCTCACAAAAACTAGTAAGCATTGGATCATTTTTTTTTTTTAAGTGAACAGGGGAGGGGAAAATGTGATAATACAGTATTTTTCTTTTTAATTTTTTTTTATCAGCCATTGATGGCTCAAATTCTACCTCCAGAAAGTAAGTCTGATGGCACTTTAAGGTTTCTTTTGTTTGTTCCTTTAACAAATGTCAGTGGATCTTGTGCTATTTATTTGCCCCATGTGCCAGGAAACGTGTATGGTGCTGGGCTAAGTGTTGGTGACTCAGAGACAAATGTATTTTTTCCTGCCCTTAAAGATTTATACATCCTAAGAGAAATAAAGAGCTCAACATATTATTTCTTCTTTAGGAATCCCTTATTGAAATGCGGCTGTCTCTGGAAGGATAACTTATACCCCACTCATTCTCAGATGCTGGGATTGGGGAAAGATGGAAAGTTCCACAGTCAAGTAAGCGCTAAAAATATGATTTACGACTTCACCCCACTCCTAAAGACATGTGATACACATTAGCATATTAAAGGCTCTGAGAAGTCTTGTAGGAAATAATCATATACCTTTGTTTGGTGCAGTATTTTCCAGATTTGTTCAAGCATCAACATTTTCCCTCAGAGGATACTAACAACCCATAGAACAAGCACTTTTTGAAATGCTGACATGTGCCAACATTAACTTGATAACAATATGTTATTTCAACCAGGTGAGTGTGAAGGCCCTCCAAAAAATAAATGGTACAAGAGATGGGGGCCAGATAGTGGGCTAAAAATGAACTTGCTAATATGTATCAATAAAAATAATTATAAGGGCACCTGTAATTTTTTTATTATTATTATTTTAACCTGGTGGCTCAGGTTAACCATCTGACTCTTGATCTCAGCTCAGGTCTTGATCTTGGGGTTGTGAGTTCAAGCCCTGCACTGGCTCCACACTGGATATGGAACCTACTCAAAAATAGTAATTATTATTATTATAGAACAACTTGGGAGCCTATCATATCCTAGCCCTGCCATTACTCATGGATGGGAGAGAGAAAAACAGTGGTGTGACTTGGACCAATACTCACATACCTCTCAATTTTAATACTTTTTTTGGAATAATAGGGTTTTGGAATAAGTGAACTCCAACACGGCTTCTACACCATAAAATTTTAAGCCCAACGATAACTTTGCCCTGCCTTATCTCCAATTTTGTTTTTAAAGAGAAATAAGCATACATTTAAAAATCTAAACACTCCCGTCCACTGTAGCTTACTTTCCTTCTCAAGATTGAAAAAGATTTTGGGGGAGGGGTTGCTCCTGGCTGGTTCAGTTAGTGGAGCTTATGACTCTGGATCTGGGGGTTGTGGGTTTGAGCCCCACATTCAGTGTAAGGATTACTTAAAAATAAAATTAAAAGAAAAAACTATTTTTAAAAAAGCCTTTATTTTTGTCTCACAAGCATTATGCAAGATTTTCAAAGGAAACAAGCTGGAACATAATTTGAGTTACTGGGCAAACACACAGGCCCACAGTTGGCAACCTCACCAGCACGAAAAGGTATTGATTTTGATTGGTTAAGCAAAAAAAAATCTTTAAAAGATATTCTTGGACACAATGGAACTGGGAGGGGGGTAGTCAAAGAACTTGAAAAAAAGAGTAAATGGTATCAAATTTGACACCTTTGTTATTCTTCCTTTTATGACACCCTATTCAAAATTAAATTAGAGGCGTTAGAGACTGAATTCAGAACTATATTTTAAATATGGATACAGAAAAACTCCCACTAGCTCCCGAGAGGGATTTCTTGAAAGTTTCTGTATATGAGCGTACATGTGTGTATGCGTGCGCGTGCACGTGTGTGCGTGCGTGCGCGTGCACGTGTGTATGCGTGTGCGCGTGCACGTGCATGTGTGCGTGTCCACATAGTCCATGATGGAGACAGGAAGTGGAAAGGAAGCGGTAAGGAGGAGGAGATCAGGAGAATTTCCAACAAAGGCAGATTCTCCTTAGGTCAGATTGACTTCCTCTCTAATCCTGGATAAGACAGGTGAATTCCTGCCCTTATTTTTCCTTTGCATTTGTCTCTATTACATTCCAAAATCATTCGAATAATCTTTTAAGTTTTTAAAATATATTTTATTTTATTTTGAAAAATAAAAATTGTTAATGAGAATCGGTCCTGATGAGTATGTGATAATTGTGTCAAAATACAGTTTAACTGACAATAACAAAAACAACGGCTGTCTTGACTGAGTCCTCACTACAGGTCAGGCATTCTTTGTCTTACCTCATTTAATCCTTAGTACATTCTCTTAGGTATTATTATTCCATTTTAATTTAACAGTAAAGATTCAAGGCATTAAATTCTCAGACATGACCCTACAGCTAACTTAGCTATTTCTGAGTGGGAAGTGCAGAATCTCAACTGTTAGACATACACACATTTACTGAGCACATACTGTATATGAGGCACTACGCTAGACAATGCCTTGCCCCAGTGGTCCTTGACATCTTCAAAATCACAAGTGTTTTTTAAAATCTGCTGAGAGTTATACAGGCTGTCATCAAAAAATGTACCCAACACACAAATCTATACATTCATTTTCAGTAGGGTCAAGGATCTTCTGGACCCCATCCCATTGTAAGAACTGCTTTACCTGAGAATGTTGTTCAGAAGAGGAGACACGTAAGTAAACGGGCATTAGGTGCATTGCCCTCATTTTGCATTTTGAAGCTTCTCCGTGCTTCCAAGGGTGTCCAGAAGGCCAGCTAACTCCATTCTGGATGTACGTAGTAAAGGTACTGCTTTGCCCAGTTTCTGTCCCAGTGTGTGAAGTTGAAAATGTAATGAGCATATCTGTGAACAAAAATATTTTTTGTTATTGTCCTTGGTAAAAAAGGAAGCAAATAGACACACTCTTTCAAATGCTGATTCCAACATCTGTCCTCCAAAATCAGTATTAATGTATTCTCTTCAAATTAGGGACTTTTGATTTTCCATGGATAACAAGAATATTAGCTATGCCTTTTTTGTGCCATTTCTGTTAAAATTTTAAACACCCTTTCGTTCAATGCGTTGTTCAATTCAGCTGAGGTTGGGGGGTGAGATGTCTATTAGTAGGAAACCAAGTACATATCCTGTGTCCTCATATGGTATCATTTCAAGCTTGTCAATTCTTTTTTTTTATGTTTATATGAATGCTTTTACTTATTCATAACCCATTTACTTCCACAAAGTAGTTGAAGCAATTCACAAGAAAATATACCATAAAATAGAAAGCTATAAATAAACTATAATCAGGATCAGAGAAATTGTAGGGCAATTAGAATATCAAGACAAGGATGTAGGTTGTAGTCTATATACTTTGGCCATCATTATTAAAGAGGAATCATAAATTTCACGTCAACCTTGGAGGCAATCAAAGAGATCTGTTGCGGGATTTATAGCATCCATAAAAATAAACATGGGTGTCGAGTGGAAAAGAATACAAAAGTTCCGTGAATTTTTAACATAAAACAGAAGAAATTGTACTCACTGCTTAGGGCTATGCCTCCAACTCCCCCAGGAATATGAGTGTCGTCTTTTCTGATGATGAGGGTAAAAAAAGTTGGTCAAGTACCACCTTGGGGGAAGTCAAATTTTCTTTCCCACAAAAGTCTGAGAAAATTTTCTTAATGTATTTTTCTAGATGAGACACCGAGTGAAGCAGTAGAAGTAGTAGAGTGAAGCTATGTCCCTATAGCATATACAATAAAGATTTTCAAATAGTTGCTTCTCAGGATGTCCCTCAAAGGCAACAAAGGACACAGCAACTGTGTGCAACTGTGTGCAATCCAGTGGAAGAAATTCTGTGGCCCCAAATCATGTGGTTTCAGTTTATGAGCTCAAATCTTAAAATTGCCCATAGGATTGAGAACAGGGAATGAGCTAGAACCCTTAGCAACCAAACTCCATCAAAACAGCGTCATGGTTGGAACGCTTGTCATGTGGCAGGCATTCCAACCATGATGCTTGTTTGAATGAATTGTTTTACTTTTTACAATGACGCTCTAAGGTATGGGCAGTGGTCACCACTCTTGGTTGCAGGTGATCAAAGTCCAGCTCAAACTACCCTACGGAAAAAGGGAGAAGGAAAGAGAGAGAGAGAGATTTATTAGAGGGTTGTCTAAAAGCCCTGGGCTAGATGGAGCCTGTGGGTCTATCAGCAACCACAGGGGATACTTTCTTTTCTGAGTGGGAAAACGGCATCCCAGAGTACCAGGTTTCTCTTACACAACCATCAACGCCAGTTTAGAGAGGAGACTCTGATTAGCCATTTGGGGCTCTCTGGCCTTCTCTTGGCTCAGTCAGTGTGTCTACGAGGATGTGGCCCTCTGATTGGGTGGCCTGTTGCGGGGGAGGGTGAGTCCCTCCACTGACAATATCACAAGAATCTCCTGGAGTTGGGGGAGAAGGAGAATTGCAAGAAAGAATGGATGCAGGGCAGACAAAAGTGCCACACAGACTCTGCAGTAGGTGTTATGATCCTCACTTTACAGATGAGAAGATGGGGGCCAACGACATCAAATGGCAAAGCCCAGATGAGATTGTGAATCCTGCCATAGGCATAATTGGTTAGGTTATGATGTGGTAACCAGAAATAAAACCCCAATGTAATGGCTCAGTGCATCAAAACTTGAGTTCTTACTCCCCTTACAGGCCTGACTCAGACTAAAGTTTGGAGAGGTTCTGCTCCCCACAGTACTCAAGGACCCAGGTCAACAGTGAAGGTTCTAGCATCCAGAAGACCTGGATTCGAGGCTCATACAGCAAAGGAAAAGAGATACATGAAACACACAGACTGTGCTCACTCCCCAGGATGCGGCACATGCTTCTGCCTAACAGCAAGATGGTTAGGGAATGGGGGGGGGGGGGGGGGGGAATAGAAAGGCTCATGGGATGTACATGGGTATTTGTGAGTATTAAATATCTTCACCATTGAGTTCTGTCTGACTCCTTTGTGTCTTATATATCGTACGTCAGTTGTATATTCCTTAAGTGCCACAGAAGCAAATGGGAGTAGGAAGAATTTCTGGGCAGCCTCTCACCCTAGCAACCATGAATGAGAAAGAGACGGATATACTAGACCCTCCTGTGATCCTGCGAGAAAGAATTGAGAACACAGCAGGCTGACAGAGGCTGCCCAGCCCCCTGCCTTCCCTCCAGGAGCCACAGAGAAGGGGGCTGGCGTGGTAACTGATTGCTCTGTGGGACTGGCCAGAGCCAGTCCAGCCAAGAGAGAGCCTCCCTCAGGCTGCCAGGTTCTGGCCTAAATCTCCAAAGCCATTGTGCTTTGAAGCTGCAATTGTGTTTCTGAATTTAGCTTTTTACATGATTTGAATTCCTGTCTTTAGAGACAACAGCAGGCTGTGATGGTAGATGCAGGAATTCAAGGGCATCTGGATTAATCTGGAATAATCTAGATAAATCCTTGCCTTATTAATACCCACTGTTTTTATGCCAAACGCCTACTTAACTCCATATCTGCAAGAGCCAAACAGTGAACCCTGAACACACACTTGGCCTCTTCTGGCCTCAACCAGAATCTGACTGAAGAGGGGGTGGTAGGAGGCCTCTTTCACCTGGACCCCACCTAGGATGGGGTCTTCAGAAGGTTCAGGAGGAAAGCTCAGGCCAAGAGGAAAAAGAAAAAGAAGGTTTCCAGAAGACAGTGCTAAGAGAAAACAGGACTTTTAATTTCTTGGCTTCTCTTACCGTGAACCCTACCCTCAGTCTCATGGCCACCATCTGAGATGTTCCCAGAGGCTTCATTATTGATCACCTCCTATTTTCACATACGGTATCTGTGGAGAGACTACAGACTCTTACTGACTATTCCTAACACTCCTGGACATTGTGCAGGGTGAGACCGGCTGACATCTAAGAAGTGTCCGCAGAAGTGACGATAATCCCCCGGTGCTTGGGGAAGAGCCAGAAACAGCCAGTGTCTTCTTCCATCCTGCTCTTCCCAGCATCCGAGAGCACTCCGAAGACCACCTGTGCCAGACAGGGAGAGATGTTCCACGTCATCAGACTTTACATGTGCAAGAAATAAAATCTGATTGTGCATGCTGAGACTTTCGGATGTGTCTGCTGTGGCCGTTAGCATTCATGAGCCTAGTGCAATGTGTAAAAAATCTTCATGTTTAAAAAAAAAAAAATACGGTATTCTCTTTGGGAAGGTACTTTGTTCTGAAGAAGCTAATACTTTGTACGTAATTCTTACCTGCTTCTCCCTTTCTCAGGACTCTTCTGTTACCGATTCCCAGCCCGGTGCAGGTGAACTTCAGTTTTCTGCTTTTCCTTCCCCATGGAACATGGCGTCATTTGGCTTAAAAGAAGATGTACCACTTTGACATTGATGATAATGTCAACTCTGGTATGAACGACATTAAACTTACCGTGCTTATGCATCTTCACTCTCATCTCAGCACCCTTGCTGTTTTGTTAATATATACATATTCATATAAAATAATAAGATAAAAAATAAGAACATATTCATGGGCTTTCCTGAACATACCTGCCCATCCCAAACTCAACCACCGGTCGACAAAAAGGTTCGATGGCTTCGTGTTTTCTGATTTGTTTGAAAGTCTGAATTCAGCAGAAGTCCGGGGCTTGAGGGGTTTGGAGAAGACTGTCTGGCAGTGTGATGACACCAGATGGAAGCCCATAAACCTGTGAGGATATGCCTCCTGGGCTTCTGCGGGGGCCTTTCCAGCCTTGCTGTTCCCCACGCCTCGCAGGCTCACATAGCACACCATTACCTCACTATCTCTTTCTCAACATTTGGTTTTTTCCTGAAATGTCACATATGTAGAGAAGACTTTTTTCATCACCCAGGTAACTGCTCTCCCACACAAACAACAACGAGAACAAAACAGTGATATAGGATTTCGGGGGGACAATTGAGGCAAATTTCAATTTCACATCACATTAAATAATGTTAGTATCTATTAG
Source organism: Mustela nigripes (assembly GCF_022355385.1). Lineage (NCBI taxonomy): Eukaryota > Metazoa > Chordata > Mammalia > Carnivora > Mustelidae > Mustela > Mustela nigripes. Next base: position 176,740,170 of record NC_081559.1, on the reverse strand, counting down.
TGACTTTTTTGTGTGTCATCATGACATTGTGGTTATAGGGGTACATACCCTGTACTTGGGGAGTATTTGCTGGACTGTTCAGAGATAAAGTTACATGATGTCTATAGCTTCAAAGGTTTCAACAAGAACAAACACGTATGCAAACAAAGACGTGCACACATCTGGAAGAGGGACAGAAGGAAAATGTGGCATAACAGTGTGGACTTAGGCAATGAGAAAAGTGGGTGTTCGTTGCATCTTGTTATTTTAGCTTTTCCACAGATCTGAAATTGTTCGAAAGAAAAAGAAAAAACAAAGAGTCTCCACTCCCATTTTCTATCCTTTGTCACTGTTTTCTGTAGAGCACCTCCAGCTCTCTGAAATTATGTTCTTATTTATTTCATCAGTAAGGATCTTTTTCTTCCACTAGAATGTAAGCCCCTGGGGGCAGATTTTCGTCAGTCTGATCAACCAGTTCACCCCAAGCACCTAGACCAGAGTAGTGCTCCACTAATAGTTGTTAAATGAGTGAATGAATGACCCTCCAGATACGCTTGGCCTATGTCATGTCCCAGCCTCCTTAAGGACAAATCAGGGGAAAGTATCTTAAAACACCTCCAGTCCCCTAACAACCCAAGGACCCCCAAGACAACCAACCCATCAGCAAATCTGACCTGAGTGTCCACACACAGCCCCGAGGAACTACAAGAACAGGGATATTTCAGTCTCAGTGAGAACATCACACAGGCCCACATGCAGCAAAGAGAACTGGGAGGGCCCTTTCACTCTACAAAGACACTTTAGCGACATCACCCACTAAGCCCTCCGGTAAATCCTACAAGACAGGTGGAATTCACAGGGAACCAGAACACAGAAGGGCTTTCATGACTGGCTGGAGGTCTGACAGTTTTCGGTGGCAGAGCTAAGATTTGAACCCTGCTCTCTTGACTTGGAGTAGTTAGCCGTTTTCACTGTATATCAGACCATCTGAAAATAATAGTTACTAACAGGAAGCCATTCTAATTGCCAAATGAGTTAGATATATATATATATATAGATATTTATATGCATGTGCATATAGATATACAGATACATATATCTGTATATATAGAGAGATAGATGTATGTATATCTATATCTATAGATATGTTTATCTGTATATATAGATATAGATATGTATATCTATACACACATATACATACACACACACACACACACACACACCCCAAAACACATCCCAAATCAGGAGGGAGACAAACCATAAGAGACTCTTAATCTCACGAAACAAATTGAGGGTTGCAGAACGGTAGGGTATGGATAGGGTGGCTGGGTGATGGCCATTGGGGAGGGTTTGTGCTATGGGGAGTGCTGTGAAATATGTAAGTCTGATGATTTACAGACCTGTACCCCTGGGGCAAATAATAAATTATATGTTAATTTTAAAAATTTTAAAAATCTCATCCCAAAATAGTTCATTACATAAAAGAAAACAGAGATTGCTTGTCTTAAAGGCAGACCCTTGCAATGTACAATAACAGCTGCTTATTTTGTCATTGAAATGGAGGTTCTAGGGACACGAGGGCCCTGGTTTTGAGCTAAGCCTGGGTCCTTTAAGGCAAGTGCTTCAGTTCCTTAATCCACCAGCTTGCCCTTCTGCACTTCCGCCTCCATAAAGGCGGTCAGCCTGTTACAATAGTGGCCTCAGAGCTCTAACATCACACCCAGACAACACCTGACACCTTGTAAGCTACACAGAGCCCTGTCTCAATCAATACTTGAATGGAAAGCAGAGACTGAAAAGAAAATTCAGGCATTGCAGGGAGTAGAGCTGCTCACTCAGAAGGTTGCACTCTTAACCGTGAGTCAATCTGCCCCACTTGCCTGATAGGAAAGGGTGTCGGGGGTGGGGGGCAGTGTTTAAAAGCATTGTTCTGCCTTATTCAAGGAACGGAGAGCCTGACTCCTAGGAGCCGACACTTATTAAAAATCCAGTAGGACCTTCTGGTTAGACTAGAATGCCTTTTGATCATGGTTCAACTCAGGTAATTACATTCCCATCCAAACTTCCATGGGTCTCCAATTAGCTCAAACAGACTTGCAGAATTTGCTATAAAATAACGTCAATCAATGCAGTGATCAAATAGATACTTTATATTTTAGAAACCTATGTGGAGGAAACTGACTTATTAGAAAGTCTACATTTAAGGTCTGTTTGGAGTGTTTTCCTTTCTTTCTCGTTTTTAAAACTACCCTATTAAGATATAATTAATATACCGTCATTCACCCATCTGAAGTCCACACTTCAATGTTTTTGAATACATTCACCAGACTTTTCAACCATCTACCACAATGTAATTTTAGAACATGTTTTATCACCCACGAAAGGAGCTCTGTAGTTCGCAGTCACTCCGCATTCCCTCCAAACTTCCCCTTCCTCCAGGCCCCGACAACCACTAGGCTATTATCTAACTCTATAGATTTGCCTATTCTGGACACTTGGTATGTATGAAATTATACAATGTGTGACATTTGTAATGGGCTTCTTTCACTTAATATAAGACTTTGAAGGCTCATCTGTATCACTGTGGGTCTCAATACTTCATTCCTTTTTTATTCTTAGCCAGGGTGCCAGTGGATGGATATGCAACACTGTGTCTAGCCATTCACCAGGGGATAGACACTGAGGTTGTTTCCACTTTGACCATTAAGAGTAACGCTGTTATAAGAATTCATCTACCAGTTGTGCTGACATAGACTTTTGTGTACACCAAGGACTGAAACTGCTGGCTTATATGGTATCTCTATGCTCCACTTTCTCAGGACCTGCCACACTGTTTTCCAAAAAGGCTGAAGCTTTTTACATTCCAGTTCCCAGGGTGTGAGAGCTGCGGTCTCCCCACGTCCTTCTCCCTAGTTGTTACTATGAGACCTGGTTGCAGCCCTCCTTGGCAGTATGAAGCGGAATCTCAGTGTGGCTTCGACTTGCATTTGCTAGTGACTGATGATGTGAAACATTTTTTCATGTGCCCATTGGTCATCCATGTATCTTCTTTAGAGAAATGTCTGTTCCTATCCTCTGACCACTTTTTAAATTTGGTGGTTCTTTTTTTTTTTTTTTTTTTTTTTAATTGAGGTGTAAGAGTTCTTATTTATTTATTTATTTTTTTAAAAGACTTTATTTATTTGAGAGTGGTAGAGAGAGAGCACAAACACGCAGAGCAGCAGGCAGAGGGAGAGGGAGAAGCAGGCTCTCCGCTGAGCAGGGAGCCCGATTCAAGGCCCGATCCCAGGACCTTGAGATCATGACACTAGCTGAAGGCAGACACTTAACCGACTGAGCCACCCAGGCGCCCGGAGGTGTAAGAGTTCTTTTTGTGTCTTGGCTATAAATCCCTTATTGATACATGATTTGTAGATATTTTCTCTCATTCTCTTTGTTGCCTTTACACTCTCTCGGTGGTATCATTAGCTGCACAAAAATGTTAAAGTTCAGTGTCGTCTAATTTATCTCTTTCTTTCGTCACTAGTACTGTTGTTGTTCAGAACATTGGAAAAACTCACTTTTTCTCCTGTGTTTTTCTCCTTTACTTTCATATGAATACCACATTCACAGCATTTCTGACATCAGATGTGTGAGTGGGAGGAGCGGTTTCCACAGCAAACATTTCTCTGACGCTAGCTGGCTGTCCTACCATTCAACTCACTTCTGACACTATTGCCGAAGAGATATCATCAGATTCCACAAGCTAAGGGCTCAGGCCCACAAGACTGCCCACTCTTCCAATACCAGTCACAAGTTCATGGTGTTACTTGTACTTCTGACTGACTGACCATAAATTGGAGATTCCCATGATCCCCTCCTTGGGGTCAGTTAATTTGCTAGAGATGCTCACAGAACTCAGAGAAACATCTATTTGCATTTTCCAGTTTATTATAAAAGATTATGATAAATGGAGCAGTTGGTTGAGCGTCTGCCTTCGGCTCAGGTCATGATCTCAGGGTCCTGGGACTGAGCCCTGTGTCCGTCTCCCCACTCAGCGGGGAGTTGGCTTCTCCCTCCCTCTCACTGTTTGTACTTTCTGTGGCTCTCTCTCAAATAAATAAATAAAATATATTTTTAAGAAGATTATGATAAATGATACAGGTCAACAGCCTGATGAAGAGATGCATTAAGTGAAGGCTGTGAGAACCCCAAGTGCAAGGGCATCTGTCTTGTGGGGTTGGTGTGGGTCACCCTCCTGGTACATGGATGTGTCCACCAGCCTGTGTGTCCACCGACCAGCCTGGAAGCTCTCCAAACTCTGTGCTTTGTGGATTTTTCCTTACGCTGGCATGGTTGACCATTAATTCAATTCCCAGCCCCCTCTCCTCTTCCCAGAGGAAAGGGGATATGGTTGAAAGTTCCAAGCTTCTAATCATGGTTTGGTTTCTCTAGTGACCAGCTCTCATTCAGTAGCTTACCAAGCATTTCCTCATTAGAACAATAGATGATCCTATCACCCTGGAGATTCCAAGGGATTTAAGAGCTCTGTGTGAGGAGCCAGGGTCAAAGACCAACATTAGAACCAAAGATGCTCTTCGTGCTCTTATCACTTAGGAGATTACAAGAAGTTTTAGAAGCTCTGTGTCAGGAATAAGAAGCAGAGACCAATATATTTTTTCCTTTTATTTCATAGCTATCTTATCCAAGAAAATGCTACCTAACTCAAGGTCATGAAGATTTACTCCTGTGTTATTTTTAAAGACTTTTATAGTTTCAGCACTTACATTTAGGTCTACGATCTGTTTTAGTCCCATCTTTGTGTATGATATGAGGTCAGAATCCAACTTCCTTGTCTTGTGTGCGAATATTTGGTTGTCTCAGAACCAGTTGCTGAAAAGATTACTTTCTCCCATTGAATTGTCTTGACATCTGTGTTGAAATCAATTAACCAAAAATGTAAAGGTTGGGTTTATTTTTACACCAGCAAGCCTTATATACTCCCCTACAAGTTCCAGTCAACTAAGTTGACTTGTTTTACTCTTTGGGAAATATCTGATATGTTCCTAGAAAAGAGAATTTGCAAAGTATACATTGACCCAGAGAGTATGACATCTTAGACTTTAAGCCAACCCCTTCCATATTTTATAGGGGATATTAATTTTCAAATCCCAATATTAAACTACTATGTCTGTAGTAATTATCAGGATAATAAGAGTCAGCCTATGTTGGCCCTGGGACTGTGCTGAGCTCTTTGAGTATCTCTGGCATTTAATCCTCCTGAAAAGATAATGAGTTCAGTGCACACTCATCTCCTCAGACAAGGAAACCTGGGCTTCAAGGGGGTTTGGTTAGGTTTTGGCCTCACACAGCTAGGAAGTCACTTCTGCATTTCCAAATGTCATAAGAGTGGACCACTCTCTGTATAATGGGTATAATTGTAGAGGTTGCCTACAGGTGACAGAAAAAAGTTTCAATGTTCCCTCAGGGTCTGGGGCAAAGACCCATAGTGGCTAACTCAGCCCTGAAATGTCCCTGAAGGTCCCCTGTTTCATCTTTAAAGTCATGCAAAATTTTCCAACTCCGTGATATGGGTATTTATTTAAACTACCTAACACATGTGCCTATTTAAAATAAATCTGGCCGCTGAAGGTAATATATAGAAGTAGGAAATTTCTGTGTTGATGTCTCATCCTCTTTGTTCTTTTAATTACAATCAAAATGTTTCAGAAACTGTACATATTCTGTCTTTGGAAACCTTCTAGAACTATCCTTAGGTTCCTCTGAAAGAGCCCTTAGGGTCACAGGCTTCTGCTGTGACTGATGGACTCCACGTGCTCCTGAAGCTTGTCTATAAAACAATTTCCTTTAAGCAAATCTTATTTTCATACTGACTTGCTTTATACCAGTGAAGATGTATTCCCACAGGAGCAACATGTAATTTTGAAACAATTGCATCTGCAGGAAAAGCTTTCCAAAATCACATATTTTTTTTAAAGTGTATCATTTTTGAAAAATAATAATAAAGCCAAACTAAGTTGCAAGGAGAACGAATCATGTGCTAAAGCTCGAAATACTGTGCCAACATCTGCATTTCCTTGAGGAGTAGCTTCCACAAAAGGAAATCTGTCTAATGTGTTCTCTGGGCTTTTAATCAATCAGTTGCTAGTTTTAAAAGATTTTTTAAAAAGTTTAAATGCTGGGGCTCCTGGGTGGCTCAGTGGGTTAAGCCTCGGCCTTCGGCTCAGGTCATGATCTCAGGGTCCTGGGATCAAGCCCCACATCTGGCTCTCTGCTCAGCAGTGAGCCTGCTTCCCCCTCTCTCTGCCTGCCTCTCTGCCTACTTGTGATCTCTCTCTCTCTCTCTGTCAAATAAATAAATAAAATCTTAAAAAAAAAAAAAGATTAAATGCTGAAAAAATTTTAATGCATTAATTAAGGGTGATCTCTTCGGTAATCCATGGTTAGAGCCATTGATGTGTTTGTTTAATATTCCCTGTATTTTCTTCATAGTGAGAATGGGTTTGTTCTGCAGAAGTACATCTGCATAATCAAATTCTTTTCTCTGGGACTTAATTTCCACAACTGGTGTGCAGTTTTCTGATGCAGAAGAGGAAAGGAAAGACTTCTCAGTCAGCTGATCTTGAAATTTAACGATTTCTGAAGGTCTTTCCTAAACCTACCAATTAAGCTTGCGAGGGCAATGAAAGGGACAACTTGTCGAAGCAGAATTGCCCCCGACCTTGGAGGGGCCTGGCAAGCTAGAGAAGCAAACAAAGCAGCAATCTGTTTGGAAGAGGACTGAAATGTGTCTTAGGAGGAGCACATCCTAAGAGAAAAGAGTCAGAGCGTAATAGGAAGGCTCCATTAAGAAGGTTTGGGCCCAGCAATAAATTGACAGTGCTGGCAAATTAGAGAGCAGAAGAGCTTTTAATATAGTGACTATTAACAAATGTGCCATCAGAATGTCGGAGACCAACAGGGCCTGGTGCAGTGTCTCAGGGCTAACAGCACAGGGGAGCCTGTGTGGTCACTGGAATGTGGACAGAAAGGACAGGGCTTGTGAGAGGGAGATTGATGGCGGCCGTAAATACTATGACCTCATTCTCTTCTCAGCCTCTTTCTTCTCCTGGTTCTTCTCATTGGCGGAACCCAACAAAATACCAGAGGCCAAGGGAGCCCATTGTTGTGTCCACTTGGATGTCGATGCCCTCCAGCCAGAGATGTCCAGGAACACATCTGCTATTCAACAATTAATTGGGTTTATTGCTCGTTACTACGGAGAAGAATGCGGGCCATGGAGGACACTGCTAAGTCTTAGTAAGAGGACATTAGGACTTATTTCTAGGATGGGGGCAGCTAATAGGTAATCTGGGAAAAGAATGAAGAAGGAAGAGGCGTTGCTCTGGGCTGGATGCTAAGTAAGGCAAAAGCAACTCACTTAAATTACAGTTTCAGATTCCACTCATCGCTTCCTAATTCTAGATAAGATTTATGCAGATACCCCTTCACAGAATTATCCCCACTTCCTGACAGCATCCCCTTCTTCTAACTAAAATGGTGGGCCATTTTTGTGGCTTAGACAATATTCCGATTTTGTCTGTTTTTCCGTGTGATCACTGAGTGGACTCGCTGTCTTGGTCCATCCTGGTCCCAGAGGGGCCTTGTCTGATGTCGGGGTCCTATGCTAGTTTCCATGCTCAGCTTCTCCACACCCACCCTGGTGTGTGCTCTGGGAGGCTGATCCACAAGCAAATCAAGCAGTCCCTATTTATTCTCCAGAACCCAGCCTGCTAACAGTCGACTCGGCCTTGGGGTTCTCTTGTTGAACGTAAAACTTGCACAGAACCTCAACATCAGTTAAGGCCATGGAAGATGCAAAGTTCTGAGTCCACTCTGATACTCGTCATCAGCACACGTCTCTGAGCCCAGCTCTCCATAGGGAAAAGTAGAAAGCGATAGAACTTTGGAAAGAAAAGCCACTTACAAAACAGTAGACCTACAGAGGTTTGCCTGGGACTGTCTTCTACCAGAATATGACACAAAGGGGAAAGGGCCTTCACCCCCTCCTCCCCAGACCCCGGCAGGTCACTGGACATGGTGCAACCAGGCATTTAGAGGGTACAGGTGCCTTTGGGACGGTGTCTTGCAGAAGAGCAGAGGGAACTGCATTCCAGCACATGCTGGGGAATGAAAGCTCAGGAAGCAGAGGAGCCTCAGCAGGGACGGATGGTCCATGAGCATGGAAGGAACGCCCTCTGGGGACACCCAGCTACAAACAGGAGACTTTGCAGGAAGCCAAGGTCTTGAACTATGTAGGAGAGAAGGACCAGAGGAACATGGACTCACCACTATCATAACTTTTGTCAGTATCCATGGGCTGGTGAGGCCTAGAGGAGCTTCGTGTACATATTTTTAACCACGAAGCAAACTCATTTTATATGCATTTAATTAGAATGAGCCTCTTTTTGAGTTTGGCAATGATGCACAATGCACTTTTAACAGCTTTGTGCATCATTCCCAACCTGTAAATGTGAATAATCATGCTTACTTATTTATAAAGTTCTTTGAGGTTTTTGGATGAAAGGCTCTTTTAAAGTACAAAGCATTAATTTTTTGTGACAGAGCACGATACAAGAAACGAACATGAAGCGGTATAAAAATTTTTGTGTTCTTTCTTGCTTTAAGTTTCAGCTGCTTTCTTCATGGGAACACAAAAGCCAGTCTCCAACTGGAGATCTGGTGTTTGAGATAACAGAGCTTATAAAGGACTATACGTATAAAATCCTAGATAGGCTTGAATTGGCTACTCCTTTTGATAATGCAAGAAATAAATGGATAGACAAGGTATTTTGTACAAATGAGCTCATTTCAGTTAAGTTGCACTGATAATCTTGAGTATGTAAATGGCCATCTATTTATAGACTCGTTATATCCATTTTTGACCAGGGCGAGCAAGTGAAGCGGTAGCAATAGTCAATCATTACAAGTAACTAGACCACAAGAGAAAAATGTTCCAGTTGCTAGGTGATGACTTTCAATCTATCATTTTAGGCAATAAATATAAGATGAAGTTATGAGGAGAGAAGCTATTCATAGCTAAAACTCTAGCTAAAATGGCTATTATTTATTGCACGGAACTGAAATCGGATGAAGTTGAGAAACCCAGCGTATAAACCGAAGCCAAGATGCTACACGAGCGGACATACTTCAAGGACGAATCCAAAGGTAAAGAGAAAGCAAGGATTTAGGGGAGGGTAGAGAGGATAAAAGGTTTAAAATAAAAATGGACTCGGTTCTGTCACGTATTATCATTTTCAACCCCTAAAAATAAAAGTGGAAAAACATTTTTCGGAACTTTCCCATTTCTGAAAAAGAAGAAGTCTTTCATCCCCTCTCAGTGACTTAGCAGGGGGCAGTAATGTCTCTGGCACGATGGCATATGCAAATGCTCTGTAAGACCCTGTGGCCCTGCCCTCCGAGAGCACAGAAATTGGTATGGAAATAGAGGTAACGCAAACAAAATGGTCAGAGAATAATGCGGGCATTGAAAACATTTGGTTAAAACCTATCTTGCCCTAAGACAAGCATTTAATCAGCAAGGAACTGTGGGCTCTATTGTTGGTTCTAGAAGCCTTCGCTGTCTCAAACACAGCTGAGAATTACAAAGCAGATGAAAAAGCCTCCCTCGTTACCCATTTACTTTAGCAAGCCCAATAATCTAGAACAGCGGTTCTCATACTTCCGTGTGCATCAGAATTACCTGGAGAATTTGGTAAAACACAGCTCGCCGGGTCCCACCCACAGAGTTTCTGACCCAGTAGGTCTGAACAGGAAAATTTGCATTCGTTGCATATTCCCAGGTGATATCCTGCTGCTGATCCCAGGAGCACATTCTGAGAATTACTAGTCTGAAACATTGTAAGTAAATTTAAAAGCATGAAAGAGGATACTAATAACAGCTAGCATTTACTGTGTACCCACAATACCACCGTGCTTCAGGTCCTCCTGGGTGATGATAGGTAGATAGATAGGGAGGTAGGTAGATTGATAGATGATGGATGGATAGCTAGCTAGCTAGATGGCTAGATGGATGGATGTCTGATGGATGAGCGGCATGGTTTTATGACTTGGGGTGACCCTTGACAATGGTGCTGGTAGCTGGGCCTCCCGCACGGCTTCCACGGTGTTGCAGCTGAAGCGGAAACTGGCTGGCATGACCTTCCAAGTCCACAGAAGGGACAAGACGACATGCTTCAAAATTACACTTCCTCTTTGAAAGGCTCCCTTTCCCCCCATTGACCTTCACCCCAAATAATAATGGTAAGTGGAAGCTGAAGGGGTAAGAGCCCTAGAAAGTGCCTCCAGACCCTAACAAACACCAAAGAATGGGGGGCACGGGCTCCTCCCTCCCTCCCCTCTCCCCACGTGAAGCGGGGTGCTTGTTTCTTAAGCCAGTCAGTTTCTGCTCTCACCTTTTTTGTAGAACCAACATATCCATCAGTCACCCAGAGCTGGAAGTCAATTCTCATTTCTTTCATTCCTGCCAATAAGAGCACATTCCCTATACCTATGCTAACACCTTTACTGAGGTGAAGTTGACAAACAATAATTGGGCTCCTAGTGTGTATACTTTGATCAATTTTAACACACACACAAATACATATGTATCTCCATGGAACACCCTAGATAGTGAAAATCACCATAACCCCTGAAAGTCTTCAAAGTTGTCTCAGAATTGGCTTTCCAGCTGTCCCTGTTCTTGTCATCCCAGGAAACCACTATCTGCTTTCTATTACTAAAGGTTATTTTGCACTTTTTAGAGTGACATAATCTTTTCCTGTGATAATTGCCATTTATGTTCTTTTGTGAAGCATCTAAGTCTTTTGCTGAAAGTACAATTTATTAAATGAACTAATGACAATAATCATTATTAATCATTTATTATTATTATTGAATTGTCTACATATCCTATATAAGCCCTTGGCCAGATATATGATCTGCAAATGTTTCCCCTCAGTCTGTGTCTTGTCTTTTCATTCTCTTATAGTGTCTTTGAGGAGAGGCTCAAAATTTGGTGGAGTCCGATTTACTTTTTTAATAGATCATGCTTTTGGTGTATCTGAAAGTTTTTTGCCTAACTGAAGATGACAAAAATTTTCTCCAATATTTCCTTCCAGAAGTCATACAGTTACAGGCTTCACATTCAGATCTGTGACTCATCTTCAGTTAACTTATTTTAATTTATTTTTTATTAATATATAATGTATTGTTTGCCTTAGGGGTACAGGTCTGTGAATCACGAGTCTTACACAATTCACAGCACTCACCATAGCACATACGCTCCCCAGTGTCCATAACGCAGCCACCCTATCCATCCCCACCCATCCCCCAGCAACCCTTAGTTTGTTTCATGAGATTAAGAGTCTCTTATGGTTTGTTTCCCTCCCTGGTCCCATCTTGTTTTCATTTTTTTCCATCCTTTCCCTCTGCCTCTCAACTTCCTCATATAGAGAGATCATATGATAATTGTCTCTCTCTGATTGACTTATTTCGCTCAGCATAATACCCTCTAGTTCAATCCACGTTGTTGCAAATGGCAAGATTTCGTTTTTTTTTTGATGGCTACATAGTGTTCCATTTTATGTATATATACCACCTCTTCTTTATCCATTCACCTGTTGATGGACATCTAGGTTCTTCCCATAGTTTAGCTATTGTGGACATTGCTGCTATAAACATCCAGGTGCACTTGCTCCTTTGCATCACTACACCTGTATCTCTAGGGTAAATGCCCAGTAGTGTGATTGCTGGGTCATAATGTAGCTCTATTTTCAACTTTTTGAGGAACCTCCATACTGTTTTCCAGAGTGGCTGCACCAGCTTGCATTCCCACCAACAGTATAGGAGGGATCCCCCTTCTCTGCATCCTCGCCAACACCTGTTGTTTCCTGACTGATTAGTTTTAGCCATTCTGACTGGTGTGAGGTGGTATCCCACTGTGGTTTTGATTTGTGTTTCCCTGATGCTGAGTAATGTTGAGCACTTTTTCATGTGTCTATTGGACATTTGGATGTCTTCTCTGCAGACAGTATTTCCTGTAGGGCTGGTTTAGTGTTTGCAAATTCTTTTAGTTTTTGTTTGTCCTGGAAGCTTTTTATCTCTCCTATTTTCAGTGACAGCTTAGGTGGATACAGTATTCTTGGCTGCATATTTATCTTGTTTAGTGCTCTGAATATATCAGGCCAATACTTTCTGGCCTCCCAGGTCTCTGTGGGTAGGTCTGCTGCCAATCTAATATTTCTGCCATTGTATGTTACTAGCTTCTTGTCCCAAGCTGCTTTCAGGGTTTTCTCTTTGTCACTGTAAGTTTTACTATTAGATGATAGGGTGTGAACCTATTTTTATCGATTTTGAGGGGGATTCTCTGTGCCTCCTGGATTTTGATGCTTGTTCCCTTCCCCAAATTCGGGAAATTCTCTGCTATAATTATTGCTCCAATATACTTTCTTCCCCTTTCTCTCCTTCTTCTTCTGGGATCCCGATTATTTTAATATTGTTTCATCTTATGGTATCACTTATCTCTCAAATTCTCCCTTCGTGGTCCTGTAGTTGTTTATCTTTTTCTCAGCTTCTTTATTCTCCATCATTTGGTCTCCCATATCATTAATTCTCTCTTCTGTTTCATTTATCCTAGCAGTAAGAGTCTCCATTTTTTATTGTACCTCATTAATAGTTTTTTTTTTTTATTTCAACTTGGTTAGATTTTAGTTCTTTTATTTCTCCAGAAAGGGATTTTATTTCTCCAGGAGGGAATTCTCTAGTATCTTCCATGCTTTTTTCGAGCCCAGCTAGCACCTTGATAATCATCAGTCTGAACTCTAATTCTGACATCTTACTAATGTCTGTATTGATTAGGTCCCTAGCCATCAGTATTGCCTCTTGTTCTTTTTTTTTGAGGTGAGTTTTCCCACTTTGTCATTTTATCCAAATGAGAATAGATGAGTGAGAGAACAAAGTGCCAAAATGACCCCAGTGACCTCAGAAAAATATATACTAACCAAATCAGAAGAGATGCAAAGCTGGTAGGGAGAAGAAAGGAGAGGAAAAAAAAAAAAAAAAAAAATATATATATATATATATATATATATATATATATTAGTCTAATATATATATTAGACTATATGTATATTAGACTTATATATATATATATATATATATATTAGACTGGTCTATTAGACTGGTGAATAGAACAGAGCCACACACTTGATTTGGGGTGTATTTTGGTCTGTTAGAAGAAACTGCCTCCCGAAATTTAAAGAAAGAAAAACATATATATATACACACACAAAAATAAGGGTAGACACAATGAAGGGATGGAATACTACTTTAAAGATGAAAACTAAAAAAAGATTCTAAAAAAGGAATTGAGAAGATAAGAAGCTGGTTGAAAAAAAGAAAAGAAAAAAAAAAAAAAAAGGAAAGAATGTGACCAGGCTGGAGACCAGAACAAAGCCATGTGCTAGACTTAGGGTATATTTTGATCTGTTAGAAGAAACTGTATCCCAAAATTTTGAAGAAAGAAAAGGCTATGTGTATACAAAGAATAAGGTTAAATATAATAAAGGGATAGAACATGACTGTAACAATGAAAATTAAAAAGGATTTTTTTCAAAGGTATTGATAAGATAAAATAGTCTAAAAAGGTTAAAATAGGAAGTTTTTTAAAAATTTTAAAAAATAGGGATGCCTGGGTGGCTCAGTTGGTTAAGCAGCTGCCTTCAGCTCAGGTCATGATCCCAGCATCCCGGGATCGAGTCCCACGTTGGGCTCCTTGCTCAGCAGGGAGCCTGCTTCTCCCTCTGCCTCTGCATGTCATTCTGTCTGCCTGTGCTCGCTCTCTCTCTCTCTCTGACAAAATCTTTAAAAAAAAAAAAAAAAAAATTTTAAATAGAATAAGAAAAAATTAAAATTTAAATTTAAAAAATTAAATTAAAGAAATTTAAAAATTAAAATTAAAGAAATTTAACTTTGTAAGACTAAAGAATCACAGGGAAAAAAAGCCATGAATTCTGTATGTTGCATTCCCCTAGCTCTGAAGTGCCACAGTTCTCTTTGAATCAGTGAAATTGGTCCTGGCAGATGTTCTTGCTGATCTTCTCTGGGGAGGGGCCTGTTGCAGTGATTCTCAAATGTCTTTGCCTGAGGCAGAATTGCACCCCTTGCCAGGGGCCAGACTAAGTAACCTACTTGGTCATGCTTGGGAGTTTTTGTTCCCTGAACGCTCTCTGTAGAGCTTTGGAAGACGGGAGGATGTGGCCTCCTAGTCTCCAGCCTGGAGGAACCAAGAGCTCAGGGGCCCACTCCTCAATGTGCCTTAAAAAAAAAGGCGGTCAATCCCTCCCATCTCCTGGTCTCCAACCACACTCTGATCACCTGGCCTGTGACCAAGCATTTCTATCTCTGGAGCACAGCCCTGTTTGGAGTCTCCAAACCTAGCAGATTCCTGCTGCATGTTCCTGCACCACTCCTCTTGGAGGAGGAAGGTGAGTCTCCCTGGATCTGCCACTTGTGGGGTCCCTGCTCAGAGAGCAGTGGTCCAACTGTGCCTTGGAACACAGTTTAAGGTAACCCCAAGCTGAGAGCCCCTCCTTGGCTCCATCTCTACCGCTGGCTTCTCCACTCTGATACCTGGGGTCTCTGCTAAACCCAGATGACCCTGGTCTTTTTGTGTCTCCATGGGTCCTGAGACCACACTGTCCCCATGAGGATACCACCCACCACTTAACCACTGGAGAGCGATATCCCTCAGTGGAGCAGACTTCTAATTCTGATTTTGTGTTCCGCAGCTCTATCACTTGCCGGGAGCCAGCCCTCCCCCACACCACTGTCTATCTTCCTATATATCACCTTGGATTCACTTCTCCACACATCCTACCTTCCAGAAAGTGGTTGCTTTTCTGTTCCTAGAATTGCTGCTCTTTTTCTCTTCACTCTCTTGTTGAGTTTGAAGGTGTTCAGAATGGTTTGATAACTATATAGCTGAACACTTAGTTCTCCTACTCCTCCACCATCTTCCAGTTAATTTTTGTAATATGGCTCAAGATGGAAATTCCTCTTTTTTTTTCCTTTTGCATATGGTTAGAAAATAATTCCACACCATTTAAGAGAAAATCTGTCTCCACTTTTTTGCTATCAGTTGGCCACAGGTGTGTGTCATTGGTTTCTGGACTCTTCTATTTTGTACCACTGACCAGTTTGTCTATGTTGATGTCATTATGATACTGTCTTGATCACTGACTCCATGATATGTCTTGAGATCAAGAAGTATAATGTTTGTTCTTTACTTTGAAAGTTGTATTGGCTATTCTAGGTCCATCATATTTCCAAAGCTTTTGACTGGGATTGCATTGAATATATAAATCAACTTGCAGGAAACTGCTATATTAAAATACCAAGCCTTCAGATCCATGGGGATAGTATATCTCTCCATTTTTCAAGTCTGCTTAAACTGACTTTGGCAACATTTGTGGTTTTCAGCATATAAGTATTATTCCTCTTCTGTTAGATTAATCCTTAAATATTATAAGTTTCACCTTGTTGGGTTCTGTATATTTTTATATGCCTATAAATATTTGGAAACTTTGTTCTGGAATGTAGCTAAGTTACTTGGAAATTGGAAATGGTTTGATTCTTTTGGAGTTTGCTATAAAGCTTTGTTAGGCAGAACCAGAGCAGCACTCAGTCCAAGATTAATTTTTTCCCTACCAGCAAAGTGAAACCCTTCTGAGCACTCCACATTATGCCTTATGAATTATGACATTTTCTATTCCTTGTATGATCACTCAATCTTCCTGGTCCTAAGTGAGATCTTAAGGGCTTCCAGGTGGTTTTTTCCTGGCTACAGGGAGCTTCCTACATGTACTGGCCATTACTCAGCTCAATACACAGGAGGATCATCTACAAATGCAGAGTCCTCTCTGCCCAGCCCGCTCTTCTTATCTGTTCTCCCATGCAACTGTAGGGGCTTGGGAGACTGGCCCTATTACTGCCATCTTTGTCTTCCCAAGTCACAGATACCACTGGGATCTACCAGAGTTCCCTTCCCTACCTCAAGCCCTAGAAGCTCCTTCCAAGCAATAAGTTGGGGCCATCATAGAGTTCCCCTCATTTGTTTTCCAGCTTTCTGAGAATCCTCCCCTTCATTGTCTGATGTCACCTGTCTTAAAAAAAAAAAAATGTTTCATGTATTTGTCCATTTTTTCAGTTGTTTTAAGAGGGAAGACCAAACTAGTTCCTGTTATTCCATCTTGGCTGTAAGTGGAAGTCCTCTGTGCCCTATAATTTTATTGTGTTTCTCTTTTATCCTGTATTTTCTATTCCACTGCCCCCATTGTTGCATTGTAAAAACAACAATGAAATAGCTTCCCTTTATGAAAACCTGCTATGTGCCAGGGCCTGTATCACACACTTCATAAACATTATATCCAGCAACCATGACTACAGATTGGGCTTATTTTTTTATTTACAAAATATCCCAAACATTTACACAAGTTGGAAGTGATAAAAATATTCTCACCACCTAGAAGTGAAAATGCTAAACTCTTGTGGTATTTGCTTCAGTGAAAGCGAAGTTTCCTTTGTGATCTATTCCCAGGACCAAGCCCCAACCTTCCGTCCCTTGAAGTAGCCAGTGTTCTGGAGTCGGTATTCTTCATGTCCATGGATTTGTACATCCAGTGTGGGTTTTCTATGTCCATTCACTGTTGAGGAAGCTGAGGCGCAGAGAGGTTAAGGGACAAACACAGGGTCGTTCAGTGTGTAGCTGGAGGAGTTAAATTTGGAGCTCAGATCCCTCTGGCCCAAAGCCACATACTTCCCAACAGGTGTGCATTCGTTTTCCTGAAGGCCTGTCGAATCATAACGGTTCCCAATTTTGATTGCTATCCCTGCATTAAATAGAAGTTTCTCATCTTGACTTTTCAGCCTTGGCAAGGCATGAATCGCCTGTCTCCAAGACACTAATTCCATGTAAACGTCTTCAAATCATACAAAACCATTTTTTTTTTCCCCTGGTAGTAATGTGACTTTTCTTGTGTCATTGTCTGTATTTTCCCCTCCATCTGGAATGTTCTCCTCTCCTCCTTTCTATAGGCGAAAAACCAAGTGGATTCTTCATAGCTCATCTGAAAAAAAACATTGATACGGTCATTTTTCGTATCTGGTATCAATGAGAGAAAGAGCGATGACCAGTGGCTATTCGAGTCTTCGCTCCTTCCCTTCACCTTGGTATTGGTCATTCAGAACCCTATAGCAAAGTATTTTTCAAATCTCTTCTTTCAGCATTTTTCCATATTTGTTAGTATTTTGTATACGTGTCTTACCTCTTATATGTTGTAACTTTATCTCTAATACTATGAATGTCTAGTGTAGAACTTCTATACATAATGGGGCCCAAGAAATGCTTATTAAATTAAATTACACACTCAAAATCTGGATATCCTGGGAATTGACAAATATTGTAGTATTTGTTTTGAATTTATGTCCACCTTTAAAAAAGTGCTGGGTATAAGAGATTTCTTACATGGGTACATACACAGAGTGCTTTTTTTTTTTTTAAGATTTTATTTATTTATTTAACAGAGAAAGATCACAAGTAGGCAGAGAGGCAGACAGAGAGAGAGAAGGGGGGAAGCAGGCTCCCTGATGAGCAGAGAGCCCGATGCGGGACTCGATCCCAGGACCCTGAGATCATGACCTGAGCTGAAGGCAGAGGCTTAACCCACTGAGCCACCCAGGCGCCCCACAGAGTGCTTTTTAAACATCCAATGGTTGGGCCCACATGGTGCCTTGATAGCCAATGTTTCTGCAGTGAACCTCAAACACACGAAAGGAAATCTCAGCTCTGTCCTTCCACCCACAGAAAATGGCACAAACATCTTAAAACAAGTTGGCTGAAAGACATTTGGATCCAAGCAAGTGGTGTTCAGCCAAAGTTTCACACTGATGCAATGTGATATTATCTTATACCACAGGTGTCTTGTTCTGGGCTGGCCTGAGTAACTGTATGCTGTTAACATCATTGCCACGGAAAGGGCCACTGAAATGAAAAGGGTTGCCATCCATGGGTCTTTTCCTGGTTACCAAGTTGTGGAGTAAACAGCTGTTTGGGCTGAAATAATGGATACAGTGGATTCCCCACCTAATTTGGTGAGCATTGACTCCCATTGTATAATTCCCCTGCTGGGATACTGGCTTTGAGATCATTCATTACATAAGACAGAAAATAAGTCTTGTATTAATGCTACATATTATGGGGCAAAAAGTATGCTTTTTGATGCAAAAAGAATTTGGTGCTGGAAAGCAATGCTTGCATTTACTTCTGGGCTTGTGACACAGAATTTCCCTCAGCTTGTGGATTAACGAAAGAATGAGAAGGAAACAAATACCTAAAGCCAGAATAAAAATTCCAGATTGCTTCACCTTATTCAACTGTGTGTGCATGGACACTGCTGATTCGGACATGTATGATTTCCTTTTCATTACTCAGCCTCCTAGAAGCTGGCCGGACTAGAAATGTGCTACAGCATGTTGGGAAAAAGTAATGAACTCTCTGCCTTAAGGACTATCCCCATCCCATGCTCTACTGACTGGGGATAGCCCCCCAGGAGTCCCTTGAGGCCCTAGTCCCAGGAGCAACTTAGTGTCATGCTCCTGGGAGCACATCTGTTTTCAGTCCAGACTGGGGTGTATCGGCGGCATCCTGCAGGTCCCAGGGCTTGTAGATGAGCGAGCACTGGCTGTGGACCCATGGTGTGCCAGAACCGACCTCGCTGGGCTCTACAGTAACTAGAGCAGGATGACTGCTTTGGCAGCTTCACAGCTGAATAGAACTGTGAAGAACTTTAAGATAATCTGTGAGGAACTGTCTTGAGGCGTGGCCCAC
This sequence comes from Mustela nigripes, assembly GCF_022355385.1. Taxonomy (NCBI): domain Eukaryota; kingdom Metazoa; phylum Chordata; class Mammalia; order Carnivora; family Mustelidae; genus Mustela; species Mustela nigripes. The sequence continues at coordinate 176,721,266 of NC_081559.1, read as the reverse complement.
CCAAAAAAGGAAACACATTGTTTCAGCCACCCTGTTCCGAAATGATGTGTCTGGACTACGTGCTCTGAAATAGATTGTTATTTTAATTTAGAGCTGGGTCCGTTCTTTCTTTTTATTTTTCATTTCAGAGAGAGAGAGAGGAAGTAAGAGCATGAGCAGGGTGGAGGGTCAGAGGGAGAGGGAGAAGCAGAATCCCCTCAAGGAGGATCCCCAACATTGGGCTCAATCTCAGGACCCCAGGATCATGACCTGAGCCATAAGCAGATGCTTAACTGATTGAGCCACCCAGGTACCTCAAGATGGGACCATTCTAACTTCAGTAAAATGCTCTAGTGTTTTCTATTCAGAACTTGATAACATTTTTAAAAAAACGAAAAGAATTAAATAGCCTTTTTGAACCCATACCTTAAAATAGATTAGATGTAGGGGGCACCTGGGTGGCTCAGTCAGTTAAGCATCTCACTCTTGGTGGTCCTGAGACTGAGCCCTGCGTCAGGCTTCCCTCTCAGCAGGGAACCAGCTTCCCCTCTCCCTCTGCCCCTCTTCCTGCTCATGCACACACGTTCTCTCTCTCAAATAGATAAATAAATCTTTAAAAAATAGATTCAATATAATACACAAATAGATACTAATAAGTAAATATATGTGTGTTGATTATTTATGTATATATAGTATTACAGTTTAGTAACTAAGCTATAACTAACACACAGAGCTAACTAAAACCCAATTATAATGTGAGCCATCTGGTTAATGGTGTCACCCAGTGGGATGTCACCATCATGGTGAGGTCTAGCTCTTCTCAGTTTATCTCCAGATTCTAGGTCTGCTTCTCAGTCCCTTTGGTGATTGGAACTGGCCCCATGCTAGACCATTTGCTTAATCTTTTATTCCAAGGCTGACATATTATTACACAGAATTGTCACTCTCTTTTTCTGTTATTGCTCTTAAGTTTCAGGTTTTAAATTGTCACTAGATAGTTCCCTATACCCCAAGCTATTACTATTCCTAATTTACTATTGCACATATGCGTGCAGAGCTGGACCATAGGATGCTCACTAACCTCCGAGGCCTGCTCTGCACTACTGTCTGTTACACATAGAAACTCTACTGAAAGGTAGTGGTATAAGGGATCCTAGAGGACACGCTGGACCTCGAGAAGGGAAAGAGCAGCTTCCAGGCTAAGTGCTCTCTGCAGAGTTTTCTGCATTGTGCAGGAGTTATTGATGCTCTTCTTTCTTCCTGGGGTTTCTGTGAGCAATCAATACATGCACATTTATGTGTGGCCTGCACTATGAAAATGTGATGAAGAAAGCACCATGGAAACATGGAGAGAATGATTAATTCTAAAAGGACAGTGATGTTTGAGGGTAACAATTAGAAATTTTGGTCTCATAAAATAAAGTAAAATGAACAAAATGCATTATAAAACCTTCAGAAGGAGGGGAAAAAAAGAAATTTTGGTCTGGCAGAGGACATATGAAAGGGCATTCCAAGCATATGGAACAGCAGGGACAAACATATTCAGTTACTGCAGTGAGCGGAATGTTTAAAGAATGTGTGGCCCAGTGTGATTGGGGTAGAGAGGGTTGAAGCTGGAAAGGGAGCAAGATTTCAGAGGTCCTTGAATGCCATGATAAAGATTTGAAGATTGTCCTCAAAACAAAACAGAACAAAACAAACACCTATCCTTCAATTTTTCCTTAAGCAGGTTTGGACATAATCTAATTTGCTTTTTCCAAAGGAATTTGACTGCAGTGTAATAGATAGCCTTGGGAGGTGAGAGACGGGACAGTGACAGGCAGACCAGGTAAGATCACTGTGGTGATCCACTCGAGAAACAAGAAGGTTCTCAAAGAAGGCACCTGAGAGAGTGAAAGAGTATGTCTTTTCAGGTTAGATCACCGAGACTTCAAACAAATGGGATAAAGGGATTAAAATGAAAAGAAGAATCAAGGGTGAAGTTTAGGTTTCTGAATCAGATAACTCTGTAGGTTGTTGTATCATCAATTCATATTTAAAATAGAAAAGGTGGATACATTTTTGCTTTGGAGGAATATGGAGGAAGGGGAAAGGTAGAGATTCCACTCTTGCTTAGAATCTTTGGCTCATGGCTGGCCTTTGGTCATCATCCTTCTAAAGCAGTAACAAGAGGCAAGGCAAGGTCATTTCTGTGGCCAACATGGGGAATCAAGCATAGTTCAGCCAAAGCAAGGCTCCATGAACCACTCTGGTAACAACCAACACCTTAGTATGAGTCCTTTTAGGTCTAAGCTACCTGAGAGGATTGACCTTTCCTCTCCTGTTAGGAGGGAGATACTGGCCCCAATTCTTCACTCATTTCTGTGTTCATACCCTTTGCCATCTATCTTTGCAGTGCCTCCTATAGAAGACAGAGTGTGTCTTCTCATGACTTTGAGTTTGATGAATGAGAGGTTAGTAGACAGGATGCAAGCAAAGACCTGAGATGTGCTTGTGCAATGGGACTTCCTTGCTCTTTTATATTTTACTTTTCACCATTAAAAATACTTTTCCCTGGGTGGATATTTCCCCTTTACCCAGGTTCTATGAGAAATATTCAAGCAACAGAGCCAATTAGGCCACTGCAGCTTGAAGCCAGACTGCCTAAGCCCACATGAAGAAATAATTACGTTACACCACCATTTTTCGGCGTGTTTTGTTACACAGTGAAAACTAACTGATACAGCCATTGGGTGAACTATACGGTTATGGGTGGTGATCCTCTCAGCTCCTGTACCAACCCTTCAGCCAGCTGGGGTGAGAGTCTGGCAGAGCCCCCAGCACATCAAATCCTGTTCTTCCGAACAGAAGCTGCAGTGGTAACAACTAAAGTTAGATCTATTCACATTTATTTTGTGACCTTTCATGGATTTTCAGCCACCATTTAAAGAGCATCCATTTCTGCAAATGAATGGCATTTTCTTATATTTTACAGATGACTGGAACAGAGCTTCCTCTACCAGGAGTAGATTTTTCCATACCTTTCTTACTTTTGAATCAAGAAATTCTTCCTCATTTGAATCTCCGTTTCTTATTCTATCCTAAGCCTTAAATTCTTTAATTTTGTGTGTTGGTGGAGGGTTGGTAGGGAGGTGGAGCTTGGGCTTGGCTAGTCTTGTTTTCCAAAAATGTAGAATATCTGGTCAGATGCCAACTTTCAATTCTTGAAGAGAAGTATTAAGTAAACTTTGGCCTTTCTTTCTCTGGGTAAACAAGCCAAACTCATTTAACCTTTCCTCAGAGGTTCAATTTGCTGATTATTTGACTGTTTCTTTGCTCTTTTCTGAACCTTTTCTACTTCGTTACATCTCTTCTAAGTTATAAAGACCAAAATTGGACATGGTCTTTACATCTGAACTGGTGCTTAGTACCTTTACTCTGGGGTCCTTGAGAACGTGCCAGGTCAGAAATGTCAGGGATTTGCTCTCGCTGTGCTGTAATGGAGGGTCTGTGCTCTCTTTGGGATATCTGGCCACCCCTGGTAGTCCCCAGCTTGTGCTTTTGGCAATGGTTTTTGATACCCAACGTCTTAATCTGTATTTGGTCCTTGCCAAGATCCCTCCAAGTTGTTGATGATTGCTCTTTTTAATTTTTTATTCCTTCTGCTGAGACTGGGATCTGTAATTGAGTTAACAAATGAGAGCCACATTAAATAATTAGAATGAACACACAGCATTTGTATAATACTAGTCAAAGATAGTATCATATTTAGGTAAGCACTAAGTATAAATAACTTACTAAGATACATGAGAATAAATATTAAGTTAGGTACTAAGTAGAGATACTACACTAAGATAGTTAAATACTACCATAACTTCACAGCCTGCCCAAAGGAAAACTGCAGACTGACATAACTGGTCACTTTCATAAAGGGAGCTTCTCAAAAAATGAGGTGAGGAAAATTAACAGCAACAACAGTATGTAAGAATAACAGCTAACATGTATTGATTGCTAATAGTATTGCAGGCACTATAATATTTGCCTATCTTAAGTTTGGTTCCCCACAAAAAAGACTCATAGACAAGGAATTAGTGTGAATGGTCAATTCAGTTGTGTTCCCAGGACAAACCAAGAAGGGAGAGGAGAAGCAGGACAGAGAAGAAAAAGAAATCAAGTAAATATGCAATTTCTGGCAAATCCCACTGTGGAGCAATGTCACTTATAGTTGAGAATTATTGCTATAAAGTCATCAGGTTGTTGTGGTATTGGTGGCGAAATGGACAGATAGATAAATGGTAAAGAATAAAGAATCCAGAAATATATACACAAATGGCCAACTGATGTTCACCAAAAGGGGAAAGGTGGTTCAGTTAAGAATGATAGTCTCCTTAACAAATGATGCTGAGACAAGTGGCTGTCAATAAGCAAAAAAATAAAATAAATGAAAATAAGGAACTTCAGTACATACTTTTTTGTACAGAAAAACAACCAAAAATGAATTGTAGGTGTAAATGAATAACTGAAAACTATGAAACTTCTTAAAGAAAACAGGAGAAAATCTTTGGAACCTTGGACTGGACAGAGCTTCCTTAGATAAGCACAAAAACACAATCCATAGAAGAAAAATTATATTGTCCTTCATCAAAATTTAGGACTTCTGCTCTTTGGAAGACTCTGCTAAGAGGAAAAATCAAGTTACAAACTGAAGGGAAAATATTTGTAAATCACATATCTGATAAAGGACCTGCACTCACGAGATATAAAGAACTCTCAACATTTAGTTATAAGAAAACAAAATTTTCTTTTGTTTTCTTATAACTAAAAATTGACCAAAGATTTGAAGATATATAGCCAAAGATTTGAAGATATATAGATGGCAGATAAATGTTCAACATTACTAGTCTTCAGGTAAATGCAAATTAAAACCAGAAGGAGCTATTGTTTCACATCTACTAGAACAACTGTAAAAAAATACACACCATCACAGGTATTAGTGGGAATGTGGAGAAAATGTAACTCTCATGAATTACTGGTGGGAATGTAAAATGGGACACCCACTTTTAAAACTGCCTTGTGATTTCTTGAAAAATTAAGCATGCATTTACCATGTTACCTTGCACTTCCATACTGGGACTCCGAAAAAAGAAACAGAGGGGGTGGGGGAAGGAAGGAAGGAAGAGGAAGAAAGGAAGGAAGGAAGGAAGAGGAAGGAAGGAAGGAAGGAAGGAAAGGAAGGAAGAGGAAGGAAGGAAGGAAGGAAGGAAGGAAGAGGAAGGAAGGAAGGAAGGGGAAGGAAGGGAGGAAGGAAGGAAGGAAAGAAGGAAGTAAGAGGAAGGAAGGAAGGAAGGAAAGAAGGAAGGAAGGAAGGAAGAGGAAGGAAGGAAGGAATGAAGGTAGGAAAAGGAAAGGAGGAGGGAGCGGAACATATGTCCACACAAAGATTTGCACACAAATGTTCACATCAGCATTATTCATAAGAGCTAAAAAGTAAAAGCAATCCAAATGTCTACCAACTGGTGAAGAGGTAAATAAGATGTTTTATAACATATAAGGGAATACTCTCCAGCGCATAAAACAACAAACTATGATAGATGCTACAGCCTGGATAAATTTTAAAAACATTGTGTTCTGCTAACTGAAAGAAGCCATATGCAAATGGTCACATGATTCCATCTATATAGAATGTACAGAAAAGGCAAATCTGTAGAGAAAAAAAATCTGTTTCATTCAGTCCACTATGGCTGGGGGTGGGGGGTAGGAATAGGAATTAACCACAAATAGCCATGAGAGATTTTTTGGTGGGAGGGGGGTGATGGAAATATTCTAAAACTGGATTGTGGTAATGGTTGCATAGCTGTAGCTTTTCCAAAAAATCATTGAATTGTACAGTTAAAATTGGTACATTTTATGGTATGTAAATTATACATCGGTGAAGTTGTCTTTTAAAAAGATCATACTGTATATATAATTTTGCATTCCATTCTTTTCACTAAAAACCATACCATCAATATTGTTAGTGTCATTAAAGACAATTTCTTGAAACATCTTCCTCATAATCGCTTAGCATTTTTTAAAACACACACACACCCCAAGTTTATGTAATACTTTCCCTTTAGATTGTAATTTTTAAAATAATGTTTTGTTTCTTTTTTTTTTTTTTTTGGTGCATATTAACTGTGTGACCTCAGTATGTTAAGCTCTCTCAGCTTTCATTTTCTGATAGGAAAATGGGCATAAATAGTACTATTCCTACTTCTTGGGTACAATATGGTCATTCTAAGCATTGTATAAAGTCAAGTATGAAGCACTTAGCCTGATAATGGCAAACACCAACTAGAAGTTAGCTATCATTACTGCCATCAGCAATCATAAAACCTGAAATTCATGGTTATTCTTCAGAATAGAATCATAGAAATGAAATTTCAGGAGTCATTTTTAAAATCACTGTCCTTGGGGGGCACCTGGTTGGCTCAGTTGGTTAAGCATCCACCTCTTGATTTCAGCTCAGGCCATGATCTCTGGATCATGAGCTTCAGCCCCACCTGGCATCTGCACTCAGTGGGGAGTCTGCTCAAGATTCTCTCTCTCCCCCATGCACCCTTCCATGTGTCGTTTCTCTCCCTCTCTCTGAAATAAATAAATCTTAAAAAAGTAATAATAAAAGCTCTGCTCTCTAAATTAGAAGTAAGCAAACACATTCTTGTTTCTGCCCCTTTTTTTCACGGATACTGGAAACCAAGAAGAGTTCCTTGGATTCTTGCCCTGATGCTTCTGAGAGTTCCATGATTCTAAGTGTCTCAATCTCTCCAACCAAAACCCATCATTGCTGTGATTTCTCTCCCAGTGGGGGTAAACTGGTGACCTTGGATAAAAATATCGGACAAAATGACAATAGTAAATTATATTCTTCCTCATAGGGAACATAGTTGCATTTTCATAAGGATCACTGGTGTCTCAGTAAATACAGAGGCTTGGAACATGGGGTCTTTGGGATTCTCTACTGATTGGGAGAAACATTATATATTCCAATCATAGACCATTTTGCATGTGGTTATTGCTGCCTGAATTCCTTAGCGCAGTGTCCAAGACTCTTCATCTTCACCCCTTCTTTACATCTCCAGCTCTCTTTCTTGCTACCACCTCCCTCCAGCGTAACACTAAAATCCAACCATAGGCCCTGTCTTAGCCCAGAATGTACTGTTTCCTGTCCCACAGAGCTCTGTCCATGAGGTTTCCTCAGCCTGAACCCAACCTAGGCATCTCTGCCCCCTTCGTTTGACTAACTCCTACTTGTAATTCTGGCTCCATCTTAAATACTACATCTTCTTGGAAGCTTTCCTGTCCCCGAGTCTGCATTTGGGGCTCCACCTTGAAAGCTCTGGTGGCACCCTATCATTACGCTTGCTGGATTTAAATTGCCTGTTTATTTGCCTTCTTCCTGATCACATCACATGGCAGCCGTGGGGTTGCCTCACTTTGATCTCCCTTCAAGAAAGAACTTGCTATTTAACTGTGAGGAGAGCAGTTAGCTGAAAGCCTCCAGCTGTTAGTGTCTTCGAGATCCACCTCGACTTTCAAGTTGAGGCTTTGGTGTTTCGGGGCAGCGCCAACCAGTAACTGAGCATAAGGGGGTACTGGGGCTAACACAGGGCTTCTGGTGGGAAATCTATGGGCTGCCTGAGACTTTGTCAGCTCTACGTTGTGGTCTGAGGCTCTCTCTCCCTCAGCCAGAGGTCAAAGACATTGATTGTAGGAGAGTCTCTGAACTTTCTTCACCCCATTCATGGGGTAGAAAAACCCTGATTTTGAGTCTCATCTTCTCAATCTCTCTCTCTCTCTCTTTTTTTTAAAAGAATTTATTTATTCGTTTGACACAGAGAAAGAGAGAGAGCACAAGCAGGAGAGTGGTGGCGGGCAGAGGGACAGGGAGAAGACTCCTCACTGAGCAGGGACCCCAATGAGGGAGCCAGTCCCAGGACCCAGGGATCATGACCTGAGCTGAAGGCAGATGCTTAACTGACTGAGCCACTCAGACACCCCTCTGTTCTCTTTACTTATAACACTACAAGCAGATTTTCCACTGGCTAGAGAGAATTTGCCTCACCATACTTCCTCTCTCCTCCTTCCTTCTACGGTGTCAACATCTGCTTTTGGGGAGAAAGGTTTTCCTCACCCTTTCAGTTCCAGGGTGTTACTGTCCAATACCTCTTGCTCCCCTCACTTTATCACTGCATCTACTCTCTGGTTAACCCAATTAACACAGACTACAAACACTTTGAAAGTGAGGGCCATATTTTTATGCAAATTTTATCTTCAACTCCCAGAACCATACACAACAGGATCTCAGTAAATAACTATGATCGAATGAATGCTCAAGATAGTGTTCAACACAAGGTAATGTCTTGATCTTGTACAGTTCACACATGCTGATCAACAGTCAAGAATATTCTGATTTGGGGGCTCTTGGGTGGCTCAGCTGGTTAAGCGTCTGACTCTTGATTTCAGCTCAGGTCACGATCTAAGGGTCATGAGATCAAGCCCTGCATTGGGCTCTGCGCTGGGTGTGGAGCCTGCTGAAGATTCTATCTCCCCCATCCTCTGCCCTGCCTGCTCCCCAATGCACTCTCTCTTTCTCTCAAAACAAAAAAGTCCAAAAACCAAAAAAGAATAATCTTATTTGAAGACTCAGATTCATATATGAAATGCATTGCTGCAGGAGTGATATAATTGTGCATTTTCAAGTAGGTATTTTCCAATGGTTGGATTTATGCCAAATATGTAATTTACCCTTTAGGATAATCCCATGGGCTAATGTAGCTGAGTATGAGTCATAATAGATATTTGTACTTAAAATTACACAATAGCTATAAAATTGTTATTTATTATCAAAATAGCAAAATTTAAATATTATTGCTTATCCTTGGAAATCTCATCTAAATGTTGTTTTATAGAATAAAATCTAAAGGCATTAAAATCTTTCAAAAGCCAGGCCCTATTCATTTGGTACGTATCACACTACCATCTGTATGCAGTGTGTAGCTAGCTGGCTCCCCCAGTAGATGGTGAACTCCTTGAGGGCAAGCATACAGTGCACTTCTCTATACCCCGTCCCTCCCACCCTCACCTAGCCCCCCGCATCTACAAGGGCTGTTTGTACTGAATAGCAATGCATTTCACATACAAGCTCCATTACTTGCTGATTGTGACCTTCATCTTCCAAAATTCATCCTTGTTTCTCCTACCTTTACCCCTCTCATAAGAACTAGTAGTGAGATACAGAGAGATTTCCTCTCTTCTCTGTCTTTGCACTCATTTCGGTCCCTCCTTCTCTCCCCCAACCGTCCTTCTTCCCACCAATCTTCCCCCCCCCCCTTCCTTCCTTCCTTCCAATCCCCAAGCATTTATTAAATGTCTACTATGTTCTGCACTATGCTAGGTGCTCTGGAAGCAGCAGTGAATAAAGCAGACCAGGCTTATGTCCTCCTGGACTCTCATAGTATTATCAAAAATAATAACCCAAATATCAAATATGTGCAATAAAGTTAGAAGTGAAGGGGAGTAATGGGCAAAAAAAAAAAAAAAAAAAGTCTCCTTCCCAAACGATATCCATGTAAATCCCTGAAGCCTGTGAATGTGACCTTATTTGGAAAAAGGGGTCTTTGAAGATGTGATGAAGTTAAGGATCTTGAGGTAAAGAGACAACACTGGGTTATCTGGGTGAGCCCTAAATGTGGCCCTGCCAACATTGTGATTTTGGACTTCTGGTCTCCAAAACTATGAGCAAAATCACTGCTATTGTTTTAAGCCAGAAAATTGGTCATAATTTTTTACAGCAGCCACAGGAAACACACACAAGGGGATGTATAACCAAGGTCCTCTACACTAGGCTGGGGGACCCAGGAAAAGATTGAGCATAGACTATCCTGCTCATGTCTTCCTGCCTTCTGCTTCTATAGCACTTTAGAATATTGTCTCATTTTCTGGAAACGACGTTCTTTCTTCTCTGGTTGGCACACTCCCACCTTTCTCTTGTCCAGAAATTTGGAAGTTAATTCTTATAGGCTTGATCTGAACCCCCTTTGCTATATAGATTCTCTGAGGTCTATATTCCACATTTCTAGAAAACCAACACAAAACTTCTTTAGCCTGGGTATCTGTAACACAGATAGACGTAAATTGTTATGGTACACTTCACCAGCAGGTGCTATTCTGTAACTCAGCACACCATGATATGGTGCAAGGGGCATAGGTATGCATCATGGGTCCTACATTTCAATTCAGCTTCAGATGCCAGTTGGTCATGTGATGAATGGTCAGACAGGTTATTTAGGCTTAAGTGTCCCTGTGTGTGAAACAAGGGCTTGGGAGGGGTTTAACCTTAAAGTTCTCTTCTGGCTTTAAAAATAATCATAATTCTATAGTCAGATCTTTTTACAATTGTGAAAAAATCTTGTAAATTAAGTTAGGAGTCCTATAAAACTAATACTGTAAATAGGAAGTGTACAAAGGGGCACCTGGTGGCTCAGTCAGTTAAGCATCTCGGTTAAGCATCAGAGATCATGACTTTCTCCTCAGCTCATGATCTCAGGGTCATGAAATCAAGCCCCACATCAGGCTCTGCAGCTGAATGTGGAACCTGCTTAAGATTCTCTCTCTCTCTGCCCCTGCCCCCTCCCACTGATGCTCTTGAAAGAAAGAAAGAAAGAAAAGAAAAGAAAGAAAAGAAATCTGTAACATATGACCTAAAAGGAAGAGGACTTGAACTCATAGGTACTGGGTGTTTGTTGGTTTCAGCCAGCCCAAATGATTCCCAATATCAGATATACAGGTAAACACAGGTCTTGGATGTGCCCTCAACACACACGACTCAAAGTCAACCTTAGGGAATTCACTGGTTTTTGTTCTTAATGTCATGACTTTCCTAGTCTTGTATCCATGGGTATGCTAAAATGAGTAGTATGAGCTAAGTTATTCAACCAGAAGTGGTTCCATATCACACTTCTTAAATGATATTGGCAAGAAACAGGGCCCAGTCCATGCCTGCTATGGATTATTCATCATTCCAACAAATATCTGTGTCTGTGCTCTAGGCAGACCAAGTCTAAACATGCCTCTTTTTCCTTCACTGTCCTCTCTCTCTGCACCCCCCACACAAGGTATATGACACAGGATAGTATTAGTCACTTATGTGTATCAGTAGAAATTCATCAAGCAACTCACTTCTTTGCCTGACACTGCAGGAATCAGAAATGTACAAGGCATATATGGTCCTTGCCATCAAAGAGCTTCCTTATGCAAAAGTAGCCAAGCATTGTATTGTAAGGGCCAATACAGGCATGCTTGGATTTGTCATAGAAGCAGAAAATATGAAATAAATACTCTGGTCTGTTACACTGGAATCTAGCCCAGATAAGCTGTCCAATTTACCATTGTGTTCCTAGTACCTTGTCCAGTTTGCACAATAAAGTAAGCACTCAACAGATGTGAATTTAATAGATAAATGTATGGTCTGAAGTGGGTAGAGATGGTCAGGGAAGGTTCCAGAATAAGAGAGACTTGAGTTAGGGTTTGAAGCATTGAGAGACATTAGATGTTACAAGGCAAGAGGGCTAATCTAGAGGAATAGAAGTGAAGTTGCAGAAGCAGACCCGGCATAGAGATAAAAGTAGGATTTGGCTGCAGAGTTAATGCTGAGATGGGTTCTTCAAAGGTTAGTGTCTTTTCAGTTCATGATTTCTACACAGTTGGAGTCAGAGTCTGTGTCTAACATTTGTTAGTTTGGGCAGTGGAAATGAGAGGTTCAAGGACCTAGGAAAAAATGCATGGCCTCCCACTGTGGCTGACTTGCAAAAACTTTCCAATTAGGTGCCAAAGTTTTTATGTGCTTCTACAATCTCTGAATATATAGTGAAAATCTTTAGTTGGGTGACAAGATTGCTATGGATCTCTGCTATTGCCCCTAAAAAGGTCTTGTTTCATGAGGTTGTCATCCTAGAACATATACCACTAAGAACTGTCCAAGGAGAGGCTTTTTCCCCAAGTTTTCCAGCAACAGTCATAAGGGATGACCTGTACCATGTTCAAGACCATGACTCTTTCTAACCCTCCTTTATTCTTCTCCTTAGATATGGTTCTCTAGATCTGAATGCCCAAATATGGTCTTTCTTCTTTGTTCACATCCTAATAACTTCCATGGAGTCAAGTGGAATCACAAAGATAGATTAAGTATGATGATGCCCCATTTAAGATCCATATGGTTTCCTTTACTCACTGAATTGGAACTAACACTCTTACTCTTCATGCCAAAACTACCAGAGTTTTTTCCTATCTCATTCCTGTCCCCTTAACCTACATCTCCACTTCTGTGTTTGTATTTTTGCCTCATGGAAAGTTAAACAACAGGTTATCTGTTGGAAGGCAGCTTGTTGTACAGGACATTGGCTCAAAAATGAAGACCATGGTTTGCAACTAGTATTATTACTGAGGAGCTATCTGGCCCCCTCCTGCCTAGGCTTTTTCCTAGGTAATAATTTTCTCCCTGGTAATACAGGAATAATAATACCTCACCCATCATCCTCACAGAGTTATGAAGAAGAATCTAATGAGATCATACACCTGACAGCCTTTGCAAAATGTAAGACACATTAGATGTAAAGATGTTTTCATTTTTGAGTCTTCTCTAAGCATATGGCACTCTCAATTTACTATGTATTTCTGTTCCATTATACAAATTGCTACTGAAATCCCAAGACTTTCATAAAACCTTAATCAGGAAATATTGACAATATCTCTTGAGTTTCACAATCTCTTCGAATTTCTAGAACTTATCTTTTATGCCAGTCCCTAAATTTACTCTTGCCCCTGTGATCAACACTCTGGGGAACTCAATAAATGTCTGTGGAAATTAATGCATGAATTATTCAGCTTCTGTTAGTCAGGAGTATCTAGGCTGTGCTGCAGTAACAGGTAAGCCCTGAAATCTCACTGGGGTAGTCCATCAAAACTCATGTAAAATCTGATGCAGATCAGTGGGGCAAGACAATTTCTCTGATGACTCAGAGGTTCAGAGTTCTTCTGTATGTGAATCAAGACAGGGTTTCCAAGGTTTCCTGCAGGGAAGGAAGAGAAAGATGGAGAAATCTCAGTGCTCTTAACCGCCCTGTCCTAGAAGTGACACATGGCATTTCCACTCATAACCTGTTGGCCAGAACTAATCACACAGACCAATCCAAACTGCAAAACAGGCTACAGAGTGTAGGGGAGCAAATGTTGTGGGCTGACTTCTCTGTGACACAGTGCCCTCCATCACAATAGGTCATTGCCTGCTCCATCCCAGATCCTGTCCTCGGCACAGGGAAACTGCAATACACAAGACAGGGAGACCTCCAGATGCTGCAGAGGGGATGCTGAGGTGGGAGTGTGGGAGAGTGCGAACCCACTGGCTGGGCTCTAGTATTCCAGCACCACGCACTATCTATCCTTCTACTCCCGTTGTTCATTCTTCTACTTCAGCTGTGCTGTTTTGGGGAGTGTCCAAGTTTTTTAAAAGCATAGGACCGGACCATTCTAATAGACCTGTGCTCGTCCCTGGGAAATGGGACTTGCTTCTCTTGCTTTAGCTCATGTCTGTTTGTCATGAGATTAAGAAGCCTCTGTGGTTTCAGTTGGGAGGAGGAGGGAGGGAAGGCAGCGCCTTCCAGCTGGACTTGTTTGGGTTGGCACAGTCTCTGTAAGCAGCCGCGACTCCAGAATTGCTGGAAAATGTGCTTATCACCCTAGGGGGTTGAGCAGGAAGGGAAAGGCCCCAGCTGATAGAGTCTGAATGAGAACTAATGGAAAAGGGGCCTCAGCCTTTTGGTGGATAAGCAGGAGGAAGACGTGGGGGTCTGGCTTCAGGGTATGAGCAGGCTCTGATATGGTCTTCTCTATCCTTGCCAGCAGAATGGAAGCCATTGTTAGTTTCCATTGGATGAATGGAAGAAGCATGCAGCTATGTTTCCTTCTCCAGTTTCTTGTGACGGTCTTTTTCTTCTATCACTGAAGTTTCCTTCACCTTCAAGGAAATATTTTTTATTATTATTATTATCTACCAAGACCCTGACACCAGTCTTTGAGCTGACTTCACCCAACATTCCTTGGTCCTCTCATGCAGACCAGTGTTTCCTGAGTCCCTGCACTTGTACTTGATACTTTTACTAGAATACAAGGTCATCCATTGCCATTCCTCTCTCTGTCTCCAGTTTTTCTTATACCTCACGGACCAGAAAGCTGAAAACTTCACTCCCCAGCCTGTCCTCACTGTTAAGTCTAGATGCACTTTAGGGTTTGCCAATGAGATGTCCTCTCCTGAGGCTGGTCAGTGGAAAGAAGGAGGCCCGGTCCTCTTCAGTGTGGGTGTTGGCTGAGGCACATTCTCATCAAGTGGGAGCATTTGCAGGGACCAGCACAGCTGGTCTGGGAGCCAGATTTGACGCTGTGGAGCAGTGGTGACAGTGAGAGTGGTTTTCCTGCAGCTTCCTCAGTTGAGGGGCGGGCGGCTGCAGGAGAAGTCGGAAGCCTCTCCGTGGCCCCAGTTTTTTAGTTCCTGCCTTCCTTCCTACAATTTCCTGACCATTTATTTCCCTGTTTTAAATCCGGTTCTGCTTGAAATACCCAGAGTGGTTTCTATTGCCTGCACTCATTTCCTACTCTATGCAGTGCTCTTATACACTCTCTCTCTCTTGGATTTGCACGGACAACAGACTGTCCCAAGTCACCCACTCACAGGTGATCACAATCCGTGTTCCAAGACCCATGCTCTTCCCACTACTCCATGCCCCCTTCTCCCTGATTGTTTATATTCCAAATCAAGTTTCCTTCCATTCACTGTGTCCCTGATTCCCGTATCCCAAGCAGATGTCCATTCCATACCTCTTCCTGTTGGCTCAGCATTGTCTAACATCGATATTTACATTTTCCCTCTAATCTTATCTCCACGAGAAGAGAGGAAAGAAGTTAGCTTTTATGGTCAAGAGAAATGCTTTCTATACTTTTGCAATCACTGCTCATGTGTATTCTTAATATTTGTTGAGGGGGGCACTGTATTAACCTATAGAGTATAAGATCACAGTAAAGAAGGGAAACCTTTGTTTCTAAATTTAAGCTGATGCTTCTTCTGACACCCTCATAATTCAATAAGGCTATAGGGTAATTATTAAAAGCACTCGTGGGAGATGAGAGGCACATTCTGGTGGAAGAGGAACCACCAAAGAAATGAGGGAGGAAGGTGGGAAGAAACCATATAAGAATTTACCCATACAGCAAGCCCTGGGTTTTCTTCCTTGAGACCTTTGCAAGGATCACCCCTTTGTTTTATTTTCTTTTATGAGAGAGAGAGAGAGAGCACAAGCAGGAGGGAGAAAGAATCACAGGGCTCCATCCTGAGATCCTGAGATCCTGAGATCAGGACCTGAGCGGAAACCAAGAGTCAGACGTTCAGCCGACTGCACCACCCAGGCGCCCCACCCCTTAGCTTTATTTTCCAGGTCTCTAAAGTCTCCTGCCGTTGTTCCCCAGCAGACATAAAAGTGAACTCCCCCGACACACACACACACACACACACACACACACACACAATTTACACACCTGCAGCCAGGCTAGAAGAATGAGATCCAGGAGCAAAGATATCAGCTGTGCATACCACCAGTTTTCCTCAAAGGGAAACTTCTAAGTAATTTTCAAAGTTTAAAGGAAACTTGCCAATCTGGAAGCTGCTGGAAAAATCCAACATTACACCTAATTTCTTTTCAATCTAAGGGGAGAGACTTAAAGGATGGAGAAGCTATGGTTCACTGGATGGAGAACACCAGGGAAATCAGAACTCAGTCTGATCAACAGGAAAAGCTTCTCTAGGTGGCAAAGTCTAGTTTCCCTAACTTTCAGTAGATCTGTTCCCAAGTGCTGGCCCTGGTGCCCCCTTTTCAGTTCATGAGGACTGGTGTGAGGATCCACAAAGAAGCCAGGTTCCGACTGGAAGCGGGCAGGTGAACAAAGTGCAGGTGGGGGGGTAGAAGGAAAGGGAGGGAGAGGGTGTTGTGTGGGAGGAAGGGGGGGGGAAGGAGGAGTGAGGTCCCAGGAAGCACAGCGAGAAAGAAAGCAGACGTCAAGCACATTTCTGCCAGGGAGAGGTCCCATCCGAGCCCCTTCAAATCCTGACCTGATAAACACTTCTCCTATTCAGTTCTCAGATCTCTCCTTTTTGCACTGATCAACGGGCAAGTCCTTTAGAACTGTTGGCAGTTGTTCCTGTGCCTACTTGGTTTCACGGTTAGGTCCCAGCCCCTCCAGTCTCTGTGTGGTCTCTGGACCCAGCAGCAGCCCCTAGGAGCTTGGTAGAAAGGCAGACTCTCGGGCCCCACTCTGGCTACGCTCAATCAGAACCCACACATTAACCAGATGGCCCTCTGATTCCCGGGGGCATGAAATACCGGGGAGGGGTGCCCTTCAAGTCCGGAAATGAAAGAGGAGAAGCGAGTGACAGTGGGTGGGAGAGGGAGTTTGTGAGCAGGAAGCTGGTATAAAGGAGTGTGCCCTTGCCATAGGCTCTACTTTTCGAGAGCCCAATGGAGGTTAGGCAGTCGATGGGCTGGCGGTGGGCCAGCGCAAACCAGGAGCACCTGGTAAGACCCTAAGCCCGTGGGTCTAAAAGTTCAGCGTGCCTCAGAGTCCCGTGGAGAGCCCGAGACAACATAGATCACTAGTCCCTCCCTCCCTCTTCCAGAATTTCCGATTTAACAGTTCTAGGGCGGGCGCAAGAATCTGAATGTTTATCCCATTCCTAGATGATGCTGACCGTGCTGATCCACGGACAACACTTTGAGAAAAACTCCCCTAAGCCATAAAGATAATCATAACAGAATATCCCTTCTACAAATTATTTGGGATAATTATGGTCTCCAACCCCCTATTGAATTTGCCATTGGAGACCAGACCACTTTACAATGACTTCCAGAAAGGGCCCCTCGTGGGAAAGCCCTGATGCATTTCGACCAGCTGTGTTGGGTTGAGAGCTAATGAGGAGGGAAGCTAGCTAGAATGGTCCTACTTTCCCAGCCGCGGTATCCAGCACACCCAGAGACAGTGGGTTGGTAAAGAAAATTACACAGATGCAACCCGGAAACTGCCATTTCACTGGGGAAGGTTTTGCCTTTTCATTACAAGAGAAAGCTAACATTTCTCATCCTTCCTTCCACCCAAAGTAGGCACACATATAAAACCAAAGTCAATTTCTTACAATTTAGTAACCTCAGTACCAGCCAATTATATTCTGGGACATGAGAAACAGCTGTTGTAACATTAGAGCTCGAACAGTTCCATCTCAGCTATTTAAAGGGATAAAAGAGCCAATATTTTCATTCCCCTGTGATATTATGAAGACATGATAAACAACCAAGACTATAGTATTAATTACATTAATTTGGAGAGGAGAGAGACCACTTTAATTGCTCCAAGCTGGAGAATAATTTTTTATGGGCAGACAATCATTCCATAAATTCACATTAGAAAGGGTACTTTGTCTTTTTTCTATCAGCAGCAAAACTTCTGGAGGCAAAAAACAACTACCGTCCCCATTTAAGATGGATTTCAATAGGAAAAAAATGCTCACTGTTGCTATGTATTATTTATTGAACTCTGACACGTTGAGCTATCTGATAGAAACAACCATAGGGAAGGCATTTGTCTTGAAATAATTCATAATCTGAAACAGGAAGTAGGATTAACATAGCTAGATTTAAATACTTGTTCACACATAGAATGGGTCTAGAACGTGCCGCCTTCCTGCCAGGGTGGAGAGAACCAAATGAATGAGGGACATCAAAATGCTTTGTAAGCTGTAAGGGCAGAAAAGGAAAGAGAAATAGCATTTATTGAGTGTCTTCTATGTGAGGCACTGAGCCAGGTGCTTGACTTATATAATCATATTTTCATATTCATAAGAAATCTTAGGAAGAAGAATAAAAACATTAAAAAAGAGACTGTAATAAATAGTTAACAAAAATGCCAGTTTTGTCAGTGTGGAAATCATTCCGATAAATCGTATGACTCCGTCTAATTAATGGAATGTGCACTAAAGGTATCCTCTCTCATCCCAAAACACACACTAAATATTTGTTGATTAATAAGTGATCCCCTCCTGAAATCACCCGAACATATGCTGTAGTTTTGGTAATGAAACTATACCTAAGTACATCTGTCTGCTAAGGTTTCTGGGTTAAAACCTACTTTTGGCTCCGGCAGTTGCAATGGAAGGGGAGAATCTGAGATGGTTCCAGGATATGGCTCCTAAGAGCTGTTGAATGTAGCAAGCGTTACTGTAGATTTGGACTAGCCATTTGTAATTTTGTTCCCAGGGGACTCGTTCCCGGTTTCTAGAAGTACTTGTTCTAGAAACTCTAAAAACACTGCCTTTTGCCAGGCCCCCCCACCCCACCCGCAGTTGCTTCCAGAGTTGCTATGGAGCCGTGGTGGAAAGAGGTCTTCCACTCCTCTGAATGCTCTGAAAATATTTGAGGATAAGAGCAATTCAACACCCCATTAGTAATACACTAAAGAAGAAGGGATCGGAAGAAATTGCAGGAGCACGCTTGGACTGTGCATTCCTCAGTTGCTGGAATTGGGGACACTGCTGTAAATGGGAGCACTCGCCGTAGTGCGAGAAACTCCGAATATTACAAAGTTCTGAACCCTAAGATTTCTTTTTATGTAGGAAGATTTTCATAGCTTACATGTGCAAAAAGGGGATTGTTTGGGCCAAACGTGGAGCAACTATCCAAATACAAAAAATCATGCAGTAAAACTGTGTATATCAATATGAAATAATGTGTGAAATAGACGATTTCAGTTGCAAAGCAGTATTATTCAATATCATCTCACTCCTATTCAGAAATGCGAAAACATGAATGGGAAGATGTTTGATGATGGAACTGCCTGCAGGTCATTTGTATCAACTCCTTGCTTATCTACAGTTTCCGAATTTTCTACAGTAACATGTAACTTGTAAAAATAAGCTTTTTTCTGAACAAGTGTTCTTTTTCTTAGCATAAGAACAATAAAACATAATATTTTTTGGAAGCTTATGACTGTGCATGGTGCATTATTCTTTTTAGGTCATTTTCCCCTCATAGTGGCATTCTGAGGGAGTTCTTTAATAAGAAGAGGTGTTCCGCCCAACAAAGCAAACGGATCGAGATGCTAATTGCAGAATCCATTTCTTTTTACCATGCTTCGGTCATCTGGAAATTCAACTCTTCCTAACTTCCACCTGTAGCCTCCATTTTGGAAACAGAGAGTAAAATTAGGAAGGATTGTCCAGGAACGTGCTGGTATAGAAAAGATAGTGACTGTAGATATAGATACGACTATGCTTACACCTGCCACAGAGTCCAAGTTACTGAAGCAAACAGCTTTTTCTAAGTGAAAGCAAATGGAAGATCATACAGATAATAGTAACATTGCTTTCCAATAAATACCTTTAATTTTAGTTTAAATATACAAATGGGATGGAATAGGGTATACTCAAAAAGCTAGACACACTGTAGCCCTGAAAAGCAGCTCTACCCCAAACCAGTAGATCTTCCAGGCATGTCCATACCCAAATGACTCCTCTCCCTCCACGTACTATTTTCTCTCGCTCTAGGAGACCCCAGGGAGACGACAATATGACCCACATTTCTTTTGGGTTTGTTGTTAACCTGCTTTTAAAATCTTAATTTTCATAAACAGAAAAATAACTGCAGAAGAAACTATCTGAGGCCTATCCACTATCCATTTTTCTTGCCTGCTAACATAATTCATATCTTGTCTGGGTATTGAGCAGTAACACACTAGAGAAAGTAAGCTCCGCTCGGATAGACTATTCTTAGTCTGAGTCAGTGTGATGGTTCAGTTTGACTGGGCTGCGGGTTGCCCAGATGTTTGAGGAAACTGGGTGTGTCTGTGAGTGAGATTAACATTTGAATCAGTTGATTTAGTAGAGCAGATTGGTCTTCCCAGTGTGGGTGGGCCTCATCCAATCCATGGAAGGACTGAGAGGAGCCAGAGGAGGCAGAGTAAAAACAAATTCTCTCTGCAGGACTGTCTTCTCTTGGCGTTCAGAATCAGGCTCGGGGCTGTGACTGGAACATACACCATTGGCTCCCCTGCATCTCCAGCTTGTTGACTGCAGATCTCGGGACTCGTGAGCCTCAGTAATCACACGTAAGCCAATCCTTAGAAGAAATCTCTTTATAAGTAAATATATATTTTAATATAAAAATTATATTTTATATAATAGTATATAAATATAAACAATATAAATATATAAATATATATTTATTAAATTATTTTATATTTATTTATTATATTTATATTTATTTATTAAATTATTTTATATTTATATTATTATATAAATAATATTTATTAAAATATAAATATATATTAAAATATATATTTTTAAATATAAAATATATCTTCTACCGGTTGTTTTAAAATACACATATGTAATCTTATATATATAATATATTAAAATATATATTTAAATATAAAAATATATCTTCTATTGGTTCTGTTTTAAAATATATATCTATATCTCTATATATAGATATCGTCCATTGGTTCTGTTTCTCTGCAGAACCCGGATAAATACAGCCAACCATGGTCATGGTATTCTCTTTTGCTGGTCACTGGAAACCATGTAACCTGTTTCTGCTCAATGAAATGTAGAGAGAATGCTGGGGAGGAGGGGGATGTTCTGGAATAATTGTCCTCTTTACCAAGAAAGAGAGCGGCAGAGACGGAAGCTGCTGTGGTTCCCCTTGCTTCCTGCTCCTGGTTGAGGTTATGTGAAGACCAAATGCTTAGAGCTGGTGTAGACATACTGTAACATTACTGCAGATTTCATGGACACGTTAAAAATGCCAAAATGGTGGCAGTGGCGGGGCGGGGCCAGACTGGCTCAGTCTGTAGAGCATGCAACTCTAGATCTTAGGGTCATGAGCTTAAGCTCCTCATTGGGTATAGACTTTACCTTTAAAAAAAAAGTCAGGAAAAAAGAAAAATAATGGCAGAGTGGGAAGCCAGAAAACCCTGGATTCTTCCTGGTATTGCTGCCCTGCTTCCTCCACCAATGCCAATTTCTAGACTACCTGTTAGTGAGAAGCTAGTGGTAAGACTTCCATTCAAGCCCTTTTGAGTGTGCTGTTACTTGAATCAGAAACTAGCCAGGGCACAGAAGAGTGTAATGCTCTATGACTATCATATTTTGTTAGCCTGTTTTTTAAAGTTTGCTCTTGATCAATCATTTCAAGCTACAAAATTACAAACTTTAAAAAATATATCATTTATTGATTTGTTTGTAAGACTCTGAAAGTCATCTCTGCAGGAGAATAAGAAATATATAGAAAAGTGGATCCC
The DNA here is from genome assembly GCF_022355385.1 of Mustela nigripes. Taxonomy (NCBI): domain Eukaryota; kingdom Metazoa; phylum Chordata; class Mammalia; order Carnivora; family Mustelidae; genus Mustela; species Mustela nigripes. Next base: position 176,699,879 of record NC_081559.1, on the reverse strand, counting down.
TTCTACCAGTGAAGATGTGTTCACGTTGTGGTTGGCTAGATACACACCTGTAGTGGGAGAGGGGGCCCCGGGCGAGGGACCAGGAGAAGACTCCTTCTTTTCTGTTGACCGTGGCCCTGTCGGTGCCTCCAGATCGCTCTCAGACTTCAGAGTTATTGAAGGAAACATCCTGTCAGCTTCGAAAGGGTGAAACTGGTTTTCTTTGGAAGTATAGTTTCATAGTAAATTTCATCTTTTCTTGTCCAACAAGAGAAACCTTTATTTTAAAAAGTTTCAAGTGGAAAAGCAGTTTATTGATGACATTGGCCATGAAGCCAGGGTAGACAGGCACGCACACCCAGCACCGGGCTGTGGCAGCTTGCTGCAGAGCCCAGCCACCCCAGACTCCTGGAGCAGGGCCAAGAAATGGCAGGATGCAGAACTTGGTGACCAGGAGGCCACTTCATTACTGTAGGCATATTCATTCTGGGAGAGTTAATGACCTCTCCTTAGAGCCAAATAAATTGAACACTTGGGTGAAGAACTTACTCTTGAAAATAAGGCCTAGCCAGCAGTAAGCCTAGTGAGAATCAGGCAAATGGGTTCACAGAAAGAATGTAATAATCCTAAGTGCTACCTTCTACTGATTCTAAGCAACTCTGAAAAATGAGTGAAAATCTACTCATTATAAAGAAAATCCCACTCTATTGGCGGGTGTCATTTCAAAGATGATTATCAGGCTAATTAATTTTCACATGCTATTTGTTTCCAACTCTTTAAAAACATCACTTAAAAAACTATCTTTTCTCATGACACTTAGCTGGCTCAGTTGGTAGAGCGTGTGACTCTTGATCTTGGGGTTGTGGGTTCGAGCCCTAAGCTGGATGTAGAGATTACTTTAAAAAAAAAAAAAAAAAACTTTTTTTTTTTTTTAAAGATTTTATTTATTTATTTGACAGAGAGAAAGATCACAGGTAGGCAGAGAGGCAGACAGAGAGAGAGGGGGAAGCAGGCTCCCCGCTGAGCAGAGAGCCCGATGCGGGGCTCGATCCCAGGACCCTGAGATCATGACCTGAGCCGAAAGCAGAGGCTCAACCCACCGAGCCACCCAGGCGCCCCATTAAAAAAAAAAAAAATCTTTTAAAAAAGTTTTTTTCTCTTCCTAACCCTCTTAGTATATTGGCATTACATTAAATTAGGGATTCACTCCGTTCATTCATTCAGCATGAATTTAAGGAGCACTGAACAGTGTGTCAGGCCCTGTGCTGGGCGTTCAGGAGACAGTGAAAAGTAGATCATTCTTGTCCTTCTGAGGCTTCTAGTGGTAAATCAACAACTGAAATAAGATGGCAGCAGCATTACTACAGCATCTTGGCCAAGCAATGAACTGAGTAACTGACCTTTCTTAACAGAAACATCCCAATCACCATAATGCTAATGATCTGATTTAAGGCCCTAGTTCCGCACACACACAAATGTCATACACATATAATACATGTCATATGTCTATCGTTTTCTGGAAATGGATTTATGATGGAGGCAGGAATGACAGAAGGCACTAACTTGGGGATAACGTGATTGCATTTTAAAGAGACTCCTTCCCTGGCGGTCTCCGGCACGTTCTCTGCGACGTGCCACCCTAAGAAAGGCGGATGTTGAAAACAAGCCTGGAAGTCTAAGGGACTAGGACACTGAGTCGTGTATGTAGTGGGAGTGGTAGAATACACCAAAAGCTGTCGGAATGTGACAAGAGGGCATTTATTTTAAGGGCGTGGGGAGAAAAATAAATTAGGCTGCAACTGGATTCTTCAGTCAGGGGCAGGAGTTGAGAGGTGCACTGCGTTTGTGTGAGGAGTTTTTTTTTTTTTTTTTAAAGAACACCCAAGTGGAGAACAAGGAGATATAATTTTTCTTGACACGCCAGTGTACAATAAGAACATATATTTAGTAACATTCGCCTCCCTGCGCCCTGAGCAGCTGTTCAGCTCCGGCAAACACTCCTCCTTCCAGGCTGGGAAGGGGAAGTGTGCTGCTCGAAGTTTCTGGAGTTGCCAGAGAGCCCGAGGCTGTGGCCCTGGAGCTGCCTCCTGCCGCTTGCAGGCAGCAGGGGGTCAAGCACAGCCTTGGGTTGAGAAGCAAGACTAAGTTGTTCCAAGGGAAGGACCAACAGAAGAGGCCAGTTTCACTTGGGCGGGAAAAGCCAGTCCGCTCCATTGGGCAGTCACTCTTTGGTCGGGCTCTTGAAGACCCCGGTGGGGTTAAGGTGCATTCCTGTCATTGCACTTTCTTAAAAGCAGGGATCAGGAAAGAGAATCTCTAAAAACCATCTCTCTCTGCTCTGTGACACTAACTCACTAGGCCAGGTTTTTGGCTGTCAGGGAAATGTTTTCTCTCTCTTGGCGGGGAGACCCTCGGACACGGGAGACGGGCTGTACCCACTTCAGGTCAGGCCATCTTTACCCGAGGAGTGAGAGTGACATCCCGGACATCTGGTTTCCTGGGTTGATAGTCCAGGTCTTGATGCTTTTTGACAGAGCCTGGGGGCGGGGGGCACAGGTGGCCATGAGGAGGTCGCATTTGGCAACAAGGACCGGGGTGGAGAGAAGCCTTTTGTAAGTAAATGTGGTATCGGGGATAGGTCATCGCTGGTTTGCTCATTCCCTCCCTCCCTGTATAGCATACTGGCCACATCATCATGTCTTAAGAGCTTGGTAGAAATACAAGTTCTGGGGTCCCACACCACACTACCGTGGGAGGCAATATCTAAGACAAGGCAAAGTGATGGGATGTTACATCCTAGAGGAGGCTGCAGAAAGACCTGGCTATAGTCCTGGACACACTCTCTCCCTCACTTTGACAGAAGCCAGCTGTCTTGTTGCAAATAGCTTTTTGAGGAGGCCCATGGGGCAAGGAACTGATGTCTTAGGCCAACAGCCGGTGAAGACCTGAGGTCTACCAACAGCCATGCGAGTGAGCATGGCCTTGGACCTTCCCCAGTCAAGCCTGGAAACGGACAGCAGCCTCTGACGTCCCCCAGCAGCCTTGGGAAGGACTCTGAGGCCAAGAACCCAGCTAGGCTGGGCCTGGGTTACTGATTCACGGAAACTAGGAGAGAAGAACCTGGTGGTGTTTTAAGGCTCTCTTTTGGATTCATTCGCTCTGCAGCAACAGACACTAACACAACTACTGAATAGGAAACTCTGGGAGGTGGGGGGGGGCTGAAATGTGTATTTTGACATGTTCTCCAGTTGGTTTTCGTGCCCAGCAGTTTGAGGAGCACGACTGTGACTCAGTGAGGAGTGGAGGCTTTGGCGCCCGCCTGCCGGGGTTCAAATCCGAGCTCGACGACTTCCGGCTGTGAGAGCTCACGTGGGTTACATAACCTCTCTGGGCCTCCATGTCTTCTGCAAAATGCTGTTAACCAGAGTACATATCTTTAGGTAATATAAAGAGGATTAGTTGAGTTAATATATTTAAAGCATTTAGCATATTGCCTGGTAACAGTGAGTACAACATAACCTTAGGGAAGATCCGTTCAACAAACATGTAAAGGCATCAACTAAGGGTCAGGCATAATTCTAGATGTGGGAGTGACAAAGATAGTAAGACATGGTCTACTTCTCCTGGGATTATTGCCCCAGAAGGAACACAGGCATATAGAGAATAAACACAATAATGGCTTCAAGATGCTGTGCTTGACTTCCGGAGCCCAGCAGATGTCAGTTCTGTCGTGAATGAGGGCAGGAAAGAGAGGGTTACTAAATGGGGTGCTTGGAGGGTCGGAAAAGAATTAAGGATACAAGCTTCATTCCCCACAGCGCCTAGCCTCAGTGTTTCTGAGTCTCCCCAGCTTCCATTTTATGTGCAAAACTGACAAAGCTGTCATCCAAACAGCTTCCTTTGACAGAAGCTGCTTGAATGCAGGGCCCGGGTGTCTTATTCACCAAGTTCCAGCAGCCTAGTTGATCTGGCCTTCAGATGTTGGCATCTGCTCTTCATCTCTCTGAAAGCTGCTCTGCTCACCCGCTCCCTCCGCACCCACCAGTCCTGGCAAGTCCTTCATGCATCTGCTTAAATGCCTCCGCAAGGAAGTCTTCCTGGTCACGCTGTTTAAGTCACGCCTCCATTTCAGGGCACTTTGTGTTTCCTGGGCAGCCTGTTTATTTTCCTGTTCACCATCCTTTCCCTGAGCAGCTTTTACTCTAAGGGCCAACACGTGGTCTGTTTTCCTCACGTGGTGCATGCCCAGTGCCCACCCTGGGACATAGTAGGCATTCAATAAATATTTATCGAGTGGACAAATGAATGAATGAACATGTCCTTTCCCAGCCACTGGAACACTTCAGCATGATTTGCCGAAATGCCAATCTTAATCATGAAGGACATTAATTCAAATTCTGGGAGACAAAACTGCTGAAAAAACAGAATGTGAAACCAAGTCACTTTTACTCTAAGGGGCTGCTAGGGCATTGGGAAGGGAGGGGTGGGGAGGAGGCCATTATACTAGTTACCATTTACTAAGTCCTTTCTCCTAGATGCTGGGCACTGAATTGCTTTAGATAAATTATTTCGTATACATCTGAAATAGTTATTATCATGGGGAGAGGTACAGATGGGGAAACCAAGGTTTAGAACCCTTAATTAATTTGCCCAGAGTCCCAGCCAGTCTGGTGTAGACTGTGATTGAATCCAGGTGGTCAGACTCCAAAGCTCTTGTTTCCAGGCCTCCGTTTCATTCCAACTTCTCTACTGTCCTGCGTCCAATGGAATGTAGCTCATTAAGTAACTGTTTTACACAAATAGAAGTGTTTACAGTTGAACAACTGTGAGACTGACGCTATAACACCAGACAGACAAGGAAATATCAGAAAGATTCTCCAGGTCACAGCCAGGAGACAGTCTTCCATGAGCTCGGGAACTGGACTTGGCCAAGCTGGAAGCTCACTCTCAGTGACCCCTTCCCCCATCCGGGGGTCCCCCATGCCACTTACGAGAAAGGAGGTCAGGACTTCAGGGGAGGGTCCCACCACCTCCAATTGATGTGAGTGACCTCACCCTCAGAAACAGGTTTGGTGGTCTCTTCTTAGACTCCAAGGGATTAACATTCTCCTTGTCAAGGCAGCATGTAATTTATAGCAATGGCAGTTCCTGTTGCAGGAGTTCCAAGAGCAGACAAGCCAGTGGGGGGGTGACAGGTCAGATCTGAGCTTAGATGGAGAAGTTCCTGGGGCGGGGACGGAGGGGACCAGAAGTAGCAGAGGAGAGAAGGTTTACAAAGCAGTGAGGCCTGTCAGCAATGTGCCTGGAGCAGTCTTCATCTGGGGGTTCCCAGTAGTAACAAGTCCCCACAGGCCTCAAAGAACAAGAAAGGAACCAGGCTTCTCCAGGCTTAAATGGGACTAAAGTCTGCATTTTTCCCACGTGATAAGGAATTACTGGGCCAGCAGCTAAGGTAGGCTAACCCAGGCTAAAATCCCCAATAGGGGAGAATAATTAGAGAAATCATGAATTATGCTTCTATGGGCAATTCCCTTCTCAAGGCTTACTCAAAGCCAGAATGTATATTTTTAGTCTGCTCTGTGACATTTAAATATTCAGATTTTCAGAGAGACAAAGCTTACGCTGAAATTTACATATAAATATATCAAAATATATTTCAACACGAGTCTTCTTTATACCTTTTTCTGATAGTTCCTGAGCTATCTGCACTTCCACAATGCGATCAATCTTTGGGAAATGAAGAACACAAGAGTGTAAAGAGACAGAAGTTGTGGCAGACTTTCTGGGAAGTTGATGTCTTAGGGTGGACCTAAAGTTGTATAGAGTTTATAATTAGAGGAATGGTTTTGTTGGTTCAGACTGCAAGTTTTTAGAAATTCCCAGTCATGCAGACTTTTGTAGATGCGTGTGTGCATTTTTACTTATTTAGAAAGGTTACAGTCTCCCTGAAATTACTTGGAGACTTCCCCTTAAGAAGACCTCAAGAATCTAGGGTTCATAGATACTGGAGAAATTTGATCAGACTACCTTGGAGTATCCAAGACACCAACCAACCATTCAGACCACTACCTCTAGAGTTCATCTTCTCACCGTGCTAATAACAAGTTACCCCATATACTATACATGGATCACCACCTTTAAATGATTTTTGACAATCATGAAATGCACTTCAATCACTGATATAGGACTGGACATGATTTAACCTCCCTCCAGCGAGTTGGCAATTACCTTAACATCCTACAGGGTCTCACAGTTATCATTGTGGGCATCAGTAATTATTGTATAGTAACCTAGAAGCTCCAGATGATTAAAAAGAAAATCTGCTGACAGAATGTAAGCAAACTTGATTCTACTGAGTTGAAAAAGAAAAAAAAAAGGAGTCAAGGGAGCATTGACAGACTATTGCGTAACAAAACGCATTACTGTCTAATGGCAAAAATTGGCTGGAGTCGTGGGTGACTTCCTGATTTCACCATCTTCCTGGGCTGGCATTTCCATCTCTCATTTTCTCTCCGTTGCTCATCTATAAATGGATCTACACGCAGTTAATAGGAACCCACACAAATTTAGCCACTTCTTCCTCTAGTTAATTACACCATGGGGCCATTATATTATGGTCATTTCTGTCCATGTTTGAGTCTGTGGAGGGTAGGGCCCGTGTGGCACATGCGTGGCTAAAGGGATCCAAGTCTTTGGAAGAAGCAGAAGCTACCAAGACCAGCTGGCAGGGCCAGATGTCGGTGTCTTCCACCAGGGGTCAGTAAAACTCCTGTAAGACTCCTGGGATGGCATCCAAACTTTGGCAAGGCCAACGTCTGGGTCACTCTGTCCCTCCAGAAACATTCACCAAGAGGATGTCCTATCACTGGGAATAGCAGTTAGTTCCAAGTCGGTAAACACATGCAAAAGGCACAGCCAAATATAAACATCTATGGGTTGGACTCTATCAAGTACTGGAGTAAACATCAGAAAGAGAATTCTCAATTTAAATTTGCTGTTTTGATAAATACGAAGGAAAGCTATCTTGCCCAATGAGAGCTCACAGGCTAATTGTCCAGTGACTAATTGTCCCTTCCCGCCTCACTCTGCTGGCATACAGTAGTTGTTATCACAAGGAACAAAGACTTTCAAAAGTCTGACTAGATACATCAGCTTGACTCCGTACCTCCACTTTCGCCTTCCTGTCAGCTAGAGGGAGCTGTGAAAACTGGAAATCACATCATATTCTTTCCCTGTTTCAAATCCTCCAAGGTCTACCCACCCTGCAGAAAATAAAATCCCAATACTTCACCCACCGGCAGGGCCACGGCCCGCTCAGTTTCCTGCAACTTCTCTGATCTCTTCTCCTGATCCTTTCCCCTGCACTCTGCACACCCCAGAAACAGTAGCCTTTTCTGCGGATGCTCTAACTCAGTGATTCTCAAAGTGTGGTCCCTGGATCTGCGGCATCAGCATCACCTAGGAAGCTGTTGGGAATGCAAAGTCTTGGGTCACGCCGCAGATCTACTGAATCAGAAACTCTGGGTTGGGGGGAGTGGGAAGCCATCTGTGTTTTAACCAACCCATCTGGTCATTCTGATGACTGCTGAGGTTTGAAAACCAGCTCTAATTTTTCAAACTCACTTCCGCCTCCAGACCTTTGTGCTAGCGAGGCCCTTTACCTGGTGCACCCTTCCCAGGGCCCTCGCCTCTTCATTGAGACAGCAGCTGAAATGTTAGCTCCTCGGAGAGACTTTCCGTAGCCTCCCTAGCCTCCTATTCAATGTGTAGCTCCCTGCCCTTCCTCACCCCACTCTATGCCATAATCCTTTGATTCGAACTATCTGAAATTATCTTGCCTATTTCTTTACTTGCTATTTTATTATCTCCCCCATTAGAATGAGAGCAGACACCTTATCTACTTTTATTCCCTGGATCCCAATTGTCTAGAAATGTGCCTTTCACATATGAAATTCTCGATAAAAGTTTCTTAAATTCATGTCTATGAGTTTTGTTTTGTTTTGTTTTGTTTTGGTTTTTTTTTTGATCAAGCTGTCTTGAAAAAGGGAGATAGATTAAATTCTCTAAAGGAAGCTGCAGTGTTGTGGCAATACCCAGGGATGGCGTCAGAAGAAAAAAGTCAAATTCTAAATTCTCCACTTGAAAATCAACTGACCTTGGCTAAGTCCTTTAACTCGGTTAGGTTATTAACTGCGGACATTTAGCAGTGTCTAGAGATGGTTTTGTGTCAGCTGGAGAAGCAGGTGGGAGTGGAGCGTGCTGTGGGCCCAGATGGGGAGAGGCCAGGGATGTGTTAAACAGCCCACAGGGCAGGGGCCAGCCTCCTGCAACGAAGAATTATGCTGAGCACAGTGTTGGCCATGCCCAGGCTAAGGGAGACCAAACTAGAGCCCTTCTCATTAGTAAAACAGAGATCATTTTCTCTTCCTAATCCATGGCGTGCTCATGATGCTTGAGGATAAGTCTTCTCATGAAAGTGTTTTATAAATGACAAAGGACTATAGACAAGTAAGCCTCAGTGTCGAGCCCCATGCCTTATGCAGAATGGATGCTCCAAAAGTATTTGTTCAATGAATGAATGAACGAATTGCCAGGAGTCCCTTCCCAAGATTGAGCTTTGGTTTTCTCATTTGTAACTGAGGAAAAGGATAGTACTAGTGTGTTGGGGCCCTTATGAGGTCACAGAGACACTGTGTATTGGTCTACGCAGGGCATCTCAGACTGTTTCAAGTAGTAAGGTATCACAAGGTCCTATCCTGTGTTTTCTGGATGGGACCCTCAAGGCCTGGTGTTCAGAAACAATATGCTCTGGGTTTCCCCAGGTTCTGGCGCCGGTTTCCTGGTCAGGAATCTCTCCAGTCGTCCACAATGTCCCAAATCTTTTTGCCCTGCTTGTCTTTTCTCACCTTCTGCAACCAACATATATCCAGCAGGGTTTCCAGCCTTTTTAGGAGCCGGGAATACCTACTGTCAGAGACCCCACATCACCTACACATGAAAGTGTGTGGACATCAAATGAAAAAAAACTTTTAAAAAGAGTATATAGCTTTATGAAGATTGGATTGTCTCATCAGTCACCCTAAAGTTACATTTTAGATAACTTAAACATGAATTAACTTCAGTATTTTAGTTTGTTTTTCCATTTTGGAGTTAGTTATTTTCTCTGATAGCAAATATAATTATAGGCCTTTAAAAAGCATTTGTGTCTTGGTGCTTTATACACTAAATAAGTCTTCTTTGTTTTTTGTCCATTGGTGGGTTTCTATTCTTCCCTTTTCCTGTTTCCTTGAAATAGTCAGTGACCATTCCGGAGTCTATAAAGCATCTGGAAATAGTAGTGTGTTTGGTGGGTGATAGTTCATGTAATTGAATGTTGTCAACTTACAAACATGATCTTGTATCCGTATTTGTCCAAGAATGTGATGACCAGACCTCACGTTTGCTCTGTGCATTGTGGACTGCAAAGGGCTTTCTCATACATTATCCATTTGTTCTCATTTGATTCTCACAGTGGTCCAGTGAACTGAGCATGACAGATATTAAAGTTACTCTTGATTTTACCAAGAAGAATCCAAAGCTTAGGAAAGTGTAGGGACTCGTTCAAGGTTATAGAGAAAGTGTCAGAGCCAAGATGATAATCCACATCTCCTGAATTTCATGGGTGCTATGCTATTTTCAGGTCTTTAGTTGGCTGTGGGGAAAGAATTATTCCTGGAAAAGGAGATTAAGCAAGACTTGAGCACTGGGATGACTTTGGGTGGTGTGTGTCTGTGTGTGTGTGTGTGAGTGTGTATGCATGCACGTATGCGCGTGTGTGTGTTACAATAGAACACTAGCCTCGAACATTCTCTATTTGTTCTATAGACAATGAGATCAAATTAATTAATTAGTTCAACACATACTTATTTAGTGATGAGCACTGTTGTGGGTGCTGGAGGTATAGCAGATAACAAAAAGACCACATCCTTGACTCATGGAGCTCATGTATAGCAGATAAGTGATAAATTATTAATCAAATATAGTATGATGGGTGTTGATTACTGTTAAGGAAAAAAATAATAAAGCAGGGTGGGGGGGTTGGGAAAAAGGGGGAGGGATTGCTATTTTATTTAGGTAGGTCAAAGGTGGCCTCAACAGTAATGTGGCATTTGAAAAGATACTTAAAAGAAGTGAGGGAGTGCTAGTCATGTGGATACTGAGGGCACACTGGGAGAAATGAGGATGTGCAAAGTCCCTGAGGCAGCAACTTGTTTGTACACATGAGAAACAGCAAGGAAACCAACCAGCCTGGGGGAGAAAGAGTAGATTGGGACGGAGGGAGAGTTTTTGGCAAGATATGAGGTGAGAGGCATCTGAAAAGGAGAAAGAGGACAGGGAAGATCCTGAAGGATCTTACAGGTCGCTGTGAGGACTTTGGTTCTTATTCTAAGAGAGACAGGGATGCCTTGAGGACTTTGACCAGAGGCCTTACACGATCTGATATACAATCTTGGAGGATTTCTGATGTTTTGATTGGCCCTCTGTTAAGATATTCCTGGTTAGTAATATTTCTACGTTGAGCAAGAGACTCGATCCTGCCATGGGGCTTGGTGGTGGGGTGCGGTTTCTTTTCAGTCATGCTCAAGTGCTGTGGTGAAGTCAAATTTTAGTAATTCATTCATTGTTCTGATCAGTGGTTGAGCTCCACCTAAGTGCTGGGAGCCACCTTGGGCTTTGGGGGTTCAAGAGTGAGACAGGGGCCCTGCTCTCAGGGAGCTTCTCCCACAGTGAAGAAAGACGGACAGTGAACAAGTGAACCAGTAAAAGATTTGAGCTAGTGAAAAGGGCAACGAAGCAAACAGAACAGAGGGAGGTGAAATGATGATGCCATTCTAAGGGTTCCTTTAGATTTCAGTCTGATTTTGAAGCGCAGAACTTAGGCAAAAAAAAAAAAAAAAAAGTTACACATATGAAACAATTTACAGTTTACAAATTCAAAGGTGGCAAAAAAAAGTGTGAGTTATTCTGACTTTTTAAACAAGAAGCTGAGGTTCCATGAGATTAGGCCACATGCCCAAGGCCCTAGTAAACGGCACATTTGGGATCTGAGTCCAAGTGTTCTCTAATTTTCAGTACCAAAATGTTTCTCACAGTGTGCACCACTATGAAATAGACAGTAGGGCCGGGTAACCCTGGGGCATGGGATGAGGGAGTGAATGAGCCGTGGTTAGGCAAGACAAGAAGCATGTGCCAAAGCCAGAAGAGAATGTGAAAGCATAAGGACGGTAGCTGGCTCCTCCTAAGGACACATAGGACCACGGACAGGATGTAGAGAGGGGCTGACATCCCCACCTGCCCAGCTTCCCCTAGGACCCAGATAATGTGCACCCTGATCTCAACAGAAGGATCCCTGCCTTGGATGGCTGCTCTCAGCGACCCCAGGCTGGGTAGAGCCCAGGGTCCCATGAGGCTTCAATCACTGCATTCAACTGCATCATTGTCATTGCATATGGGAGACGACTGAAACCTCATTTCTGTCCCAGGCCTCTCCAAATTGTGCAGGGGGTGCAAATCAAACCTGGAAAAGCTACCTCATCTTTGGCCATTCAGAAATAGGGAGAGGCTTCAGGAACGTACAGTAATGTCCCGCCCATGCCCTTTCTCCCCTTTATTAAAACAATCTAAAACAACAAATGTCTAAAATTTTCCACTGGATCATTTCACCCTGCCTTGTTATAACCATGCCCTTCGTCCACGCCCTACTGGAGTTTTTTTGCAGCCTGAGGGAGGCTGGGAAGTGTCTGTCCCTAGCTCTCAGTCACTCCCATAATAAACAATCACTAAACAGCTTGCTGCCCTAGGCAACTGTTTGTCCAGCTTGGCCAGACCCTGTGGACTTCAGCTAGGGAAAAGAGGGTGGGAGATGTTCTCTGTAAAGCAAAATTCAGGCTCTGAGGCCAGGGAGCTTGGCTCTGACCAGAAACCTGGTTTGGGAACTGGCGCATCTTTGTGGGACTGGAGGACACCTTTAGGGAGACTGCGGGTCTTTCTCTAAGCTGTCTAATGAAGTTCCCTGGGGGTAGCTGGCGCTTGGGGCTGCAGTGTGGGAGGACAGTTGCAAGGACCAACCATATTGCACTAACTGGAAATAAGGTCATTTCCTGCCTCAAGTTTCCCGTCTACAGCTGGGACAGTTGGCAGTTCTACTAGTCATCCATTCCTAAGAGACATCTCCTTAGAAACCACCACCCCACCACCACAAAAAGAGAAGCACATCACTTTAGGGACTGGGACCAGCTTAACTTAACCTGTTCCTCTCCAGTCATCAGAAAAATCTCTTTTTTCTGTGATTGGAACTCTTGGAAGCTTTCTACAGAATAGACGAAGGGGCTTCAGGGGCGAGGAAAGGTTTGCACACAGATGAGGATTTAGAATAGATGTCTCAGGACAGAGACACGAAGACTTGCAACGATTCCTCTTGATTGTAATATTTCCTCTGTATTTGGGGGAGATTGGGGCGTGTCCTTGGGGGCAGAAAAAGCAAAGCTGGGCTTTGTAGGGAACCAGGGACCCGTTTAAACGCTTGATAGGAAATTAAAATACTGATCCTCGGAGGGGCGAGGGTGGGCAGGGTGAGAGGCTGCTTCTGGTCGGCGGTCGCGTTCTATGAAGTCTCTCGCCTCCCACCCCTCGGGCTCGCCACGCCGCTCCATTTCGAACATCTTTCCCCAGAAACTCGCACACTCCCTGCTCGGGGAGGCGGTCCCGGCAGGCAAGCAGGCAGGCAGGCAGGCGAGGAGATGGCATTCTCGGGGGCGCCCTGGGAGCGCCGGCCGGTCCCCGCTTCCCCAGCCGCCCGGTGCCCGCGGGCGCCTCTGGGCGGCGCTGGCTCCCGGCGCAGCAGCTGCTGGCGGTGCGGCCCAGGCCCGGTCCCCGTCCCGGTCCCGGGCCCTCGTGTGGCCGAGCTTCCCAGCCTCTGGGCCGTGGGGCTCGCACCGGGACGCCCCGCGCTCCGCCCGCCCGCCGAGACGCCCCGGGCTCCCCGCGCCCCCGCGCCCCCGCGCCGCGCCGGCGCCTCGGCCGGCGGCCGGGGGTTATGAATGGGCGCAGCGGAAGCACCGCCCCCCCCGGACGTGACGCTCGGCCAATGGCAGCGCGGGCTGCGTGGATGGATGAGGTCAGCGCTGTCGTGTCGGGAATGGAATGTGTAAGTGTAACATTCAGAACCGGGTAACATTCGGCGACCGAACGCGGCGGTCGGCGGCGATCGCGCGGGGGCCTGCGAAGCGCCGCTCGGGGCCGGCACTGCCCGCGGGGAGGACGCGCCGCCGCCGTCACCCAGCGCCGCCGCCGCCGCCTCCAGCCGGGCCGCCGCGCGTCCCGGGGGCCGGCCCCGCGAGCGCAGGAGTAAACACCGCCGGAGTCTTGGAGCCGCTGCAGAAGGGAATAAAGAGAGATGCAGGGATTTGTGAGGTTACGGCGCCCCAGCTGCAAGATGCACTAGCCGGCTGAACCCGGGGATCGGCTGACTTGTTGGAACCGGCGTGCTCTGCACGGGAGTGTGTGGATGAGTTGAAGTTGCTTTCCCGGGGCTCGTTTTCCACGCTGCCGAGAGGAATCCGAGAGGCAAGGAAATCACTTCGCCTTGCCATTGATTGGGCATCGGGAGCTTTTTTTTTTTTTTTTTTTTCTCCCCTCTCTTTCTTTTCCTCCGTCTTGTTGCATGCAAGAAAATTACAGTCCGCTGCTCGCCCGCCCTGGGTGAGAAATATTCAGCCCCGCTTTTTCCCGTCCATTGTGCAAGCCAAAGATGAAAGACCGAAGGGGAGAAAGTTAAAGAAATCGCCCACATGCGCTGGATCAGTCCACGGCTTGGGGAAAGGCATCCAGAGAAGGTGGGAGCGGAGAGTTTGAAGTCTTTACAGGCGGGAAGATGGCGGACTGGAGCTGAAAGTGTTGATTGGGAAACTTGGGTGATCCTCGTGTTTATTTACAACCCTCTTGACCCAGGCAGGACACATGCAGGCCAAAAAACGCTATTTCATCCTGCTCTCAGCTGGCTCTTGTCTCGCCCTTTTGTTTTATTTCGGAGGCTTGCAGTTTAGGGCATCAAGGAGCCACAGCCGGAGAGAAGAGCACAGCGGTCGGAATGGCTTGCACCACCCGAGTCCGGATCGTTTCTGGCCCCGCTTCCCGGACGCTCTGCGCCCCTTCGTTCCTTGGGATCAATTGGAAAACGAGGATTCCAGCGTGCACATATCCCCCCGGCAGAAGCGAGACGCCAACTCGAGCATCTACAAAGGCAAGAAGTGCCGCATGGAGTCCTGCTTCGATTTCACCCTTTGCAAGAAAAACGGCTTCAAAGTCTACGTGTACCCGCAGCAGAAAGGGGAGAAAATCGCCGAAAGTTACCAAAACATTCTAGCGGCCATCGAGGGCTCCAGGTTCTACACATCGGACCCCAGCCAGGCGTGCCTCTTTGTCCTGAGTCTGGATACTTTAGACAGAGACCAGTTGTCACCTCAGTACGTGCACAATTTGAGATCCAAAGTGCAGAGTCTCCACTTGTGGAACAATGGTAGGAATCATTTAATTTTTAATTTATATTCCGGCACTTGGCCTGACTACACCGAGGACGTGGGGTTTGACATCGGCCAGGCGATGTTGGCCAAGGCCAGCATCAGTACTGAAAACTTCCGACCCAACTTTGATGTTTCCATTCCCCTCTTTTCTAAGGATCATCCCAGGACAGGAGGGGAGAGGGGGTTTTTGAAGTTTAACACCATCCCTCCTCTCAGGAAGTATATGCTGGTCTTCAAGGGGAAGAGGTACCTGACAGGGATAGGGTCAGACACCAGGAATGCCTTATATCACGTCCATAACGGAGAGGACGTGGTGCTCCTCACCACCTGCAAGCATGGCAAAGACTGGCAAAAGCACAAGGATTCTCGCTGTGACAGAGACAACACCGAGTATGAGAAGTAAGTGGCTTGGCTGTCAGGCCTGCGCCGGTCCGCCCTGGGCCCTGCCCACCTCTGCCAGGTGTGCGGTGGGGGGATGGGGTGGGGCCGAGGGGCCCTCTGGCCTCTTCGCTCCGCTTCCCAGCCTGGGACTGAGCAGCCTGCTTCAGGCCTGTGGCTAGGAGCGGGGGACCGAGAGTTCGAGCTCCTCTGGCAAACCCAGGAGCCCTGTCCTGGGCCAAGTAGGCGACCGTGCCTCCCTCTTGCTTGGAAACCCTTAAGGGCCATGTATCTTCTGTGAAAGGTGTGGGTTTGAGCCGAGTTCGGAAACGGTGCTTCACCAGTGGGCGCGGGAGGGTGTCTGTGAGGGGGTCGAGGGGCCCTGAAGGGTCTCTGAATCCACCCACGGTCTGGAGACCTTCCCCCCTCCAGATCGGTAATTTATTTGCTTTTCTCAGGAGCAGGGGGACTGCTTTCCCGGGAATTTCCCAGCCTCCAGTTGTCAGATTTCCGTACACCTTAAATTTACGTTAGCGGTGGAAGTGTTTTAATGTAAGGGACTAAACTTTCTGTGCCTGTCTTCTCCCTACCTTCCATGGCATTGACTTTTGCAAAGGGAGACCTTAAGCTGATCCTGGCCTGTGATCTTTCATTCCTTCGTTCATTCATTCATTCATTCATTCATTCATGTATATGTGTTTGTATGTTTGTATCCTATATCCTACCTAGGGAGAAGCTGTTTTTAAAATCTGGGCCTCAGCCCCGCTTGCTGTAAACTCCAGTTGCTAATTTAGATTTCCCTTTCCCTTTTGTCTTTATTATTTGCATGTCAATCGGAGACTGTTACTCTTTGAATGGGCTGGAGATGCCTCCTTACCCTCTGTACTGAGGCTAGTTTTGTCCAGTTGCTAAGTAACTGAGTCGGATACTTTGTAGCCTTTCTTTCTCTTCCTTTTCCTTCCAGTGGCAGAAAGTGACACATGGGATTTGGGGTCAAAGCTAGTTTCTACAAATCTGCTTTAACCTGAGCTTGGCGGATCTGCTTCCGAGTGGATGGGGTCGGAGCCCTAGACTCTCACTTATATCTGGCTGTGAAAGAGTTAGTGAGCTCCTACAGTGCATTTCCACGTTACGCCAGTTAAAAACCAGAGCAGCCTTGTGCTACCCAGGGAAGGAAGGGGGAACCTCTCAGCTGAGTACAAGAGGAACTGGCAGAGGTTGGCAGATTTTGCAATTGATTCATGAAATGCAGAATAGGGGAAACGCTTTGCAGACCTGATTGGCACAGGAAGGACTGTAGTGGGAAGGCAACCCTGAAAATGAAAGGTTTGATTGTTGTCTGTGGATTTCCTCAGACACTCAGGCCTCTGTAGGAGTGACTGGAAGGGAAATTAAAGTCCTCCTATACGGGATCATAGACACCAAAGGAGAAAGTATCAAACACTTGGATTCCCCAACCCCCAACACCTCTTGGCCTTCCAAGCGTAAGAGAACCCGAGGCTAGGGTCAATTATGAATTCAGATTTTACTCTTTTTCGGGGGGGGGGGGCGGTTATGTGTGAATGTTGAGTGCAGTTGCGGTGGATTAAAATTTTCTCATAAGAGAAACAAACGATGGTTAGTAATAAACCGCTTTGTTTACACGACATTTACATTGACCTATTGCTGTGGGTGCTTGTAAGAAAAAAAATGCTTATAGCCTTTCAGGAATTCCTTTGTCTGGCTTGTGCTAGAGTAACTCGAGACGAAGTCTCACCTTTTGGTGTCTTCTAAAGCAGCCTCACCGAATTTTGTGGAAGGATCGCTGTGGTCCTCATTCTTCTAAAGGAACTGGAACTGAGTTGTCAGTGTAGGAAATCTGAAGGATACTTTTATTTGGGAAACACCCTTGATCCCATAAAACGATCATCTTTTTTTACCCTCGTATTCCCCCCCAATAAATATTTAATCTCTACATTCCCTGTTGAAGCTTTTTCTAGAGCTTGGCAATGGAGGAAGGAGGGGCTGGTTTTGTAGAACCTCTAATTTTTGCCAATTAAATCTAACTAATTTTTGGCCTCTTTGGGATTGGGCTAGGAAATCTGACACCCACGCTCTTGTTTTGGGTTTAAAGACCACTAGGGGTCAGGCCCTTAAGATTGGGGCTCATCGGAAAAGTGGTCTTTAGTTAGCAAGCAAGTTTGGTCTTTTATCCCGAGCAGGGATTTCTTCAGCAGAGTCAATTCTGGATGATTTTTCATGTTTCCCTTTTTTTTTTTTTTTTTTTAAGATTTTATATATTTATTTGACAGACAGAGATCACAAGTAGAGAAGCAGGCACAGAGAGAGGAGGAAGCAGGCTCCCTGCTGAGCAGAGAGCCCAATGTGGGGCTTGATCCCAGGACTCCGAGATCATGACCTGACCTGAAGGCAGAGACTTTAACCCACCGAGCCACCCAGGCATTCCTCATGTTTCCCTTTTGCACACTTTCCAGCTCTAACCTTGTTCAGTGGGTTGGGATGGTGCTGTAGGACGTTCATGTTCATTAGCCTGGTCTACCTGAAGTTTTAACTCATTCCTCTCATTGGGTTATCAGAACCTGTGATCATTGAGAAATGGTACTTGCAAACATGATTGTCTTTTACTTTTGACTCGGAAGCCCATGAAGATGAAGACTTAGCCTGGAAACAGAGCGGCAACGCTCATGCATCGTGAGCAATGGCGTGCTTTGCTTGGAACCCACAGCAACCCCTTTCCACCCCGTTTGTTGTGTTCTGGAAGTGAGTCTTGCATATATGTGCAATGTAGAACTCCAGCCTGGCGCTCCTCTCTCTCTTCAGGGTCTTTGAGAAGGACGTGATAGTGACGTTAGATCTGTGCAAGTCCGGGAAGTCTGACTTCTCATACTTGACTTTTGATTTGTTACCTCGGACGTTAGTTATCCTTCCGTGGAATGAGTTTTCGAGTCCTTCAGGGATGCTCTGTGCATCCATTTGGCAATGGCTTTTAAGAACACCATCAGTTTCCATCCGCTTCTCTTCATTAGCAGGTGCCTCTGAGAAGTCTTCAGTGTAATTTGCAGCTACTAGCAGCCCACAGTATAAGTTTGCTTTGGACTTAGGAGGTCTAATAATTAGATTGAAGATTTATGGCATCGTGGCCTAGTTCGGGTCCTACAGAATATACACAGGTGTACCAACGGAAAAAAACTAGTTGCCCTTCATGATTTAGCCTTATGTGATGACGAAGATGTCCCGCTAAGTGGTTGAGGACTTCCATCTCACATGTGCTTTCTTGGAAATCGGACATTTATTACTGAAAGTATAAGAGTGGCATGGAATGAGAGGAAATACTTTTCTCTTGTAATAGCAACAGTTTTGAGCCAGACCTCCAGGATTATATTAAAACATCCATTTTCATGACACCCATAATTAATTTTCATCAGTTGCATATATATATATATATAATTTTTAAAAGATTTTATTTATTTATTTGACAGGCAGAGATCACAAATAGGCAGAGAAGCAGGCAGAGAGAGAGAGGAGGAAACAGGCTCCCTGCTGAGCAGAGAGCCCAACACGGGGCTTGATCCCAGGACTCTGGGATCATGACCTGAGCCAAAGGCAGAGGCTTTAACCCACTGAGCCACCCAGGCACCCCATCAGTTGCATATATTAACAGATGTAGGTGATAGTGGCTAAAAAAAGTCGCTGCAGTGATTATATGATTTGGAATAAGGCTTTAGAGCAATTCTGTTTTTTCACTCCTTTGAGTTTCTTATGCGTCCTTACGGGAACTACTCTGTTTTTTTATTTTATTATTATTATTATTATTTTTGCATGAACTTCATAGTTCAAATTCCTTCAAGGGGCATTATTGTGAAGCTTCAAATTTGGCTTTCTGAAATAGAAGAAAGAGAAGGAAATGAGAGGTGGCTTCTATCTTTGACCCCTCCAAGGAGAGCAGTGGTGAATAATTTAAGCAACTCTTCTGGGAACAGGCAGGATTTTGTGCAGGCCTTTTTGATATCTTTTTCCATGTTTGCTGAAGCTCTGTCTTACAATCTTGGTATTTTTAAGGGTCCTGAAGCTAAGTGATTGATCATTCAGCTTCCAGGATCCTCATTTTACAGTGTGAAAATGGAGGGGTAGAATGTTTGCGGGACTTGCATTAAGGTTAAAAAACTGATTGGTAATAAGGGTGGGTAGCCCTGGGATGCAGGCCGTCCAAATTTTCCGCATTGACATATAGCAGTTCATCGTCAGTTACAGATACACTTGAAAGCTCTCCAGCAGCTAGGAGATCCTTTCTATAGCTGCTTCTTGGTGGGGGGGGGGGGGGGGGACTTCTCTTGGAATACTTTGGGGAGATGAGGAAGACCTTGGACAAACTTTGATAGTAAAAACAAACAAAAATGACATGGATGCACCATTTGTCCTAGAATTTCAGGGGTTGATCACAGCTCCATCCTCAGACTTTCAAATTCTTGCTCTCAGTCCAAGCTTCTCCTCTTCATTGCTGACCAAGGAGTTGGTCCCTGGAGCTGTTGGACCTGTAGTTAAGGAAGGAGGTTTTTAGACCTTTCAGTTTGGCCCTAAGGGACTTAGGCAATAGAGTGCGGAATTAAGTGAATGATAAGGTGAATAGAGGTGTGTTCATAGAAAAAGAAAATGTGAACAAGTGGGAATTGTAAATGATTATTTATTTATTTCCCGTCATCCCAGACTGTATCAGCAGACCCCTCGAGCAAGTTCATGATGCAGCAGTGAACCTTACGGTGAATGTTTTCCTCCTCTAAAATGAAAGGTGGAAATCGTGCTTCTTAGGTTTTAAATGTAAAATATGAGTGCCTCCCCACGCCCCCCACCCCCCAGTTATATGATAGCACAAAAGCCTTTCTAAAATAAACCATACAAGCACAGTTTAAAAATAAAGATAGGGAACATTATGCAGAATTGTGAAATTGGCAAGTGTGTCTTGCACCCGTGTTCTGGTTCTGTCACCCCTTTCTTTTTTTTTTTTTTTTTTTATAATAATTTATTTTTTTTTTTTTTTTTTTAAGATTTTTATTTATTTATTTGACAGAGAGAGATCACAAGCAGGCAGAGAGGCAGGCAGAGAGAGAGGAGGAAGCAGGCTCCCCACTGAGCAGAGAGCCCGATGTGGGCCTCGATCCCAGGACCCTGAGATCATGACCTGAGCCGAAGGCAGCGGCTTAACCCACTGAGCCACCCAGGCGCCCTGTCACCCCTTTCTTAACCTCCATCTGAACTTGCTTTCTGGAGAGGACCTGGGAGCCTCATTTACAAGGAATCCCCCCAATAAAGGGAGGGGTGCTGGGTGCTACCTCTGGGGACATTTACCTGTTGGTTGAGTCCAGTTCAGCAAACGACTTGGTTTAGAGTAGAATCTGACCTAAACTAGGTCATGCAGTGAATGGCTTGCTAATAACGCCTGGACAGGCCCTGCCAAGGGGAGGCCACGTTGGTTCCCCTGACTGTGCCAGCAGGTCTAGGTGGCACACACTTGGCAGAGGGGAAGCTGTCACATCCTTGGTGGTGATTGTTGTCTTTGTTTGAAGGCCTATAACTCTGCCTCCCCAGGATGCTGCCAGAAAATGACCTTGAGTATACTAATACCACACCAAAGGTTGCCCTTGGCTGTCCTGGCTGCTTTGCTCACAGCCACCCTGCAGGGTGTCCTGCTAGGCCATTTTACAGGCGTGGACACTGAGACCAGCTCCGGGGAGGTGGTATGTGTCCGGCGACACAGCTTTGGAAGCAGCTGAACTGAGGCTACAAGCTGAGCTTTTTCATGCCGGTTCCCGTGTTCTCAAGGAGGCCTGCCGCCCTCAGAGTGAACCAGGTCAGGCTTCGTGGTCACTGGCATCCCCGGTCTCCCGAGTGTGTTCTGTATTGAAACACGAACAGTGGGCTCGTGTTGCCATGAGCTCGATGACTAACTGCTTTTGCTTAGAAACTCTTCCACTTGTGACCAAGTTCATATACGGAAGAAGGGCGCCCTCAAACCCGGGAGATCTGTTGCGTGCGTGTGATTTGAATTTACCTTCATTAGCTCATCTCAGCCTTTCCACAACAGGGTGAGGTGGGATAAATCCTCTTTTCCCGGGTTACAGTGCAGGCCTGGAGAGGGTAAAGGAACGTATCTGCTGAGTGAATCGAGGCGTTCTAACTGGGGGCCTTGGGGTCCCGAGTTTGTTCTTTTTCCCTCTACAAAGTGTTACCACCTTAAAGAATCGAATGAAATTTCCACCTGTTCCCATGTTATTTATTAGTGAGTTTGGTGTGTTTCAGGTGTTTGTGTATCATCTTTTTTTTTTTTCCCCACTGCTTTTTATTATTTTATTTTATTTTATTTTAAAAAAGATTTTATTTATATATTTGACAGAGAGAGAGAGAAGGAATACAAGCAGGGGGAGTGGGAGAGGCAGAGGGAGAAGCAGGCTCCCTGCTGAGCAGGGAGCCTGATGTGGGGCTCAATCTCAGGACCCTGGGATCATGACCTGAGCTGAAGGCAGACGCTTAATGACTGAGCCACCCAGGCGACCCCCCACTGCTTTTTAAATAAATAACATGTTTCTCAAGGAAAAACTTTGGCTCAGAGGTGTGATCAAGGCGGCCTCTAATTTTGAAGCATTGAACTTAAACTCTTCCCATTATAACTTGGCCTGTGCAGATTCTTATTTTAATTCTCTCCTAGAGCTCCTCTAAGCAAAGTGAGGAAAAGGACTGTGTGTGACCTTTGCCCTCACGCATTATGTGAGCCTGCAGTTTGCCCCCCTGGGTTGCAAGTGAGCTGTGAGCCAGGACACTCGGAGTGACTGTTGCCCTAGGTAGACAGGTAAACAGTGTGTTCCGGTAGCAGTGGGAGACCCAATGGAAGATTCCATTTCTGACAGAATGGGCTGGGATTCTGGAACACACCACACACCACGGCTCCCAGTTCCTCCAACTCCCTAAGGAAAAACAGTGCTTCGAAAAGTATAGAAGTTAGTGCCTTTGTGGAAAATTGGGAAAAGAGAGAAGGTACAAATGTTAAAATAATTTTTTTTCTCTAATCCCCTTGATAAGAGCTCCTGTTTTAAGAACTAACCAGTATGATTAAGCTTCCGTGCCGTTGGCCTGTTAGAGCGTACATCTGTGCCTTCATGATTATATCATTCTGTCTGTGTATCCAAGTACCTTGCATAGATGTGATAATTATCATTTAATTAATAGTAAGTAAATAATGAATCTAACACACTTACCATAAGAGCCTTGTTTGTGTCAGACGCACAGGCATTGGACCTGGGGCTGTAACACTCCTGACCCTTCTTCCCATTCTGGTCTGTCGGGTTTGAAGTCAGACTTCAAATGTATTTTTGCATGTTGCTTTTTTCTTACCATTATCCAAGAACATTTTCCACTTCTACTAAATAGGAAAATCCTATTAAAATATTAAAACAGGATTAAAAAAATAAAATATTAAAATAGGATTTTAGTGGCTGCATGTTTTTTTTTTTTTTAAACAAACCCATAGCTTGTATCATGGTTTATTTCACCATTTATGTTTTCTTAAGAGATTTGTTGTTTCTTATTTTACATTTTGTTATTATATAAATAAGGTTTTTTCATGGTTTTATTATTATAATTCTTTATCTTTTTTATGATTGTAAGTAAGTCTGTGAAGACGCTCCCTTGAGTATTGGGTGTTTGTCTTTGCCCTGAGTTAGGTCGCACCCCAGCCCAGTCTTTCTGAGAGAAACAGCTATTTCTGGGGTGAGGCTGAGCACCCATTCAGTGAAGTGCCATCATGAAGTGACTGCTTAGATAAACATTTGTAGGTGTTAATTGGTCCTGCAGGGGGTCTTTGAAGCTCCCACAGTTTCTGTTCCCTTTGAAGTTTTGTTTTTGCCTGAGCCAAAAACCTCCCTGTGTCTCTTCGAGCGCCCCCTCAGCCTTCGAGCACCCCCTCAGCCTTCTTTCTCCTCACACCGTGTGGCCTTCCCGGGACTGCCGAGTCTGCAGGCCAACCCTGTGGAGATGTTGCTCCCTCAGCCAACTCTTCATCAGAACCCTGGTGCCATTTTCCCTGTGGTATTTGACTCCATGGCGCCCCTGAGGTGAGTTGGGGCAGGTCGCTTGAGCTCTGGGCATCCAGTTCAGGTCTGGACTCTTAAGTGAGAACGAGCTCTTCTAAGTAGTGTACACACCGAGACCTAAACCCCAGCAAGCAGTTCATGCCTCGTTGAGTTCTGGGCTTACTTCGCATCTCATTGCTTTGAGCTGCCAGGCCCTGTGTGGGGATACACATCCCTGTTCTGTATCCCCTCTAGTCTTCTTGGAAAACCTCTAGAAGACAGCCGGGGACCCTGGGCCAAGGAAGGAAGGGACCCCCACAGATTCCTGGACGAGGTGCTTAACCTCTGCCTCAGTTTCCACATCTGCAAGTGAAGATCGAGACGCTTGCCTCACGGGGTCGTGAAGGGGCTGCGCTGAGGTGGCCTGGATGAACATTCCTTGTCGATGCCAGTGTATTCGATAGGGTGGTGGTGGTGTTAAAAACCATCTTCTTGCTTTTTTCTAATCAACCACAGTGGTTTGCCTAGTTTCATAACTTGGCTCTTCTTAACGAAGCCACAGAAGTAACTCTGTTCCTCTCTTCCTTGGTGCCTAATCCCTGGGAAACCGTGGTCAGGCCCTGGAAGCATTTGTGTCCTTGGGCCTCGGAAAGACCTCCAAGGGACCTCCTCAGGCTGGAGCTGGCAGGTGGCCTGGAGCAGGGAGAGGGTGGCCTCTGGGGTAGGCAGGCATTTCCTCTGCGAGCCCTGGTCGGCTGCTCTTAACAGCGCAGGCTACCCCGCTTGCAGTGGACTTGGGCACCCTCGCCGAATGAGGGTGACATTGGATGGCCTTGTCATATGAATGGAGCTCAGTTCCTCATTAGCCTCCCTGGGCCCTTTCGGCAGCCCCTTAGGTGGCAAAAAGCAGAAAACTACGCAGGCCACTTTCACAGGATTTATGTGCGGGGACGTGGAGCAGACACCTGATCTGGAACCACTCTAGCAGGTTTCAGAACTCAGCACAATACCTTTCTTCCTGCTCTGGGCCTTTATATCGCCCTTGGCTGGCACCACTGTCCCTGTGTGAGTCTGCCAGCTACTGCCCAGTCTTCTCTGAAAACTCTTGTCCAGGCCCAGGGAGGAACCCAGCCCGGTAGGCTTTACTGACTGGCCAGCTTGACTCCTTCTGGAGGATAGCCATTCCTCTGAGACCACATCTTGGGGATGGTGGTGATCTCACCAGTTAAAAGACTGCCCTGCTACACTGCCACTTGTGATTTCATTGGCCATCCTTTTGCAAAGAACAGCCTAAAGTTGTTTCCTGGAACGGGGGACTGTGGTTAGGGGAAGTTGGCTGTGGCAGGCACTGTTGAAGCCATATCCTGTTGGCATGACAGAGTTGAGCCCGGTTGATGATCATGATAATAGCAGTAGCAACTAATACTGCTTCAGAGCGTTCGGTGTGCCTGGTCCTGGGCAGTGTCTTCTTCAGGCTTTCTCCCCTCCTAGCAGCAAGGTACGCATTTTAGGGGCATACCTGAGACGTGGGATCTTTGCAAGTGACTTACCTAAGAGCGCACAGCTGGGCTTAGGAACCGGGCCCAGCCTGGCTGCTGAACCTGCATTTCTTCCCATATCAGGTACCTGATGGTCTCTGCGCAGCCGGACTGGATGTCCCGAAGGCCCCACACTCACAAGCAATAGTAGGTTGGAGCGAGGAGCACTTGGAATTCTCCCCTAGGATTTATTGAATCTTACTGTAAAGGGACAATTCTTCCTATTTCTTTCTTTCTTTTTTTTAATTTAAATTCCATTAGCCAACACAGAGTACATCATTAGTTTGGGATGGGGTGTTCCATGATGGCTTGGTCCCTTAGAACACCTGGTGTTCACTG
Source organism: Mustela nigripes (assembly GCF_022355385.1). NCBI lineage: Eukaryota > Metazoa > Chordata > Mammalia > Carnivora > Mustelidae > Mustela > Mustela nigripes. Next base: position 176,675,024 of record NC_081559.1, on the reverse strand, counting down.
AGTCCCGTGCTGTACAGGCATAGTTCTCTCCCGTTCGGTGATCTGGTTTCTCAGCCCACAGATCAGCAGCAGGACATGTAGAAAGAGAGGAATTCCTACAGACAGATCTAGGAAGAAGGGACAGCTGGCGATCTGAAGGAGAGGAAGTAGGCCAGGAAATGATAACATGTTAATGCCCAGAAGGAGTCAAGAAGCATCGCCATTTGCGAGCCGCTGGCCTGGTGCCCGGGAGCGCGTCCTGTTCAGGTCCCCCCCCCACCCCCGAGTGTGGCTGCCAGCCGAGCCCTACCTCCTAGTGCCTTGCCTGTCCCCTCCCAGAGCTTCCGTAAGTATTTGATGAGCTGCACCACAGTAGGGCGGTGACCGTGAGCCATGGTTCCCGTGCCCTGTCCTTTGTTCGAGAAAGTAGAGGAACAAGGAATGCATTTTATAGCTTTTATAACCCTGATGGTTGGAATAAAAATAGTTCGCTGCTCCTAAGAATAAGGTCTCCATTTGAACACTTGTCTGCTAAGCCCAGCAGGCTTCCCAAGGGCTCTAGAGAACGTGGGGTGTCCTCTGAGTTAGCACTGGTATTGGCTGCTAACTCAGATTTCTTGGGTTTCATGACACATATCAGGACTTTAAAGTTATGAGAAACGAAAAGTTTCCTGGTATTGCGGTGTGGGCCCATGACGGGGGCTCCTTCTGATTGACTAAGACCCAGAATGACTTGGGCCGTGGGCTCAGGTGAGAGGGTGGCCCTGGGCCAGGGCTGGCGCTGGGGGTGGCACATGCAGGTTGGAGTCTGGAGAAAGGAGCTGCCCAGGGGAGCGGAGGGGGCGTCAAGTCTCTTACTTCGGGTTCGTCCTGGCAGGCACGTTGGAGCATATAACCTTACCTTGCTTTGCTTTTTTCCCGCACTCCTGGGGGTGCCCAGGATGGGAACTGATGGGTGGAGGTATAAAACGGATTTCACGCTTCCTACGTACAGTCTAGCACCCTGACAGATTGGTGGAAGTCATCCACAGCACTGACAAAAAAACAACAACAGGACCGTGCCCCTAGCCTAGCCGAACTTGCCTTGGAGGCTTCTCAGAGTCCATTCACTTGATAATCAATATGGGATGGTCCAGTTCCCCCTGTGTGGCCATCCCTGGCTCGGTGGCTGAGCCCTGTTTCTCCTCCTTCCTCTCTCCATATACCCTCTTCTGCTTTTCTTGGAAAGCTGTCTCCCTGCTCCATTTTTCTTCTTCCAAAGTTGTTTCCTGATGCCTCGGTCTTGGTGCGATTCTCACGATACTGTGTTCTTTTTTTTTTTTTTTTTTAAAGATTTTATTTATTTATTTGACAGAGAGAAATCACAGTAGGAGAGAGGAAGGGAAGAGATCACAGAGAGAGAGGAAGGGAAGCAGGCCCCCAGCCGAGCAGAGAGCCCGATGTGGGACTCGATCCCAGGACCCTGAGATCATGACCCGAGCCGAAGGCAGCGGCCCAACCCACTGATACTTGGTTGTGGCTTTGGTTTTGTATTCCTTCAACTATTTTTCTCTTTCCTCAGTAGATGATACAGGGGAGGATTCGTGTTTGTTTTTCCTTTCCTCGACAGATACCTACTGAGTGTCTACCTTGTAGCACTGGGGATTCCACAGCGAACAAAACATTCCTCCCCTCTAGATGCTGGCTGTCTCGGGCCACCAGCAATGGCATGTATTAGAAGGTTCTAGATGCTGCCAACGAATGTAGCACATGGAAAGGCATAAGGCCGTGGGTCTCAACCTGGGGAGTTTCTGAAAATGGGGTCTGGGCCCTTCTTGTGGCCAGGTAGACCCTCGAGAGTTGAAGTTCCAGGTTTTTGAAAAGCTCACTAGGTGATTTGAGGGCACCGTGAGCATGGGGGTGAGGGAGGCTTTTGAGTATTAAATACGGAGGGGAAGGAAAGCCTCATTGGGAAGGTGGCATTGAGTTCAGTGGTCCTTCTGTCTTCACAGCTGAGCAGCATGCCTGACCTAGCCACATCAGGCACTCAGATTTTGTTGGGTACGTGAAAACAGTTTCTGTTTACTTGACCGATAGAACTATTACCACAGCTGACTGTGTGTGCAGAGTACGGATTCTCTAGCAGAAACGCTCTGGTGTACCCCATAGGCCTCCGCACACGCCCTCCAGGTTCATTGGATCATTTGCTGATTTATCCGGAGTTTCTTTTCATTTTCATTATCTTTTTTTTTTTTTTTTTAATTTTTAGGAAAAAAAAATTTTTCTTTTAAGTCATCTCTACGCCCTACATAGGGCTCAAACTCAAACCCAGAAATGAAGGGTCGCACGCTTGGCTAAATAAATGAGCCAGCCAAGTGTCCCTTTCATTTTCACTTTCTTCCAATAAACTTTTTAACCCCCAAGGTAGTTTTTTTCCTTTTCCTTTTTCCTTCCCCTTTCCCTTTCTTTCCTCGTCTCCTTCCTTTTCTTTCTTTCTTTCTGGTTTCTTTTTACTGTTTTGTTGGATAAGAGCATCAGTGAAACCAAATTAAAATGAACTTGAAGGGGTTTGCTGCCTAATACGAACCCAAAGAATTTATTGCTATAGGGGAGACCATTATGGTCTTTTTATTATTTAATACTAACAGTCTGTAGATATTGGGACTTTCTGTCCCTCCTTCATTGCAATTTTTCTCCCTAATAGTTGGTTGAATATAACTTTTGGCTTGCATTTTTTTTTTTTTTTTGCTCAGGTTACATCCAGATTCTGTTAACTGCTATTGAAGCATTGCCCCAGAGTATATAATAACATAGTGCTTAATTGAACTATCAGGCTCCTAATGAATTCATACTGAGATTTATCATTTAATTAAAGAGCAAAGGGGGAAAAAAGCAAAGGGAAGGTGTACGATTGTTTCTCCCTCTGGCCTCCATTTCCTGTGTTTAAAATCTCCAGGTTTGTTTGTGTTAGCTTATCTATGGGAGATCACATGCAAGTGCTCAAGGTTTGGTAGGTAACATGGAGGCTGTACTCTATTCCAGTTACTTCTGATAGGTCTTAAAGATTTATTCAGGTTTGGTGGCAGTCATACGGCACTTGATTAAATATGAGTTATGTTTTATGTTTTTTACAAAGCTCGGTGAGGTCATTCTCCAAAATTATTTCTGGATCTCTGTATGGAAGCCAGTCTGAAAATCTAATCACAGGGAATCTGATAACTGAAATGCTTTGGCTTTACCGAAAGGCAGAGAATAAATTTTTCTTGAGAACACCATATCTTATATGCTACATGCTCCCTTAAAATTCACACTGTGTTAAAGAAACTACCTTTAACCAATACCTTTCACGATAACTGCATTTTTAAGTACGCAGGTGTAATATTGCAAACAGGCAGATGTAGGACAGTGTTTTATTGATTCAAAGAGTAGAAATGTATAATATTTTCTGTATTTAGGTCGTAGAGTTATAGTGCATTAAAAAAACAGCATTTTATCTTAAGGTAAAACTTAAGTACCTCGATGTTTAGTATAGTTGAAAAACAGTAGTATTTTCCTGTATTTACTTTAGGTTTAGCCAGGTGTAAGAAGTGACCCAAGTGGGATAAAAGAGGCCAAAAGTATTAAATATCAAAAGAAATCCTTTCTTTAAAAAATTGAGATATAATTGACATCTAATAGTGTATTAGTGTTAGGTATATAGCATGACGCTGTATAAGTTTTTTTTCTCGTGATGAGAATTTTTAAGGTATTTCTCAGCAGCTCTCCAGGATGCTATATGGTACTATTAACAGTAGTCAACATGCTGTATATTGCATTCTTGGGACTTACTTGCCTTTAACTTCCAGTTATAGACCCCCTTCGTTCATTTTGCCCATCCCCCACCCCGTCTGTGGTTCTCTGTATCTGTTTTTTTTTTTTTTTTTAAGATTCCACGTGTAAGTGAGATCATACTGTACAGTATTTGTCTTTCTTTACCTCACTTCTTTCACTTAGCATAATGCTGTCAAGGACCTTCAATGTAGTCGGAAATGGCAAGAGTCTCTTCTTTTTTGAAGGCTGCGTAATATTCCGATGTATAGCTTTACCACATTTTCGTTATCCATTCATGTGTCAGTGGACACTTAGGTTGTTTCCATGGCTTGACTATCATAAATAAGGCTATCAAACTAAATCTTAAGTTTCTATAAAAATAAGCTAAGAATTGAGCATCCTTAAATCCTAAGTACAAAGTAGGTATTCTGTGGGGGAATTGGTGACTGTTTCATCCTCCTAGGGGCTCAGTTTCCCTCATCCGGTTTTCTTATGCAGAGACGTAGGAGCTCATTGCTGATTGTGACTACAGTCTTATGTCTGTACATTGGCCACATGTTTGTCTGAGGAGACCAGCTTGGTGTTCAGTCATGGTATCAGATGGTTTTGTCTGGAGGGCGAACAGTAAGATCATGGAAATACCTTAAAGCTTCAGTGTAACTCTTGCATTGTATAGATAAGGAAACAGAGATCCAGGGAAGTTGGGCAGTTTCCCCAAGGTCATGTAGTCCGTTGTGACAGAATGAGGAAGGGAAGATACATCTCTTGACTTCCAACCAAGTGTCCCATGGAAATTAGGCATGTGGGCTCTGGAGAGTAGTGGCTTGATTTCCAGCGGTTGCCTCTGCCACTAACTCTGAAAACTTGGGCACCTTTCTTCTCTGCTTCAGTTTTTGCACTGATAAAATGAGAATAGTAATAATTCCTCATAGTGGTGTTCTTATGAGGATTACATGAATAACATACATATTTGCTCAGAATGGTGTTTGGTACACAGTAAGCTCTCCATGAGTAATCACCATTCATCATTGTCATTGATTTGATCCATTAAAATGCGTTAGACTGGTATCATTTCAGACTTAGCATATGTGTTTGTCATTGTTTTCATTTCATTTCTTTTATTTGACCTGTTTATAGCTCATTGTATCGTAGCATGCCATGTGATACAGTAGCTTGCCAGTCATATAGATGCTCAAAGTGGTTTGGACCAGAATTCTAGCCACTTGTTGTAACTGTTGCCAACATACAGTGGATTTTCATTTCAAGTCATTAGTATGACTTTGTGTCTTTAAAAAAATTCTTTCTCCTTTTACAGAAGCATTCTGTTTCCCACTAGTTCTGTGAGGCCAAGCAATCACATGGGTCTTCTTGTTCTTGCCTCTTGAAAATGCATTAAAACAGTGACAGATGTGCCAGTGGGATCACCTGAAATGACTTTCAGGTGATTGTCAATGCGAGATAGAGAAGATAAAACTAGTTTTTCTTCTCCAGCAATTCAAGTAGCCAGCGGAGGGATCCCATCATAATGGGGGAACTTAACAAGTCAGGAAGCAATAGCAATGATTAACTTTCTACTTGGCTGTTAACAGTTGATGACTTTTCCTTTAGGATGGCATTACCAACAGCAGCAAGGCCTGTCCTTGATGATAAACTTCTAAAGGCGCTCTGGGTAAACATTAGGGAGGAAACCGTAGCCGGTGTTTTGAAGGTTTGGGAGGGTTTAGACACAGTGTAACTTGCGTGTTCATCCTTTCTCCCAGGGAACACAGATGCCGTTGATAGACAAACACATCGCAAGAGCTTTTCCATAGTACCATTTTTGCCACCAAATCCAGATGTGATCTGATTCCTACTGGATTCCACATGGTAGCTGTGATTAGGATATACCGTGGGTGATATCCAGTCCCTTGGAACTTCATCATATCAAAACAAACAAACGAATGTGTTAGAATGGTATTATACCCTTGTCGAAAATCATAGAATAACACAGAGACTTCTCTAACAGCAGCTTTTGCAGAAGAGACTCTGGTGAATGGCTCACTAAGTGTGAGTAAAGCAAGGCCTTCCGCCCGCACCCCAAATTTGATATTGCTTAGTCCGACAAAGAGCAGGCATATATTTCATGCACAGTGGTGACCGTGGGCCTGTATTTATATATGGAATAAATATTCAAAATCCAGATTTTTTTTTTTAGAAATATTCCTTAGTCAGGTGTAGGATATGGTTTTCCGCTAAGAATCACGATGCTCTTTTTAAAAACACTACTTCTTTCACGCCCCTTTTCTTGTCCCAATGTCTTCTTATCTCCTCTCCACAAAATAAAAACCGCCTTTCTCCCAGGAAGCTGACTTGTAGATTCAGATAGCAGAGAGATTAAAAAAAAAAATAACCGTATTGTATTTCCAATTAACTCATTTAATTAGATGAGGTGAATTAATTGGATTTTTTTTTTTTTTGACATGTCTCTGAAAGTCTAAAATACTGGCTTTTGGATTTCCCAGGTAGGGTGGCTTGGATGCTTTGTCACTTGGCTCTACTCAGGACCTGGTGTAAGACCTGTCATTTGAAGGCTGTCATTTGAGTCCCCCTTGGGGGTATAAAAATGGTCTAGTGATTTTTCGGATAGCAGAGCATCAATCAGCGGGCTGTTTGGCCTGCCCTTCCTTCAGCCCAGGGCTTTCTCTGGTTATCAACAATCTCATCAGCAGAAGGCTCCATTAAGCATTTCTCTGTCCACATGGGGCAGGTGAGATGATCATCTAAGGGACTCTGAAGTTCTTCTCTCTCCATTCCCATTCTTTTGCCCTATGTAATTTTAGCGATCTGGGCACGCAGGCTTTGAGGGTCCTCCTCCTGTCCCGTCATGACACGGCCTAGAGAAAGTCTAGAATTTAGATTGGGGCAGTTTTCAACCTTAGGTCATTCTCCCTTGCATTATAACTACCTCGTTTTTTTTTTTGTTGTTGTTGTTGTTGTTTTTGTTTTTTGTCTTTTTTATTTTATTTTATTTATTTGTCAGCGAGAGAGAGGGAGAGCGAGCGAGCACAGGCAGACAGAATGGCAGGCAGAGGCAGAGGGAGAAGCAGGCTCCCTGCCGAGCAAGGAGCCCGATGTGGGACTTGATCCCAGGACGCTGGGACCATGACCTGAGCCGAAGGCAGCTGCTTAACCAACTGAGCCACCCAGGCGTCCCTAACTACCTCGTTTTTATCTCTCTACTTTTCTATACCTTATGGGGCATAGCCGGCTTATTCTCTTCTGGCCCCTAGAGTTCACCCCCCCGACAGCAGCTGTTTGCTTGACAGTGCCTAGTAAATGTCACCGTATTTGATTAACTTATCCTCCTTTTTTGAAGTCTAGAAATTACTGAACCAAAACGGATGGAGGAAAGGCTATGGTATATTCTGGAATTCTTCATCTCCATTGAACGCTTCTTTTAGCACATGTCTTTTTCAAACACAGATCGAGGGCCAGACCCCTCCATGCTAAACAAAAAATTGGGATCAAAGTATACAGCATCTCCTTCATGGTGGAAAAATGCAGCTGGTAGGCTCTTTCTCTCTACCATGTGCCTCTAAATAGCTTTAATCACAAAGCTGTTGGGCTATTTCATACTTTATATTCTACTTTGAATCAAATTGGTAAGTCCGCTGTAAGTTGTAAGTTAGTGGTAGTCAGATACAAATCAGGTAGGTCATCATCCCAAATGTCAGTCGGCTCCTGGAGAACGGAGACGGCGTGTTTTTCTTTAATCTGTTTCCCTGGCATCAGCACAGTTCCGAGCCCGTAGTAGATCTTCAAGAAATACTTGTTGATTGAGTGTCTTTTGGTTATGGTGGTCTGTTAGTGCAGACTAACTGAAAGACTTCTGGAACTGAATTTCTTGAATTCTTTAATTTTTGGGGGAATCAACAAACCAAAGGGGATGTTGAGTTTTAGGAAAAAACGTTTAGACGAATTTGTCCTTGCTGTCCTCCACCTTGAGGTTCCACCTAGTAGGAGTAAAATTAGAGACTTAGCAACATCAGGTGATGACTTGCAGCTTTGAAATAACTGGTGTCTTTGATGGTCGTTTTAGCTGTGAGTAGGTTCCTGATTAGAATTCTGTAATATCCCCGAAAGCCTGCTTTATGGAACTTGAAGTGCCGCGCATGGTCTAGGAGAAGCCTCAGTTTTTGGCCAGCTTTCGTTCCTGTTGCTTCGAAACTCGCTTCGTTTTGGGGGAGCAGACGGAGAGCGTGAAGTCATTGTAGAGAGTCGCGGTGGGTCCGGGCACCTCCACCGGGAAAGGACCGGCGGCACCTGCCATCTCCCACTGCACTCGCAGGATGGATTTTTTCCCCCATTCTTCCTTTCCCTCAGGGGCTCTCTGGCTGTTATCGGGGAACCAGCAGAGGGACATTGTGGCTGTCTGAAGGCCTTGCCCCCGGCCGGAGTCACACCACCTACGTTGTGCTTCTTCCTTTCCGTTACTTGTTTTTTTTTTTTTTTTTTTAAAGATTTTATTTATTTATTTGAGAGAGAGACAGTGAGAGAGAGCATGAAAGGCGAGAAGGTCAGAGGGAGAAGCAGACTCCCCATGGAGCTGGGAGCCCGATGCGGGACTCGATCCCGGGACTCCGGGATCATGACCTGAGCCTAAGGCAGTTGCTTAACCAACTGAGCCACCCAGGTGCCCGCTTTCCGTTACTTTTATTTTAATAACAAACTCTTCCTCCCTCTCGTGACGGTTTGTACTCACAAGCATGCCCAAGCACACGTGTGTACACACACACACACACACACACTCACACTCACACACTCTTCCTGTCCTGTCTCCCCCTTATCCTTCGTCAGGCTACCTCCTGCCATTCAAGTCAGGCTGTTCAAGCTTCTAAGAGTTCTCATCTTGGAAACTCAAGTTTACATTTAACTTTGAAGATAGATCCACTCAAGGGTGACAGCGTAAACCACAATCGGGTGATGTTTTGGAGAAAAAAAAAAATTCTTTTAGAATTTAGATTGCAAGTTGTAGAAGTAATACTTGAGCAGTGTTCCAAGTTCATGTGTTATGGAGAGTGAAAGTTACCTATAACACGTCCCCCATTTCCTCCCTTTATATACATACATATAATTCTCTTCCTAACTTCTTATCTTACTTAGTTACATAGCAGGCATTCGTATCGGTACACACAGATCTCTCACTTTAACAGATGAAGGTTAGATATAAAAATCATATGCAGTTTATTTTTTTTTTCCAGTTAACTGAGAGACCAAAGCCCACTGAGAGTAAAGACTTAGTCTCCTGGGGAGGAAGGATTGAAAGCTTTGCCTTCATCAGGACAACTCTGAGATTCAGAAGAGAGTTGGTGGAAGTTGGGGCATGACCCCTTCAGTTAAGCATGATTGGGAAAAGCTTTGTCAGTATTCTTTGTGGAAAGTCAGTAGCCCCATACAGTTGCAAGCCGTTTCACATTCCTTCACATAGTGCTTTCAAAGTGTCTGTTTATTGTCTCTCTTGGCACTTGCGCGTGCAAATCAGGACTGGCCGGACTCTCGGGAGAGCGAGTCTAGCACCAGGGCTGACAGTGGGTCTCCAATTTCAGCAACAGCCAGTAAGAAGACAAAAGCAGGGCACCTGGGTGGCTCAGTGGGTTAAGCCACTGCCTTCGGCTCAGGTCGTGGTCTCAGGGTCCTGGGATCGAGTCCTGCGTTGGGCTCTCTGCTCAGTGGGGAGCCTGCTTCCCTTCCTCTCTCTCTGCCTGCTTCTCTGCCTGCTTGTGAGCTCTGTCAAATAAATAAATAAAAATTGAAAAAAAAAAAAAAAGAAAGAAAACGAAAGCAAAGGGGGAGAAGAGTAAAAGAAGGAGAGCATTTGGGGACCAAAATGCTGGTGCTGAATTTTCACTTTCTGATTAGAACTGACAGTTGAACAGATATGATTTATTTCTGAGGTTGTGTGTCCATTGCAAGAGGAAGAAGCTGTCAAATTTTAGTTTGTTCTTTTTCTCTGTCTCCCCCCACTATTTTTTTTTTTTTTTTAAGCGTGGCTGTATTAATCAGATATTGGCCACTGTCTGACATGTCCTTCTCTGGTCAGTGTTTGCAGATCAAGGCTGCCAGAGATCACCATGCCAGAAAGAACCACCCCAGAAATCACTTTGCATTTTTCTGATGGAGCAGAAATGAACCTGGTTCATTCCATCTCAACAGCTTTACCCAAAAGGCTCAGAATGGACCACTGGTTTCATAAAAGAGGGCTGAGGTGGAATCTGGTTCAATATGATGCCATTAAGACATGTAGATTCCCCCCACCCCCACCTCCAGGTTTTATATTTCCATGAACATTGGCCTTCATTTCCCCCCAGATGAGTCTGTGATAACCTTGTTTCTATCCCTTGTTGATTTCAACTCTCAAGTAATAAGCAAGGGATAGAAACAAGGTTATCACAGACTCATATGTGGGAAGGATTCTGGGAATGTCCTTTTTCTCAGCTCAGCGGGAGAAGAAGGGGTGTTCCACAATTGTGTTTGATACATTTACTTTCTACCTGCTGGCTTCAAACAGTATTAATTTTTATGTGCTCGTTGTGCATTGTGTTTAATTAAAAGCAGTTCTATTCGCAGAGGTACTTGTAGGGTTTTTTCCCCCTGAAATGAATAAAACAAATAGGCATCTGGTATTTGTTTTGTATAACACAATCCCCATAAAATGAAGAGTAATAAAACATAATTATCTGTAAAGGCTTGTTTTATAAGCCTGAGAATGGGCTTGTTTCTACCAGGTTTTTAAATTCCACTCATACGATAAAGACTCTCTTTGTACATTAATCCATAACAGCAGTAACAACAAAAGCTTCCCAATTACATGTGTGAATTCAACTTATCTTTTATTAAACAAATGGGTTTCTTTTTTCCTGTTACAGTGTGTATGATAAAAGTTTGTAATCACATTTCTTGTATACCGACACACTAGGTCGAAGGAAGGTTCTGTATTCTGTTCAATCCGTATAGCTTTAATTCTGGTTTTTCCCTATACTTAAATAATTTTGTAGTCTTTTATTGAATTTTTTAGGTCTCAGACCACTCTGTGGATTCCAAGACCTTTCAGAGAAATATACATCAAACTTCTGCATATAGGAATAAAGTTTTTTCATAAAGTTTGTGAGCATTCTGATCCTTGGTTAAAGGATCTGCTAATTATTTTGAGAAGTGTGCTTATCATCCGAAGCTAAGATTTTAAGCTTTAGTGTGTGGATATCTGATGAAAGAAATCTGGCTTTGTAGCATTTGATTTAATTTCAGGGTCGGGCTCCTTTCTAGGAATGAAGGAATCCTCTCATCAGAGACGAACAATAATTCAGAATGTGCGAAGTATAAAAATTCAGTGGTCGTGTTGCTGTCCGATTAGATGGCAGTGCTTACATCCCTGGGGGCTCCTGTTCCCAAGACTGTTTTTACTGTTTCTGTCCAGCGCCAGGCACGAGCCTTGAAGTGGCAGATTCATCCTCTGAGGTGGTGTGTCCATTGCTGCAAGAATGAAAGAAGCAGTAACAAACCCACGCAGCCCTGTATTTCACGATGACAGTTTTATGCGGTTGTATGATGTTGCTGAGTCTCGTATGTGATATCGACCCCTTTCTTTTGAATCAAAGCACAAGAGTTTTAAGAGAGGAGGAAGGCTTCGGCGAGAACGGAGTCGAACACAAAATCAAGCCCCTGCGTGGTCATCTCATCCTGCCTACTATTATACTCACGGCTCACAGGAAGTGGAAGTACCTATATGTGATATTTATATCCAGTTTGACGAGTGATTTCTAATTTTAGATTTCTAACCTTTTTTTTTTTTTACATGATCCTTTTCATTGAAATCGCATCGAGACGTTCGTATCATTATGAACGCACGCCGAATAAAGTAGACACAGCCACTTGATCTCTCCCTTCATGTTGGCATCTGTCGGAGAATGGATAGCTGAAAATAAGAGCATCAGTTCCTCCTCGGAAGGGAGGCTGAATATTCCAGCTCGAGATCAGTAGTCACTTTGTATGCTTTATTTGAAATACCATTTTTGAACATACTTGGCAACTTAAAGTGCCCAATTAAAAAGTGCTATGGAAAGAGGAAGCCTGTGGACATGCAATTAGTCCTTGGGATTTAGAGCGTTTCCTTAATGTATGGAAGGCCGTCGTATGAAATCGCTGGACACAATAGCTTTATGCCAGGTGCTTAGAATAGAAGGTTTTCAGGATGGATTATTTCTGTCCTCTTGGTCCTAAAATGGCTTACCTAAAGAGACTCCCAGCTCCATAAAAGTACTGGTGGTGTGAAAAAAATTCGGTGGTGTGCTTTCATAAAATTTTAGGCAGTTGATGACTACAGCTAGCCACCTAAGTGACAGGTAATCTTGATTATACAAGAGTGCTTGAGTTGGTGGACTCTGTTTTATTTGATCCGCAACCTCCTCCCGCCTTTTATTTTATTTCATGTTTTTCAAGAGATGAGGGTTGGGTGCCGGAGAATTGGCCAGATTCTCTGCTGTTCCTTACTAAAAAACAGAGCCTGCCTGAGTAGAGCCCGATGAGCTGTATATTCTGAGATTATTTATAGTGTTTATGATAGACCCCAAAACACAAAGCACTTAATAGCTTTGCTTATTTACAAGTCAGATTCATCTAAGGGGTATTATTCTTTTATTTTTCTGGTGCTTGAAGTGGTCCTTTAAAATAGATTATTGGGGAGGATACACAGGGACACAGATTTGTTGGCTAGGAAAAGGCAGAACGGATAAAGCTTTCCCTTCTTAAAGCTCTGCGACAACCAAAAAAGGTCCATTTTATTTAAGTACAAACACTGCTTTTTTGTGTAAGTGAAGTCACTCGCACACACACACACACACACACCTAACATAGGTTAGGTGAGTGTACGTGAACTGAGGCGCTTATGTCCCAATTATATAATAGATGCATTCCATTAAAGTTTGCAGTCAAGTGAATGTCTGTTAAGTGAATTATTTTTCCCTAGTGACTTCTGTAAAAATAGCGCTGTCTTCCACGAGGCTGTGAATATCGTATGTTCTCATGTTCGACTACCAAGAAGAAGGAATAGAAAGGAAAAGCCCTTTAAATACCATAAATATAAAGAAAACACTAAGTTTCTGATAAGGCTTCTAATGACACCCCAAATATTGCCCGTGGTCATTAAGCGGGAGTGTGTGACTTTAAGACAAAAGGGCAAATACGCAGTTAGCATCCCAGCTCAGAAAGCGGCACTCCCTTCTCTCCCCCTCTTCCCAACGATCCCATGGGGGAGAGAACAGTCACCGAGGTTCTAGCAAGGAGGTTATTTTAATAGTCTCAGCATCCTGTCTACGTAGAAACCTGACATCCAAGTTTTGTTTTGTCAACTTAAAGATGTGACTTGAAAATAACCTCTTATTAAACATTTCGTCCTATGGCCTCATCAGTCTGTTACAATATCTTTGCAAGAGGAGTGTTCGCTATGTTATTTAATGCTCCACAGCGGACACATCCACACCCCCTTCGCAGTAACATGTTTTTCTCCAGTTCCGTTCGGTTATCTGCTGTCGTGAGGCCACATGGATTGTCTGAGGTGCTGTGCATTGGGTCCCCTGCCTGAAGGCCGGATGTGTAGGAAGCACTAACCGTATCCCGAAGGTGCTGTGCTTGACACACGCTCTGTCCTCAAAAGCTCCACGTCTCCATTTTACAGATTTGGACAGTGAGGCGCTCAGACTTGCTAGATGACTTGCCTGGGGTCACCCAGAGAGTGAGAGTCAGAGTCGGCATTTGCCCTCCACTCGGATTGGGTCCTGGAAGCTGGGCACTTAACCTAGTGCCGTGATCTCTGCTGAGCCGTGTTTCCAGAGTCACCCGGGACTGTGCAAAACACTGCTGCGGGGAGACTCAGCCCCTTGAGGAGCTGGATCCTGGGCATCCGTGTCTTGAAGCTTTCGCAAGTGACAAGCCGGACAGTGACTGAATCCTGTTGCATGCCCCACACAGTGTCTGGCTAGGGTATTGAGGGCCTGGATGATCTGATCCTCACCGCCCGGAGCCCGCCTTCCAGTGAGGGAAACACGTGTGCTGCGCACACCCCGTCCTGAGCAAGGTGCATGAGGATGGGCGCTGGGTGGCCTCTTAGTCTGTTCCAGCTACTCTTACAAAAGGCCATAGCTCGGTGCCTTATAAACACCAGAAGTGACTTTCTTGTGGTTCTGGAGGCTGGATGTCCACGATCAGGGAGCTGGCATGGTCAGGTTTCGGTGGAGGGCTGCTTTGGGGCTGAAGCCTACTCCCATCTCCCCATGTCCTCACATAGCAGAAGGCGGGGGTGGGGGGTGCCTCTTTCTTAAAGGCCTGGATCCCACTCAGCAGGGATCCACATTTGTACTTTAATCGCCTCCGAAAGGTCTCTGTCTCCCAGTTCCATCATCTTGGGGGTTAGGTTTCAACGTACGAATCTGGAGGGTGTTGGACACAAACATTCAGACCACAGCAGGAAATAGCGACTGTGCTCTGTGATGATTCTGATGAGAAGGCTTACAGCAGAACAGGCAGCATCTAGAACATAGTCACCTCAGCAAGCGCTGTGGATGTTGGTTCCAAAGATGGATTGTGTCCTTCCTCTGTAAACCCTACAGTCAATTACCAGAGAGCCTTGGTCCAGGTTCTCGTGAAGATTCTAGTCAGGAATCTTGAATCTTCTCCCTTCAGTGTGTCTGGGACAGCTTGGGTGATAAGACCGGTCACTTTTCTATTTCTTCGCTTTTCTCCTTAGATAACCGCTGTTGAGTTGCTTGCTTCTGTTCTGGGCAGTGAGGACACCAGCGTGGGACGGGTTCTTCAGGGGCTAACTAAACGAGTCTGGGTTAGGAAGACTCAGGTTGAGGTATCGGCGAAGGCTTAGGCAGAAGGCTGATCTAAATCATGATTCTGGGATTTGGTTCTTGAATTCTTTGTACTCAGAATATGAATTAAGGCCAGGCTGGCTTTGACAACCAGAATCATTCAGCACTTATGGTGACTGTTGGGTGATTGGCCGCATTATAAGATATATTCCTAACAGTGGGCACCTGATGGAGGGCATTAAATAATACACTGTTCTCTGTAAGTATCTTTTAATTGGGAAGAGAACTGTTTTGTAGATTTATTCATTGGTGCATTGAAGATACATTTATTAGGTGCTTTATGTATGTCAGACTCATTCAGAAGTCTAAATTTCAGACTTGGTTCTTTGATCCCTAAGTTTAGAGCTTAGCTGAAAGTATCGTTCTCTCTCAAAAAATAATTCTATCAAATTATGCCTAAAAGGAGACGGAAACGCTGTCTCTCCACCCCCCCCCCCCCCCGCCATTAATTGGTCTTGTCAGTTTTAGGAGATATAAAAATTTCTTGAGCTGAAAGTACCACACTCCACAGGCATATCCTAGTAACACAGATTGAGAAGCCGATTAGAAGAGAAGTTTAATCATTACCGTCAGCCTCACTGTTCTGAGATTTCGGGTTTCTTTCCCTTACCACAAACTTAATTCTTTCATCTCTGTTTTCAATTTCGGAAGAACTTTAAAATGAGTGAGGGAAATTAAAAGGAAGTTGGGAAGACCAGCAAAGATGTCATTGGTGGTGCGGGTAAGGGTGACTTGTGACAAAGTTATTTGAAGTTGGATTTAAAAAAAAAAAAGAATGTGGTCAGCTCAGTATGTAATGACTTTTAGTCAGAAATGGTGTTTGGGGTCACGTTATCTGTGCTCAGAACTTTTTTGATTGTGGAGAACACTGGTACCTTACATTTTCTTAAATTAGCTCATCCTTTTCTTGCTAAAAGAAACTGCGGGCATTTGCTGAAATATCCTCATTTTAGTAGAGATGATCTTACTGTGACTTTACAATGGTTTCATTTCTGCAGAACTTTATTCACTTTGGTGTGATTGAGAAATTCCCGGCAGATCTTATGGCAAAATAAAGGTAGGATTTTCCAAAAAAAAAGTCAGAGGGTTTCCAGTTGTTATCTTTTTTTTTTTTTTTAAGATTTTATTTGTTTATTTGATGGACAGACATCACAAGTAGGCAGAGAGGCAGGCAGAGAGAGAGGAGGAAGCAGGGACCTGAGCCGAAGGCAGGGGCTTTAACCCACTGAGCCACCCAGGCACCCCAAGTTGTTGTCTTTAAGATGCAATCTCTTGGCATCTAGTTTCAGAAACACATTTTGCCCCCAGGTGTGAGAGACCGTGCTACTTGGGACAGCGGCAAGACTTAATACGTGAGAATTGTCCTCCTAGCCTTGGGTTTATGGCGCATGATGTGGAGGTTTGGAAATAAACACACCCCGGGGCACAACAGTGTCTTAGTTAAGACATCTACTATTTTTAATACATTTTGCTATTTTTGGCCTGGTGTGTTATCTTGGGGTAAGGAAAGTCATCCACTTGCCTTCGTCTGGGGTCATCTGTAGCCGTCAGTTCTCTGTAATGGACTCGATGATGTTAGGGGTTCAAAATAACTGAGAGTTAACATTTCTTGCCCTCATGATGGTGGCTGCAGCCCTCTATCGTTTTTATGCTATTCCTCACACTCCTCTGTTACGAGAAGCTCCTGGCCCCTCCCTCTCCCCCCCGAAGTTAGATCTCTTATATAATTTAATACACCTAGGTAGTGCCTGGCCCAAATCCTGTAATACTTTGTTTTGTCCTCAGCTTTTGTGATGGTGTTAAGAGGAAGGGGAGTAGTGGAGGGATTGGGTTAAAAGAGGAGAAAAGGGAGCCGGAGCCGTTGTAACCCCCCAGGGACAGGGTAGGAGATTGTTACTACATTAGTGGTAGGAGGGCTTCTCCGGAAAATAGGATGGTAGAATTAAATGGGGCTATTAAAAGCGTGTCAGCATCAATTCATTAAATCACGATGGCAATTTCTTTATGAGCCCCTTTGGTCTCCTCTTGTGACTCTGTATTTTCAGGGAGTATGGAAGTACTACCATTACTTAGATGCCTACTCTGTTCTTCCTTCTTCGAGAACTGGTTCTCGGATGAAAAGATTTATAGAAGACCCCCCAAATATCCGTTTGCACCTGTAGACATGGGGACTGGAAATGGGGACGACCTGGTGCCACGTTCCCAAGCAGTCCTGACCTTGTTAAGCAGGTACGAGGGAGGAGACGTGTGCTCGAGGGTACAACAAAGTGAGTCTTGTGGAAAATTTTGGGTGAGAACCTTTTTATTCTGAAAGACTACTGAATTCCCATTTGACAGGCTTGTGCAAAAAACTGCAAAAATGTTTCCATTTAAGGAAAACAAGGTGTTTTCAAGATCAGTTGGCATCTGCCTGTCTCCTGGTTTAGTGAGGACTTCTCAAGGCTTGAGTTGAGTGGGTAAGCATGTTTGATGTCAAACTGTGTGGTGAGGGGTCAGATCTGGCATCTCCGGCCCTGTCACTTAACTGTGTCATCCCCTTACTTCTTCGTCAGGAAAAAGAGGATTCTAGTATCCATCTAATTCTTGCTCCTCTGTTTGATTAAACAAGACACCAAATAAAAAGCATTCAGCACAGTGCTTGGCACAAGGGACTCACCCCCTCAATATTAACAAGGTTTATTATCAGCTTCATTTTAGGACCAAAAAAACCTCCCAACCCACCCCCCAAACATAGTGATCTTATCTGTCTCTTGAAGGGTAAGCCAGTGAAGGAAGCTGAAGCCAGGAGAAAGGGTATCTTACGGGTGGAACCTGAATTAGGATCAAGGTCTTCTGCCTTTTCCCTGGAGCCTGGTGCTTCCCATAGTAGGGGGGTGGTTCTCCATTATACAAAGGCGGGTGTGCCCCTAAGACTTTTGCCTGGTTTTCCTGGGTATCACATAGCTCCTAGGGGTCATATGAACTTTTCCATTTGGCCTCCATACCTTCTCCATCCCTATTATTATATATGGGGTATGATTTTTATATATTTAAGAATGAATTTTTATATATTTAAGAACCTCGATTGCCCTGGTTCTTTTGGTGGCAAAAATTTCTGCACTTTTGAAGGTGTTATCATTGTCTGAGTTTTCAAAGAACCACCTTCAGAGAAAAATTCACAGTTTCTGATTATGCTTGAGGACTGCAGAACAGCATTTGAACTAGAAGTGAGAAAGAAGAGCAAGTATTTGATTAAAACCAATCTCCCTTAAAGACTAATGTTTCCGTCTCTGTCCGACCTTCTTCAAGGGAACTTCGGTGTCTGCTGCTGGTCAGGTCCAATTTATCGGGAGGTAAAAGAAAAGGCAATCATTTTCTTAATTCATTTATTAGCTTCCAGACTTGATAGAGTGAATCTAAAAAATGGCATTAGATAATAGAAGAAGTTTAAGTGCTTAAAAAATGTCTGGCGCGTCTCGTACTCGCAGGAAGCAGCTGTGATCAGAGTTCAGGATGGTAGGAAGTTCTCCTTGATAACAGGCGGGTGGTATGTGTCCACTGGGCAACTCAGGAGGCACAGGGGATTTGAACTGCCGGAGACGGAGACACATCCTCTGTGCGATTTTCTGCCTTGCTTTTGTGATTATCTGAGTTCTCTACTGAACAGACAGACATTTGTATTTCCAGCTCCAATTCCAGCAGGTGCTTTTTCCTGGGGCATGCACTGCCCCAGGCCATACCTCACCTGACTTTGTGGCTCACTTTGATTTTGAAGAATGTGCTACGTATGGCACCTTCTTGCCTTCCTTGGCCTGTCGCGGGCCAGGGGCCCCTCTCATCGGGATTCCATAGCATCCTTCTGGCCATGTGGTGCGTGTCACAGGGGCACTGTCGTCCTCTGTTCAGTGCTCTCTCTCTCTCTGGCTGCTCTGTGAGCTCTGTGGGGACAACAACCACTTTCCGTCCCCCGCCCAGCAGGGTGCGTGGAGCCCCCAAGTGAATGTTCATTGACTGAATGAATGAATCCCTTTCTGCCAAAACCTGGCTTCCCTGAATTTATATGGCCTGTAACCTTTTGTAAGTGAAACCATTTCTGTACCATTAGCCATTTCTGCTCTTCCTTTTCTCCTGAAGTCGTTTTTTATTTTCCCTGTAAATCTTGTTGTACCCACTCCCCAAACCCCTACAACCAGTGCGGCTCATGCTTTTTCCTTTCTTTAAAAAAAAAAAAAAGTTTGGAGAGGTGTGAAGTACAAGATAGATAATGTGGGCTAAATCCAGGGCTATTCAACTTGACTAGACTCTGAACCTTCCAGAACGTTGAGAAAGTAATTAGTGGGAAGGAAAGTGTTAGAAGAGATGGCTTCAGTTCTTTGTATGGCGAAGAATGTTTCTCCTTGGTGATGAGGTGGACATTGTCACCCTTCTGAATAAATCTTAAGCGAAGTACAAAAACACCAGCAGGCGAGACAATGGCGGGCCGCTCTCCCTTTGGGATGGCAGTACCTCGTGTGGGTAAGTTTAGAATTGGGTTTCCTGTTCGGGGGTTTTGACGAGTCATAATGTTGAGTGGCAGGCTAACCTTTGAACTTTCTGTGTTTTTCACATCAAAAGGAATTCTGTGCTGTACCAAAAACCTTTTATGCAAGGAATTAATACTCTTAGGGTACAGAGAGAAGTTAGCAGCAGACTCGTGGAGCAATGGTGGAAAAACTAGTATCTTTCATTTGCTCAGTTTATTTGGATTATAGTGGATTTTTTTTTTTTTTTTTTAAGATGGGGAGGTCACATTTCTCCAGTCTTTCAGCATGTTGCTTTTAATATCCTTAAAATTATTTTTCTTACACAAGCCTGAAGTTGACGAAAGGTTTTTGTTTTGTTTTGTTTTGTTTTTGGTAGCTTGTTGAGTCCCCTGATTCTCCAGTATGTCTCATTGTGTCATTTTAATCATGAAAAGGTTTTCCCAGGAAGGGCATGTTTTTAGTAACATTTCTGAAGTCTGTGACACCTTTTAGAGTAAAAACATGAATCCGTTAAGTGGGTGCATTTTGCATGACTTCTCTTTTAATGGAATTAAAAACCTTAACTTGTTTTGGCAGCAAATTTTTGCACGTAGTAGGTTTAAATATTGAATTGAATCCCCTAGTCCTTGTATTTTCAAAGTCTAATGTGTTTCATTTTGTCTTTCACTGAGAGTTGCTGGGGGAGGGGAAGGCGGAATTGTTTTTGCTTTTTTTTTTCCTTTGCCCATGTGTTTGGTTTTCCTGTTCTTAATTTTTTAAAACTAAATACATCCATTACTCAGTGTTTCCCTGTTTATGAATAAGAGTGATTTAAATCTTTCCAGCATGGTTTTAAGTGATGTGTATTGTGACTGGCCGTCACCACTTGTTTGCCTTTCTTTCTTTATTCACCTTTCATTTTTGGAAAGATGACTTACATATTTATTAGGTTCAATGTCTTCCATAATGATTTTTGGGGCTGAGATTCCCCCCCCCAAGAACCCTCCCCAATTTTTTTTTTCTTCTTAACCTAGGAAGGCTGATGATTAAAATTTTAAAATGAAAAATCTAGTCAAATGCCCCACATTCTTTAACAGATAAATATATAAAGAAAGGCTTGGAAAGGGAACCTGTGGAGTTACAATGGCATAAGGATATAACAAATTTTGTTTTAAAAAATGTGCAAAACTAAATCAATGGGAGACACATTTGGGTGCTAAAACTATAGAGATGTAAAATATTACTATTAAAATTAGTCTATAAATATGTTGCCGAGCTTGTACGGAATGACCACTTCATTTATGACAGAAAAGCATTTTGGTATTTACAAATGTTCTTTAATTTTTTTAGAAACTACAAATAAAATCAGATTATAGGCTGTAGCACAGTGTTAATTGTAGCTAGTGTGAAAGCTCTGAGTTATTGGGGCACCTGGGTGGCTCAGTGGGTTAAAGCCTCTGCCTTCGGCTCAGATCATGATCCCGGGGTCCTGGGATCGAGCCCTGCTTCGGGCTCTCTGCTCAGTGTGAAGCCTGGTCCTCCCTTTCCCACTCCCCCTGTGAAGTTCCTTTTCTTGCTATGTTTCTCTCTGTCAAATGAATAAATAAAATCTTTAAAAAAAAGAAAAAGAAAGTTCCGAGTTATTAATAAAAATATAAGGAAGTATGGGCCTGGCAGGAATACAAAGTGGAAAGGTGCCTGTTTCTTTTTTTTTTTTTAAACTGTGAAATAAATTTATTGTTATTGTATTTGATATTTATTACCAGAGTCTCTATGTTAATTCTGGTTTTATTGCTTTTCAGAATAATTAAGATCTAAATCATCTCCTGAATTCTGCTTGATTTTCCGACTTCTTTTGCTTTGTTCATTTCGTCCTACAAATACTGGTTACTTTCACGAGGCTTTGCCTCCTGCTGAGGCTACAGTGAGTAAATAACCATTGATAACCCTGCTTTTAGGCCTCTCCCAGGATGGGGCCTTGAATAGGAGGACTTATTAGTTTTGCTGTAAAAGTTTATTGGGATCCATCCTACAATGCCATTACTGGGGTATATGGCTTTTCTGTTTTGGTTAAAATACACATTTTGCCCTGTTTTGTGAGAATTTATTTGCTCACGGTCGTCTCTGCGGAATCATTGTTAGGGAGGCTTCTGAGTTCGATCCTGGGGATTGTCCAAAGCCTGGTGGTGGTCTGGACGGCATGAGAAGCCCGCAGCCAGAAGCTCAGTGCTCACTGGTGACCTCTTCTGTGGACAGCAGAAGCCTGGGCATTCCTAGCGTACCCCCTTGAAAGACAGTTCATTGCCTTCTAGGAATTTTGGAAATTGTGGAACCATTTGTGTCTGTTTTTTTTTCTTTTTTAAATCAATTATTTACTTACTTAAAAAAAGATTTCATTTATTTATTTTTGCGAGAGAGATGTTATTTTTCAAAATAAAACCTAAAAACGCACTTTTGGGAAGAAAAACGAACATGTTTTAGTGCAACTACTTGGACTTTTCCATGTGTTGGTTCCTTAAGTAAAAATTCTGCCAGGAAACTGGTTTACATTCTCCTTCCCTTCTCTCTAGTTTCCATTGGAGCATTCCTTTTGAATTATT
Source organism: Mustela nigripes (assembly GCF_022355385.1). Lineage (NCBI taxonomy): Eukaryota > Metazoa > Chordata > Mammalia > Carnivora > Mustelidae > Mustela > Mustela nigripes. The sequence continues at coordinate 176,653,268 of NC_081559.1, read as the reverse complement.
TTAACAGAAATGACCCCCTCTCCAAATAAAATCTATGTAAAGTCTTTTATTATTTTCATTAGTACTCTATTTTTATTTTCCTATTAATTTTTTTTTTTTAATTTGCTGCCCGTGTGAAAGCAAACAAAAATTATGAAAGCAAAATTTCCATGTGGTCACACAATTTTAGATTCTGAATACAAGGTAAAAATAATTTCAGGAAATAATTGATTTTTCTAAAGGAAGGATCTGTGTCTCCAAAAGTTCTATCAAACGTTTATTCAGCAGACACTTTTTTACAATAGTAGCTCATGTTAATTGAACATTTGCTCTGTGCCACACAGTGGGCCTCCTGAGGGATCTACAAGGTCCCCAAACTTCTTGAGCACCATGGTAAGTAAAGCCCTTGGCCTCCAACAGCGTGAGATGGAGGGTGCACCACTGGGGGAGAGAGGGAGGCAGATGGTGTAAAGGAATATTTACTGAGTGTTCATAGAAGTGCACACAGAGGTGCTGAGAGCAACAGAGACGTGGAGACATTCTGAAAACTTTTTAGTGTTTACATTTGTTGTTAAAACTCATGGAAAGCAGCCAGCGCTATCTACATCCTCAGGAATGAAAGTACATGAAGATCATAATGGACAGTGTTCCAAACTCCACAGTTGACACCATTCCCTTCCCCTTGTAGAATGGGAAAGTAAAGGGGAAAGTGAAATTTGTTCTGGGAACCTTATCAGAGAGGAGAGCTTTTACATTTGAAAGCAGCCAAGTTTGTGTTTTATGGACTCTGAGATCATATATAATCCTTGTGTTATCAACTGGTGACTTTTCTCTAAAGATTTTTTTTGGAATTACTTGATGTTTGGTTTCAGGGATATGCTTCCCTCTCCCCTAAGTTATAATAATGGGAACATTTAGATCTTCCCCCAACCAAAAGCATAACCTTGGTTGTATTTATTTTCTTTTTTCAGTATATAAAATGTAAAAGAAAACAGAGTACGTCTCCCCTACAGTATAAATAATGACTCCTTCTCTCCCAAAGGAACTTATTTCTTTGTTTAAATAATGAGAAACTTGTGTCCTTAGTAACATTGTTTAGTATACATTGTGCCTCCCAGTGTCCTCCCGACCCTTCCTGAAAATGAATAAATTAGCTTCTCTTCCATTTGTACAGCTGGAGTATGAGATGTGGAGGCAACACACAACCAAGATTCCTAAAGGGACAGAGGCTTGGGTCAAGCCAGGCCTTGACCTCTGAGTTCCTCTCTGTCCTTCTTCAGGGACAAATACTATCCAGCCTGGTCTCTCAGAGCCCAACACTCTGGGTCCTTTCTGAAAGATATTCTTACAGCCACCACCAGAAAGATGTTTCAGATCAAAGATGATTGGACCTCCCATTTCCTTAGTCAAGATAGATGATCTGTGTCAAAAATTAGGACCCGTGGAGTGCCTGGGTGGCTCAGTCATTGAGCATCTGCCTTAGGCTCAGGTCATGATCCCAGGGTATAGGGATGGAGCCCTGCATTAGACTCCCTGCTCAGCGAGGAGCCTGCATCTCCCTCTCCTCCTCCCCCTGCTTGTGTTCCCTCTCTTGCTGTCTCTGTCAAATAAATAAATAAAATCTTTTTTAAAAAAGAGAGAGAATTAGGACCCATGTTTAACCATGACTTTAAAACAGTAACATCTGTAAGATGTTAAGCGTGCCAGAGTAAGTGAGGGGAAAATTTTTTTATGAGAAAAATGTCCTTTAGGAGCGTGGGGGTCATTGAACACCCACTTTCTGAGTAGTGTTTTATCACAGTCATTGGAAATGAATAGGACTGGTATCCACACCCACTGGAATGGTTCTAAATAAAACCGTGGCGAGCTCAGCTCTCCTGGAGCCCAGCCTCCTGTGGTCTAGATTTTCATATTCTTCTCAATTTGCCCCAGAGCATGCTGTGACCCTCATCCATCTTTTCTGCATTTAACAAAGTTGTAAAGGGATTTATATGCTTTCCATTAGCCTTAGCAAAGCTGCTGTCATGAATATTTAATGGCGAGCGCAGTTTGTTTTCTTTTTCTTTCTTTCCCAGCGTCGGCCCTCCACCCCTCACCCCTCCCGTAGACTGCCCGGAGAAATGTAAATATCTCAGCCCCGGACCCCTGGTCGGGTCCCAAAGGAGCGCTGGGCTCGCTCAATTCAAAGCCTTGACCCCGTAAGGCAAAGTTTTTTTGTTTTTTGTTTTTTGGTTTTTTTTCCTTTTTTTTTTTTTTTTCTCTGCACCGTTTCCCCCTCCTCTCGGTTCCTCTTTCTGCAGGAGTTGGGGTTCCGTGGCATGGTGGCCCACAGCGGCGTGGGGACAGCCTTGCGTGGGGCTCTGCCTGCGCGGGGTGTCCTGAGCCCGGCGCCCCAGCTGCCGCCCGCCCACCCCTGGCAGTCCCGGACGGTCCTTTTCTTTGAACTTCACTGAAACACAATAGCTACCCCGCACCTTCGCTGGGGCTCCCGCAGATGCATTCCTGACCCTTCACGGGTCGCTGGTCCCTTTCTCTTTGCAACAGCAAAAAGGGTGAATGTCTGGGACAGAAGATGACTTTTGAAGACACTGAAAGATTTACCGTGTCTAGAGCAACCTCTGAACTTTTGTGGTTGTTATCTCAGAAAAATGCGCTTTTCCGATTGGAAGCTTAGATCCCCCCTTCGCCTCCCCTCTCCCCCCATCCCTGCCTTCACCCTGGCCTTTCTCTCTCCCCCCCCCCCCCACCTCCCAACCCAGCTCTCTCTTTCTCCTTTGAGCCTGGGCTGCCCTGGGCCGGCAGAGCTAGAGGATTCTACAGGTGAGGATGGAAGGGCCCCGAGGAGCCTAATCCTTAACCAAAGGGGAAGGTCAAGCGCAGGAAAGCTTCCTTCCCCCATTGAAGTCAGACTCCTTTGAATGCCTGATTCCCCAGGTCCCTGCCCTGAAGGATTCCTTGAAAGAAGCTGCAAGAAAATCCAAACAAAACGTTTAGCACAGTATTTGGTGATAGTAATTGCTCATTAAATGTATATGTTCTAATTAATATTACACACATTTACTCTTTTTCCTGAAATTCTTCAGTGTGGTCTCAAACATTCATATGGGTTCTAAATCTTGCCCACTTAACTAATTGTAGAGTGGAATACATGTTAGAGCAACTGAGCTGGATTCTTTTTTTTTTTTAGTGTGTACAAACATAGCTTTCTTTTTTGTACAGTTAAATGCAAAGCTAAAGAACGTGAACACGGATTTATCTTTACCGGCTTCAGACGTGCCCTTTTTCCGTGTATTCTGGGCCTCTCTCCTACTTCTTCTATCTGTTGGATCAGAGTTTAATCTTAGTTTATTTTGGTGTGATTTTACCAACTGAGCACCTTTTATAAAATCTCAAAAGTAATACTCTTCCTGATCCCGAATGCAAGGTCTTGTATTGGCACCTCCCGCCAGTCTCCAACCCTCTCCCACTTCCTCTGCTTAAAACAGTAAAAATGCACGGTGTCTCCTCCTCCCCTTTAATTGCAGACACTATTAAAAGACGTTGTAACATGACAGCAAACACCGGGTCCCAAGTGGTATCTAATCCTATTATGCTTCCCGGTGAAACTTAAATTGTAAATCTCCTAGTGAGCTAGGCCTGTGTGTTAAGATTTATTTTGGGATATCAAGTGGCTGTTTCTTATAGGAAAGAGTAAAAAAAAAAAAAAAAAATTGCTGCAGCTTGGGGGAAAATCGCCAAACAAATGTTAGAGGAGTCTGCCTTAGCCTGCCCTTAGGCATCGGTGTATAGTAGGATCATTCTGTTTGCTTGCCAGTGAGGATACCGGTAGTAATTGTTAACCCCGTGAGCTCAGTGCACTAACCCGGTGAGCTCAGTGCACTAACCATAGCGATGCATAAGGCTGTTGAAGGAACTGAATGGGAATGTGAGTACGATTTCTCTCCTGGGAGCCTGTGCACCTGCAAATCCCTAAAAATGTATGACAGGCGGCGGAAGTGAGTGGGTCCCTCTCTCTGAACGAGTTCTTTTTACTAGATCCTTACGTGCTTATCTATCTCGGATGAACGCCTTCCGCTGTGTGCTTAATTGATGGGAGTGTTGTTTCATTTCTCTTCGGGTTACCGAAAATTAATTAGTTAGCGTGTGGGTAACCTTATCTCACTAATTCATAGTGTAGTTACAATCAATGAGAATCTCTGAAAGATTTCTACACGGGCTACTAATTACACATCTCCTCTGTCCTGTTCGGTAGACTTAACCACAACGTTTACAGATTTCTATGTTAAATTTGTTTGTTTTTTTGTTTTATTTTATTTTAAGATTTTATTTATTTATTTGAGAGAGAGAGAGCACGTGAGCTGGGGTGCAGAGGCAGAGGAAGAGGGAGAAGCAGACTCCCCAATGAGCAGGGAGGCCAAGGTGGGGCCACATCCCAGGACTCTGGAATCACGACCTGAGCCAAAGGCAGACGCTTAACCAGCTGAGCCACCCAGGCACCCAAATCCATTAAATATCTTGTTAATGGACTTGGCCTCAAATTCCAGCAGATGAGATGGCTTTGGATTCTGCCCCTGAAGTCTGTCACATCTTTCTTGCTCAGCTTCAGACTTCCCTCAGATTTGGTAAGCATGTGCACCGTGTCTGTGATGGCTTTGTTGACAGACCAGTAGCAGGAAGAACCCTTTGGCGCATCTCTGTGGACCTGCTTGCCTTGAGTTGACTTAGACCCATTAATAGGTCCCTTGGGGTCAGAGTTCCCACTGACAGTATTTTCCTCTCCATTTCTTTATCATGCTATGAGGCTGACTGGAAAGATCTTGTCAAATGTTTTGCTAAAATCCTGACATACTTGGGAACAGATGTTGGTATGATTAGGCTGGATGAACAGAAAACACGGATAGCCGGATCCGTTTCTCGAATAAACCAATGTCTGTGTTGCCTTTGATTCATCCCGTTATGTTTCCTGTAAGTAAGACTTTCAGTGCAAATATTAATTGATGTTAAGTCAGCAAGTGCTGAGGGTCTGGTCACAGGGGAAAGACAGGGAAACAAAAGGGAGCTGTACCTGGGGTAAGCCAGAGCCTTGCTGGGTCGGACCATTAGGTAACAGTGTAAGGTAATGTATAATAAAATGCTAAATTATGTGGAACAGATTATAGGTATTATGGAATGGGAAAATAGACTTACATTCTTCTGTCTTGAGCGGGTCTCAGAATTGTTTCATGCAGTCTCTCTTTATTCTGAGGCAGTTCACTGTCATGGAGACTTCCCTTTCTTGAAGCGATGACAATTGTTCGTATTTTCTGAGCACCTCTGGTGATGTGTCAGGGGGCTAAGAATTGTCGTGATACCAAATATTTGATCCTTACCACCCCCCTCTGAGGTGGATGTGATTTTTTTTCCCCTCCATTTCACAGATGAGGAAAGTAAGGCGAGGTGGCTAAGGGATGGCTAATCGTCCCTCAGAGTGAGTTCTGATTCCTTCCTTCCTCTTTCTGCTGTGGGGAGCCTGCAGTGAGGGGAGCCAGGAGAGGCGGTGTTGCCTTCTGTGAAGAGAGTCTGGATTTGTATTCTGGCTCCTTTTTACCTACTTCCCTCTGTAGGCAGGACCTTGGGCAAGTTGCTTAACCTGTCAGAGCTTCTCAGCTGGAAAGCAGAGCAGGATTGTTCTAAGGATTTAAGCGCCTCCTATGCAGTGGGTGTGCAGTGAGTGGGAACTGCTGTTGATGACAAGTCCCGATAAGAATATCATTATCACATTCTCCACCCAAAGAGACCTGTTAGAATTGTACAGAAAAGGAACCTGTCGGTCTTGACAAGTTTTTAAAACCCCTGGACCAAGTACAGCATTAGTCCTTTGTGGAACATTTGCAGAATGGATGGCTGGAAAGACAGACTAGGACAGGGACCAGGAGACTTCCCGGAGCAGGCAGCCGCAGAAGCACCATCATTTTCCAGTGGGGTCATTCTCTTCCTGACTCGTCATTTATTAATTGAAACAATCCCTTTCTTAGCCTTACCTTCCGCCATTTTGGGACGGTCATGGTCACCACCGGACTAATTCTCTTTGGGAAACACAAGCAAACAAAGCTCTCTCTCTCTGTCGTGGAGGTGGAGATTTGAATAGTAAATACCCACTGCCTCCGTACTCCTGCCTTGTATTCCAGAGAATACTAAAGGATGTTGTACCATAACGGTGTCAACACAAACAAGAACTATGTAATTTCACCCCATATTAATACATTGTCGCCTAGCAGGTACTGTCCTTAGCAATCTATAAAAATGGCTCCTGAGACCAGGCGCAGGCACAATTATTTATTCTTCAATTATTTATTCAGTCCGAAGGAAGGGAAAGCTCACAGACACTGCAGAATGCACTACCTACCAATTTACAATAATTGAATGACGGAATCATTTGCAGACTGAAGTAGCTTTTTATTGACACTATTTTTATTTACTTAAATTCTTACTTTCACAGCTTAACTGTGTTTACTACACCCACTTAGACGACCCAAATGAGAGCCTGTTTTGTTCATAAAAGCTACTTCTAAACAAATAAATTAGCATTTAGGCTGAAAGGGTCAGATCGTAAATGGAGGTTTTAAAACAGTCTCAGGAACATTCAAATCACCGTCTTAATATTTTATATGGTTTTGTATTTAGATTGGATATTTTATGTAAAGTCTTTTTTCCCTTTTTAGTGCTCGCGCCTCTTGAGATCCCTTTTCTAGCTGGGTGGGAGAGAAAGTTACACTAAGGCTCCGTTTGCATTAAGTAATTTTAATTCAATTTATGTCAGGGGGGATTACCAGAAAGTTCTTGCCTTTGTCTCTTTCTTCTCCACTTAACTAGTATCGATAGGTGCTGTTCTGGTGATTCTAATATGTTATTTGTGTGTGAGAAAAGAGAATTCACACGAATTTGTACGTAGCAGTTATAAAAAGCATTAGTTTGGACTTCCTCTGAACTTTCAGAGATTATCCATGTTTATATTGATACTGGAATCAAAAAATGGAATCTTTCCCCAGATGGTATAGCTTTCTTCAGAGATCAGTTACAATTTTTCTTAAATCAGTTATTTTCAGTTTTGATTTTTCAGCTCTCAGGTAATCCCCAGTTAATCCTGCCTTCTGAGATTTCTGAAAGGAAAGTAACTTTAATTTACATTAATTTAAAAAAATCCTGGGGCGCCTGGGTGGCTCAGTGGGTTAAAGCCTCTGCCTTCAGCTCAGGTCATGATCTCAAGGTCCTGGGATGGAGTCTGGCATCGGGCTCTCTGCTCAGTGGGGAGCCTGCTACCCCCCCCCGCCCCGCCCCCGCCTCTCTGCCTACTTGGGATCTCTGTCTGTCAAATAAATAAATAAAATCTTAAAAAAAAAATCCTTATGTGAAACTCTAATTGATTTGAGAGGATTGACTACATAAAGAGAAATCCTACGAGAGAGAAAGAACTTCCAGTGTTTTAGAGATATTTTTTGAAATAGCCATTGCCCTTACCCTAGGTGTATGTGTGTTCACTTATGAATACACATTTATAAGACACACAAACACATAGACAAATTTATGATGTGCTTTTAGAATCTTGGGTCTGTCAGAGAAAAGTAAAGTAAGTAAAATAAAAGTTTTTGAAAACATATTCCTGGAGTAAAAGGATATCATCAGGGTTTCATTTCTATATAAATTAAATTTACTGAAATTTGAAAAGAGTCCACATTTTTTATGGTTACTTTAAGCTTGGACATAACCAGATACATCTGTTGACAATAGTGAGAGTATAAAAGTGGTCACATTTTTTTTGCTTAAAGCCTCATTCCCATGGGTGAAACGGGTATGTGAGGATAGTTCGGTTCCTGAGGGTCCTGTCAGAATTAAATTAGCTAATATAGCACAAACCTTTCTAGTGGGCCTGGATGACAGGTAGCCTGTACGGAAGGATCACTAATTATTACATTACTAGAGGCGGGCTTCATGCTGGGCCTTACCATGAATCATTTTGTAGTACTGCGCATGGTACAGACTGGCAGATTAACAAAACAAAACAAAAGACAAAACCCTTGCAAATGCCCATGACATCTCTCCAAAGTATTTTTCAGTTCTTCTTGGAAAGCTGTTTCCTGGAGGTAAAGTTGGCCATCCGGATGACCTATCTTGGTGTTCACTTGATTTCTGCGATGCCGCTCAGCCTGTCCATCTCCACTAACTCTAAATCTGTCCTCCTGCCAAGTACACACTGGGCCACTTGCCGAAACACCTCTTGCTTTATTTTCAGTGAAGCGAGAGAATTCTATGATTTGCAAGAGGGAGAGAATGTTAGGTTTGCAGTGCTGGCCTCCAGCAGGAGTTCCGGGACAACCAGCCCAGAGAGGAGGAAATGGAATCCCAGTAACAAAACACAAGCAGCCGGGACACAGCCATGGGTCACGTGGGCAGGTGGCCGTTCATGATTGATGCCATCAGAGTGCCAACTATGAGGCTCCCCTTTGGTTCTGTGTGAAGCAGCCCTAAGCTAAAAATGGCAGGTTCTTGCCTCTCTTTGTGCAAAATATTGCAGGTGGGAAGTTGACCTCTGCCACATAATACCGACAAAGACAAGTCGTGGGCAAGTGGAAAGATCTAAGTCGCTTATTTTCAGCCTCCTGTGCCCTTTCTCATTGTCTTGGGTTACCTCACACTACTTGCTTCTTTCAGCCTGTCCAAGCTGTGTTTATGTAAGTAAGACCTGCCATTGAACGAACACTTGCTATGAGCCAGGCTTTGTGCTGTGGGGGAGGGCGGGGGTTGAGGGGGAAGACTTTTCCAGCAGGTTAGCTGGGCCTCCCTCACGTGCCCCACGTTCCAACATGGCCGGAGTGGAAGCCACAGGGCTTTTGAATAATCCCAACAGCAGCAAAACAACAACAGGAGTAGTAATAATATAAAAGGTGCTCCTGGGAAATGTGAGCCAGATCTCTTGTTCATTGACTTATCAGAAATATTCACCCTTTAAGATTACATTATAAATTGAGTGTTTGTTGTTTATCAGGCATGCGCACTTGGAATAATGTGTTTTTGGTAAGTGTTCTGCCTCCTAAAGAGGCAGTATTTATTCAGATGGGTGTGTTAGGCGACTTTATCATATTCAGTGTTTCTTTATCTGTAATGTTACATTAGCCAGTCATGTTACCCTATCACCCAGCTGGATGCAGAAACCAATGTACTTTTTCAAGACAGGATTTGGGAAGTGTATCAGTATTTTTCACGAAGAGGCTGACCACTTTGCTTTAGGAATTGTGAAGAACTCGGACCCCGGAGCTGGAGCCGTGGTCCCGGTCCAGCTGTGGCACATATAAATTCAGTGGCTGCACAAACTTGCTGCACCGATTTACTGAGCTACAAAGTGAGAATAATAGTATCTCCGTACAAAGATGAAATGAGAGCGTATTTCTAAAGATCTGAAGACATTGCAGTGAGGCGCTCTCTCAGGTGGTCAGAAGTGGTAGAGCAGATGCTCTGAAACCAAGCATTGGTGGCCCCTTACAGATGGTGCCACAGGCTTACCTTCCACAGGAAGAATAAATGACTTCCTTCCCTTCCAGAGTGGGTGCTCGGTTGCTCCAGCCTTACAACCCTGACGGCACGCGGCCTGTGAATCATGGATCAGCACAAATATTAGCAAGTTGGGAGAGAACAGAAGTAGGCCCGTCTCAAGATAAGGTCTCTGACTTAATACGCAATTTCTAAAAACCAAGCCAGCATTTAACTGGCCTTATCCCTGCGGAGATAAGATCTCTGGGTAGTTGCTTTGCAGTTTTAGTAATTAGGGGAAGATAATTCCCCTAATTTCCAGTTAGTATTGATCTGACCGCTGCTTTGGGGTGAAACCCCTTTGTGTCAGTGTGATGTCCTCAGCTGCGGTGTGTGCACTGTCCACACCTAAGATGGAACTCAGTTTTATGCTCTGTTCAAACTGGAGTGAACCGGGCAGAGAATAGGGAACAAGCCAAACAGTCATCAGCCAGTGAACACGGCAGAGCTCACGTCCCTCTTGCTAGCGTGTCCTTTCTCATTCTTTTGTGTCACTTCCCACTACTTGCCTCTTCAGGTCAGTGCACGCTGTGCTTGTTCAAGTAAGAACCGCCAACCAGTGAACACAATGTAGGAGCCAGACTCTGGTTGCGGGGGCGGGGGAGCTAGGTACTCCAGGGGGAAGGCCTCTCCAGCAGGTTAGCTCAGACCTATTCCTGTGACATCAGTGTCCCAAGAAGGCTGTAAGTGGAAACAGCCAGGCTTCTCACAGTTTAGGCCCGAAAGCCTTGCCTTGTCATTTCCAGCACATTCTTTTGGTCGAAGCAGGCAACCTGACCCAATCTGGAGTCCATGAGGGAGGGGACCAGTCAGTGTCAGGCATATAGGGAGAGAACTGCCATGGTCATGTCACAGACAATCTCCCAGAGGCTTGGAGATGGTACCTTTTCCCCATTCGGCTTCATCATCTAGGAGCAAACATTGGTCAGACAAACACTGGATGGCGGAGTGTCTTGGTATTAGGTTTAAGTGTTTTGTTTTGTTTTTTGACTATTTGTTCAGAAAGTTTAACTCCCATCGGCAAGGAGTTGATTATCTAGCATATTGAGAATCTCTGAATTTCAAACAGGTACGGCGGCTAAGCAAGATGAACTTTTTTTTTTTTTTTTTTAAAGATTTTTATTTATTTATTTGACAGAGATCACAAGTAGGCAGAGAGACAGACAGAGAGAGAGGGGGAAGCAGGCTCCCTGCTGAGCAGAGAGCCCGATGCGGGGCTCGATCCCACGACCCTGGGAACATGACCTGAGCCGAAGGCAGAGGCTTTAACCCACTGAGCCACCCAGGTGCCCCGCAAGATGAACTTTTAAGACTGGTCAGGACAGTAGGCTTAGTAGAACTAGAATGGTCTTCAGACTCTTGGGTTCAGTTTCTTCTCATCTTCTTCTCATGAGCTCATTTTTTTTTTCCCCCACCAAATGTGATTTCAGACCCAAGTCCAAGGTCAGGTAGGTATTTAGCTTCAGCCCCTTTCTGCAGCCCCTCGGCCCCGTGGCAAGAATCGAGACGAGTAGATGGAAAGCATGATGGAGCACTATATTTGATCTTCCTAATTTCTGCCACCGCCCCCCCCCCCCCCCAGATGTGCTCAAATTCTTAAAAGCCCATTCTTGTACTTGGTTTGCAGAATGCGTGATTAGAACCACCCATTCTTGAGCGAATTCCCAAGGTGTAGGTTCAAACGTAGAGTTTTTCCCACTGCCCCCCGCAGATGCTTCAACAGTATGCAGTTTTACAACACATCCAAGATTCTTAGATTCATTTGGTAAAGATTCTGATTTAAAACCTTTAACATTTTTTCTCATTTGAAGCTGGAGAAGAAATAGAGAATGGACACTTTTTTTTTTTCTTCACACAGCTTTGTGAAATCATGGTGTTCTTGGCTTTTCTGGTCTGTTTCTGGCTACCATTTTGTTCCCCACTTGATCTGTCCTTGTGTTTACTTGAGAGAGCTTCTGGAATGCAATCCATTGGCTTATGGAGAATTGAGTCTTTTCAAAGACTCCATCTGGAGCCATATTTAAAAGCGTGTAGCCCCCGTCTTCCTAAGTGTATGATGTTTGTCTCTGTGTGAATGATAGGAACAGAAGATCTGAGATGTTAATACTTCAAGGAGAAACTTTGGTCTTCTGAATTGGGCTTCTGATTGCCCTGGTGAGTCTGGGGGCAAACTCAAGGCCAGAACTTCTAAGGAGGACCTGCAGTGTTATTCCGAAGGGGGTATTTGGTCTGTCCTGGTTGAACAGACTCTTCCTTATGCCCACTGAGAAATAGTAATTTGTTTCCAAGACTCCAGAGAGCAAAACATCTGCATGTGGTGGGAATATTCGCAGAGGTACTAGGTGGTCACATCAGTCCGTTGCCATGTTTCAACTCTGTCCACAATGTGATCCTGTGATGAGGGGGCTTCAGCAAAGCTTAGGAAAATGCCTCATCCATTTTTGCGCAAGGTAGAAAAATAACCAAGTAGCTGCTTTCAGTGAGCCTCGCCAGCCTTACTGAAGTGTACACCTTTCATACAAAAACCTCTAGATGAACTGCGATGCAAAATACGGGTTTGTGATAAATTTGAATGATGTGTGATTGCCTTGATTAGCACTATAGTTACGAAGCAGATATGTGCTTCTTTGTTTTAAAAGGGAACTTGAATTTTTTTTTTTACTATAACTGCCAGTTGCTTCATCTCTACCATCTTTAATATGTTCAAAAAAATTTTCTCCCACCTCCTCTGTGCTTGTCAGTGATGTCAAGTTTAAAAGTAACTGAAGTTTAAAAAAAAAAAACTATAGCAGCCATCAGCTGTCAGAAAGTTTGCATTTAATTTTTACTTTTAGGTAGGGAAGCAGACTTTTTTGGCTTCCGTTTTCCACATTTGCACTTTTGAGTTCCAGGAAGCTTGGCGTCCCTATTACTTTGAGTTTATGGATTTGTTATGACCCTAGTAATACTTATGAGGTGGTTGGGGGTGGGCGACATGGGTGAGTCATGGCAGAACGTTAAGCGGAATAAACTGTGTATTCTTATCTTTGACGGATAGTCTAGTATGCAGTTTCCTGCTTTCTTTAATCCGCATTTAGAACTTTTCTTTCTGAAGCACTGATCCGATTAGGCCATTTTCTTGTTTAAAAGCTTTTTATATCTGCCCCTTTGCTGTGGGTAAAACACTGCAGCTCCGAGACATCGTTCTTCCTAAATTGGCCCTAATCATCCTCGCCAGCTCGGCCTCACTTCTGTTACTCATGAGTGTCTCATATCCCTGGGCTGATAATATGCTATTCCTTCTGCTTTGAATACCTGGAAAACCCCCTCCTTCCAGCAGCTGGGAACATTCCCTTGTTGATGTAGATAGACTTAGGTCAAGGGCCTTCACTTTGTGGAGTCTTGTCATAATGCCCCAGGTAAGGCTGGGCAGCCCAGTTCCCCCTCAGCTTCTGGAGCCCTTGAGCCATCCTTCCGTAAAGCAACAGACGCCCTGCGCTGAGAAGTCTGGGTCCACAATTCTGTCTCCCTCTCTGGACTGTCACTTACTCCTCTTTGGGCCTGTAGGCTAACCAGGGCTTGACATGTCATAGGCTTCTGCCTAAATATTGAGCAAGTCTGTGAATGAGCCTTCATTGTAGGTTCCCAGGCACCAAAAGATCTTTTCATAGAATCTGAGTTAATTGGGAGGGATTGTTGAGATGCAGAGCTCATAAAGATCAAGAAGCTGGAAAAAAGTCATTGAGCACGTGATGTCTCTTCCGTTAACCTCTAAAAATGAGCAGAAGCTACCCGAGGTTGGGTGTCTTTTACAAAAAACTTTTGTTAATGAAGCTCTAGCATTACAAACCATTTCCTCCTCTCCAAGTTTCTCGTGGCATTTCTTTCCTTATGATGGTAATAATATCTTGGAGTTCTAAAATCTTAAATTTATAAATCCAGTAAAAGCATTTTTTTTCATTTTACCTAGTTACCTACATTCTTGTCTTTATAAGTGGGGATAATGTCCTTGCTATTAATTTATCTTGAGGGGGACAGAATGGAAACACAAATCTTTGGAGGTGAACAAAGATTTGTCTGTCTACCAGAAACCAGCCTGTGCTTTTAAAATCTCGGAATGCTCCTTGGCTGAGTATCTCCCTTAGCTTGCCCCTCTTCAGATGACTTGTCGTTGAATCGTGAGGTTCCGGTTAAACCAGGTCCTTTCCAAACTTCTCTAGAGCCCTAGCCAGTCCTCCCCCGATCCCGGGGTGTGCAGAGCCAGTCATGGGGGCATTTGTCTTATTCTCTATTGGAACGTTTGGGTAGAAAGTTGAAGGTATTAAACCTTGTGGGTTATGAAATGGTTTTAGGTGTCTAATGAGCCACACCATGTTTCTACACAGACGAACAGTTTTATTACCCCATTTTCTAGCAAATGTATTTGCTGGTTACTCTTGAACCAAACTAAACACAAACAGTCTCCAGACTTCATCCCAAAGAAGCCCCGAAGTAAAGACTCTTGATTTTCAAACGTCTTGATGTACAGCCACTGGAGTCCCCTTCCCGGTTCGGGTTCAATGTGCTTTCCATTCTGGCGTGAATTGTCTTTGCTGATCATAATAAAACAATAACGGTAATTGGAGCCTTTCCTGTGCCTGGCCCCATCGAGTGCTTTCCCCCGCCGCGTTTGCTTCTCTCTCACTACAGTGCTCTTCTGATGCCTGATTGTAGGTCAGAAAACCAGGGCAGCGAGGAGGGCCGTCACTTTCCCCGGTGCCGGGCCACGGTTGGCAGAAACGGGCCTTTCGAGGAGCTTTTGCTTGTCTTTCTGATGCTCCTGCCTTCTCCTCTCGGGCTTGGGCATCCGGCCTGCAAAACACTTTGCTTGAGAACAGCCCTTGTGCAGCTGTTTCTGCTTTTTCCTTTTGCTGTCTCCTGATGTAAAGAAAGAAAACAAGACTGGCCAGTATTTTTAATAATCGAAAGCGGATATATAGATCTTCCTTAAACAGCTCTCCTTGGGGGAGAGTAAGAGACGTGCTCCACGGGCTCTGACAGGGTGATTCGTCCCCAGAGCTGCTGAGCTGGGCAGTGTTATGGCCTGCTCTGGGACGTGTTGCTACAGCCCCTTAATTGCTCAAGGTATGTGCCTCTTCTGAATCACCTCTCCTTGAACATAAGATCTGTGCTATACTGTGACCTGGAAAACGTAGGCATTTCTGGCAACCCCAGATGTAAATGGCCCTCGCCTGCGGGAACTGCTGAAAACCCCAAGTCACCAGCTCAGAGGCATCCCAGGATAAAACAGTTGAGGGAATGAAGGCATCACACAAAGGCTGTATGTCTTGGAGCCTTGAAGGCTTGAAGGCCCCTGAGTACACACTTCCTAAGAATGAATGCAATTTGGTGGTTGCAATCTCGAATGTTCTCAGGGCCTAAGCAGGTAGGGCATGGAGTGCGCAGCGGACACTGAGGTGGTTGCCACGTGGGAAAGTGGGACTGGGGTGGAGAGGGGGCAAGATTGTCCAGTCTTTCAGGAGAAGTTGGAAATGTGGCATCTTAGGGGAAATCTCGGTGGTTCAAATGCTGGAACCAGTCTGAACCTTTGGAGAAGTCTGAGTGCCAAACCGAACAGAACTGGGCCAGAATCAGCTTTCAGGAACCAGCTGTTGACAGCTGGTTCAACGTATGTTGATAAATGAATTTATTGGTACTTGGGTAAGTAGAATCTGGGATGATTTATCTTTGGGGTAAGAACAGAACTCACAGGAAGGAAGTCAGTTGTTCATCATTACTCAGGAGTTCTTTGTTCAACTAGCATGATATTGGAAACTTAGCCATTTGGGGCCCTTGGTGCACAGTACAGAGCTGTCTGCCGTGATGGTCAGATTTGGCACAAAGACCTGCAGGGCTCAGTGTGGTGCTGCTGTGCAGATGGGTCATACGTGTGGGACTCTAGATGCACATTCGTTAGCGAGCAGTTTTCTGGTCCTTGGGTGTCATTGCCCGAGATTCCACGTGACTCCACAGGTGGGATTAGTAGTATACACAGGCGTGTGGACTGAGCTCTTTTCTCCAAACGATCCTCTTTATTAGACATGTTTCAAAGAAGCAGAGCCACGGTGAGTGTTAAGGTTAAAGTGTTAAGGTTAAAGTGTTAATTTATAGAATTTGGCCCTTCATCGAATATGAGAGGAGCTGGGGAAGTAAAAGTCTTGGTGCGGGGGGTGGGGAGGCAGTGTCAGAGGGTTAGAGTTAGAGAAAATTCCATCTGGAGGCTATGGAAAAGGGACGATGAAGGGAAGCACATGAGCGGTGTCTGAAGGCCATTGCCTCCGTGTCTGTCATTCCTGCCTCTGCCATCTATAGCCAGGTATCTGGTGGTGGGCTGAGGCCACCGCTGGTTTGGCAGGGCTGTTATTGAGAAGACAAGGGCGTGAGAGCAGAGGGAGGCAGGGACAAGCGGGGACCCGTTAGGCACCTTCCACCTGTTTTACCAGCTGTCAGAGAGTCTGGACTGGACTTCACTTCCGTTTTCAGATCTCACACACGCTCCTCACTGGGCTAGCTATAGCTGGACGCCAGGGGGAAGGGTATTCTGTTAAGTGGAGTTCCCAGTGAACCAAGTTGACAGTAGTAGCTTCAGCGTACTCTCCGTGTAAGAAGGATTCCATCCTTAGAGCCGCATGTACCGAGAGCTGCTCGATTCTCTCCCCTGCTCCTGAAAGCCTTCCCCCTCCGAAACACAGAACTTGGGTAACAGGGTTTAGGACCCTGGCCGTGGTCAGGTCAACGTAGGTGTTTCTCTGTTTGGGATCCTCTCCACATTCAATTAGCCATTTACATGCACATTAAGGGTAATTATTTTATCAGATCTTTCTTCCTGGAAAATTTAGGTCTGGTGGGTTAGAGCAATGGGGGTATTGAGAACCACTGTGCAGAGAAGCAAAGGGGAGGAAGACAGAAGCTTTGGAGGTTGGTTTAAGGGAAGCTGAATGCAATTTTGCCTTGGGTCCAACCCATGTAAATCTCCAATCTTACCCTTTTGTCCATCTGCCTATCTGTCTCTCAGGCAGTCCATTCATCCATTAGTCCATATGTGTATCTGTTCCTATCAACCCATACACAAATGTCTACTCACATATTTATCTACCATATTTTTATCTAATCTATATCAGGCTATATGCATGAAGATGAGAAGTTTTACAATGGAAAGTTTTAGGGGTTTTGACCCTCTTATGTGAACAGTGTTCTGTATCGGGTAAATATAATGATCCTCTTTTTAGAAGGAAATTTCAGTTCTAGAAATGGTCACACAAAATAAAGCAGTCTTCGATGTCTGCTCTTTTCAGCCATACGGCGAGACAATTGGTTTCTCTCCATATGAAGAGATGGTGGGGTAATTAAGAACTCCTGCTCCCAAATTCGTTCTTAGGGAGTTCTTAGGGAGCTACCCCTTGGTGCTGAAGGGAAACGTCTTTGTAAGTTTATGGCCAGAGCTGGCAGTTTTTGCCCAAGTATGAGCCGTTCTTGGGTGATACTTCAACGTTTTATTGATGTTTTGGCTACTTGTACTTCTCGACTGGCAGCCGTGCGACTGCTGAACAAGAGGAGGTAAGTTACTTGCAAATCTCGGTTCCTTTGGAAGTCCTGGAGCCCAGAATCTGGTTCCCCTCTTATTGTGGCAACTGGACTTTATCACCTGACTCCTAATTTCGTATATGTTTCTTATAAGTTTTCCTTGCCACAAAAAATGACCAAACTCCATTTTCCCTCCTCATGTTCTATGTCCCTGGTGTGTATTTATGTCTATGTATGTGTGTGGGTGGGAGTTAACGGGGAGTGGAAGTTTCGAGGGAGATACTGTCATCAAGGAATATTCTGAAGCAGCTAAACATTCTGGGTAGTCATAGCCTTTTGCTCAGGTGAAGATCATTTTAGATTTTTTTTTTAAGATTTTATTTATTTATTTGACAGAGAGAAATCACAAGTAGATGGAGAGGCAGGCAGAGAGAGAGAGAGAGAGAGAGAGGGAAGCAGGCTTCCTGCCAAGCAGAGAGCCCGATGCGGGACTCGATCCCAGGATCCTGAGATCATGACCTGAGCAGAAGGCAGCGGCTTAACCCACTGAGCCACCCAGGGGCCCCATCATTTTAGATTTTTTAAGAGCACAGACATTTACTGAATTCCTCCTCATGCCAGGCACTTCCCCGCGTGCCTGGCCATCGTAGGTACTCGGTAGGAAGATTGCCTCCTGGTCATGCCCAGGTGCGGAACAAAAGAATGGAAATTAAACATTCATGAATTCAACCCATTACATTCATTAATTTGGCATGCATTTATTGAGTACCTAATATGTGCCTTAGGCATTGGCCGAGTACCAAGGATATCAGTGGGGAGCAGAAGACTAGTCAGGTTAGAGCTTGCCATGTGGCTGGAGAAGAGATAATCAAATGACCACATAGGTAAGGATATTTACTATGGTAAATGTCTGAGGGGACCTAGCAGGGGCGATGGGAACATGAATTGGGGACCTCGTCATGGGGGGTTCGGAAAGGCTGTTGAGAGAAGGCAGGGGTTTGAGGAGCAGATGCACTGGGAAGAGAGACGGTCCTTTCGGCCATGTCTGCGTGAAGCTGTCCCACAGCCCTGTGCATACTTTAAGCGGTAAGCAGAGTACCTTGAGGGAGTTCCTGTTCTGCTTCCTCCGTTTTGGGAGCTTAAGTCACACCTCCAGGGCTTTTAGGAAGCAGGACAGAGCTGGCTCTCACTCCAAGGAGCTGTTCTCCAGGCTGACCGGCTGCTTCCTGAGCTCTCCAGGACACCTGCCAAGCCCACGGGGCACTGCATTCCAAGCGGGGGTCGGAAACCCACACAAAGTTCCCCTCCGGGTTCTCTCCTCAAGGAAGATTCCTTGACACTGTGCCCTGTTGCACTGTTCTTCCGATTCCATCAGTGTCTGTGCCCTGTGCCCATCATCGCCTTGTGGGAAGTTTACTTTTCTAGGTGAGGCCACCCCAGTGCAGGGTTCCCTCCTGGCGGTCCTTGCAGATGGTCACTCCGGCTGAAATTATAGAGCACGTTTCTTCTCTGCCCAGGCCCGCTTGCTTGCCTTCTGAACACTCCCTTTTCAGACTTGCCTGCACATGTGCAGGGAGGTACGCGCGGTGGATGTTAGGGGCCGGGCTGATGGAGGGGGCGGGTAAGTAAACTGGTGTGCGAGAGTTACTCATCAGAGCCTTCCTGGACACCAGTTGGGTTTCACCGAATCCATTCATTTCCTTCTTTCTGATGAATGAACAACCAGGTGACTCAGAGTGAGCCTCTAGTTAGGGGATCGTCGCAACATGCCCTCACGAGTTCTATCCTATCAGACCTGGGGGCAAAGCTTGTATTTGGTGTGTTTTTAGGCACAATGGGTCAATTCTTCTGAGACTTTTATTAAAAGCTGCCCCCCCCCCCCCGCCCAAGATGCATGTCTGAAAAAAGTTTAAGAAGCACGGTGTTAGATCGTCTTCTGTTTGCGGTCTGATTTTGAAGTGGTAGTGTGATTACTTTTACATAAAATCACTGTAGAGGAATTTGGCAGAAAGAATAGGAATTTCTGTTACAAGGCATGGAAAAGCCTAGTCATTTTTCTCAACAGAGACACTCATATTAGCAGTGATCATATCACAGAGTTCTTGAACACTGACCCCACACCGGGCAGGAGGTTAGGATTGCGGACGGCTTATCCTCATCATTTCATCTTTATAACAGCCTGTGAAGGAGGGTCTGGTGTCTTGATTTTACACGTAAGGAAAGTGAAATAAGGTTAAATTATTAACTAAGGGAAGAGTCCAAATGACAAGCCAAAGCCCTCTGTCCCGGAAGAACATGCTCCCCGCCCTTTCTGCGGTGTGCGTCCGAGAGGAGAGCGTGCTCGTTGCTGGAAAGAGGGTTCAGGTTGAACACGGTTGTATGATCTGGCAGAATTTTTCTTTGGATGCAGCTGTATTTAAAAGAGAACGGTGACTTGTACACGAATGCGCATAGCAACTTGCCGTATCCCTAAACCAGACACAACACACATGGCCCTCACCGTTTGGATGGCTGGACTGTGGCATGGCCGGCCATACAGTGGGATAGTATCCAGGAGTAAGAGAGAATGAACTGTCGAAGAACCCTAACATGGGTGAGTCTCAGATGGTTATGCTGAATGAAAGAAGCCAAAGGAAAAAAAAAAGTATATGGGCTATATGATGCCTTTTATGTAAACTTCTGGGAAATACAAATTAATTTACAGTGACATAAAGCAGATCAGCCATTGGCGGGGTGTAGTTGGGGGGTAGATGGGGTTGGTGGTAAGGAGAGGACCAGGAAGAAATTTTTCAGAATGATGGGTATATCATTAACTTGATTTTGGAGATGGTATCGTGATCACGTATACGTCAGACTTACCGTAGAGCACATTTTAAATGTGTGGTTTATGGCATGTCAGTTGCACCTTCGTAAAGCTGTTAAATTTGTCTGTGTATATGCAGTGGGGGGAAATCAAGGTGAATGATGTGTTTATGGGTGGGGGTAATAAAAGAGAAATTTGTACGTTGCGAACCTCCTTCTCAGAGTGATCTCTGAACCTCAGGGATCAGTTTCTCAGTGGCTGTTTATTGAACACTCTGCCAGAGATACTCTGGGAGAATGGAAGGTTTGTGTGAGACACGAGCATTTCCTGTGCCTGGCACTGCGGCCCATTCAGAAAGAGCCTGAGCGTGGTGGTCAGCTGGAACTTGAATCCGGGCTCTCCCACTTCTGCGTTGGAATTTCTTTAACGTCTCTAAGCTTCAGATTTGTCCTGGGGGAAAATGGAGAGAACAGTGTCTTTCTCTGAGGTTGTCTTGAGGATATCAGTAAATATCAAATGCTTGGCCAAAGTGTGGAGCATACGGTGGGAACGCGGTCTCAACGACCAGGGTTATCAAACATGTGAGCCGGGGGTGCATTTTAACTGACTGACGGGAGATACACATTCTATGGGGAGGAAATACTTGCTGCAGACTGGTCTTCTCAGGCAACACTTCACTTGAAACAGCTTTTGGAACTTGAGCAGGAGTTAGATGGAGTAGAATGAGCTGAGTGCAAGTGTAGAGATAGGAGTACATCAGTAGTTAATTTCTTTGGGGGTCTGTGTGCAGGGAGGAAATAGTTAATTTCTTTGCCGGGGGGGGGGGGGGTGTTTAGGGACCTCCCAAAGTCCTCTTTGGGAAGTGGGAGGAGAGCAAGAAAACCAGCTTTAAGAAAGTTGGTCTCCTCGGTAGTTTTGGGTGCAAAGAGTCAAGACTGCCAAGTGTCCCCTGGCGGTGGGGGGGCACTGAGGACCACTGCTCTGGCGGTTAGACCTGGCTTCACTGAAGACAATACTTCTTTTCTACATTGGAAGGTGGAGAGGATTGGAGCTCATACAATAACGGAATAAACCGTTCTAGCTGTAGAAGTTTAGCGTAGAGCGATTTCCGGCATCGATCAGGAGTCGGAACTGATTGAGATCCCAGTCCCGCCAATTACGAACATTGCCTTTGCCAAACAACCTCCTTGTACTTCAGTTCACTTATCTGTGAAATGGGGGACAGGCAATTATAGTACCTCCCAATAGGGTTGTTGTGAGAATAAATACATTGTGACTGAAACCATTAATTATTTACTTAAAGGAAGCAGCCTACCGTGTGTCCCCTTTATTCAAAAGACTTTGAAAAGCCCCATCTGGGAAGACAAGGAATCCTTTCTGCCTCGAGCAGTCTTCAGTTGATTTTTAAAATGCCCGTCTCTTGAAAAGACCTGTTAAGAATTAGCCTGAAATGAAGGTATTGATAGAGAAGTGTGGAAAGTGGTACTTTGTCTCCAAGCTGATTCTTCTTCCGTGGACCCACTGAGAGGTCCTTATGTTACGAGGTAAGAGCCAGGTATCATGGAGCAGAGCAGAAAATAATACATAGGGCATGAAGTGGCTGGCTGTCATTGAAGTGAGTGGCTGTCATTGAAGCGAGTGGCTGTGTGCGGTAAAGGAACTTCTCGGAGTAGCCTTGGCCCCAGAGACATCTCTGTCTTCTCGGCAATGAAGGAAGACCATCCCAGACACGAAGAGCAGACCACGAAAGGGCCTTTTGTGCCAGTGGGACCGCTCAGGGTCACTGGAGACCTCGTGCAGTAGCCAGATTGTCTGCTGTGACCATTTCCCACTGAAGCCTTCTGTTGCTTTTACAACACCCTCGTTGTAGCGGCTGCTCAGGAAATGCTATTAGGGATGTGTCAGGCTTGAACAAATGAGAATTTCCTCCCCGCCACCCCAGCTACAGCGGGAGCAGCGTCGAGCCTGGCAGGATGACGGATGCCGTGGCTTATCAAGGTCAGGAGTGGCAGCTGGCCCCATTGTCCCACATTCAAAGAAGGATTCCCCAACACTGCATCACTCTGGGATTCTCACCCAAATTCCTCAGCTGCACACACACAAAGGGCGTGCCCTGTGCTGGAGCGATCTTCCTGGGGAAGGCAGATTATTTTAAGCCCTCATGGTGCTTTCACTACAGAAAGATGGGCTTCAGCTAGCCTCAGTAAAGGGTATTTAATAAAACTTGCTTCTTTTTTTACTCGCCTAATTTCACGAATCTAAGCTGCTTTGGAACATCATTTGAAATGTTCCAAAACAAAGTGAGAATCCTTTGGCCCCGTACTTCTCTGCAGAGGGCGACTGTTAAAAGGGTTTGAAGATTTTTCTTTTTTCCCCACCCTAAAGAGCTGAAGCTTGTTCTGTGGCCCGACATGTATCATTCTGTAAATACAATGCTTACGTGAGCCCAGTTAAGAGTACGTAAAATCCTTCCAACAATTTAAATTCATTTGACATGCTTGCTGACTTGATGAGGGCTAGAGCTGATTCAAAGGGGAAAAACGGTAGAAATACAAGTAACCCCAAACAAAAAAAGCAGGTAAAGCAGACAGTGAAATAAAAGCAAAATGTCTGTCCATGTCCCGTCATTCAGACCAGCTGATCGAGAAAAAGAAAGGGCACAGATTGAAAAACTTGAATGCAAATATCAGGAGGAAATGTTCTAAGGATTTTGGGGGGACAGCCCTTTCTAAACATTTCAAGCTGCTTGACAAAGGATCAGAACCCATCCCGTTAACCACTGGCCAGTGTTTTGTGGTACCTTAGTCTCTGAATTTTAGGACGTCGCCTTAATCACGCTCACTTGTAGGTCTCTTTACCATTGCTCGGGGTTGGACGATGGTAAGGGTTAGTCAACATGATTCATTTATGACTTTGATGCAGAAAGACCCTGAGGGCAAGGACTCCCAGCTTCTAAGTCTAGTCTGTTTATTCCCCTCAACGCTGTTTCTGACACTTAGCAACGCCCGCAATCCCGTGACATACATTTGCTTTACAGGAAGCATGTGTTACGGGAACCCTGTTTCCGAAGGCCAATGGGCAGGCCATTTCTGCTTCCAGAAAGTGGTTACACTTTCTGTTGGGAATGCATAGCAGAGAAGAGCCAGTCAGCCATGTGGAGAAACAAAGCCAGAGGAGACAGTGTATTTTCAGGAGCAATTTAGTGCATGATTGATCTTACTGATACTGTTAGGGTAGTGGTTACAGCTGACTGGGTCTACCCAACTGGTCAGCACTCTGTGTTTGGGAAAATTCTTGGGAGAAAACACATTGATTAGATGCTAAGTTAACTCCACACTAATGTTAGGAAATCAACCTGTCGTTGCTAACTTGGAAAGATGTTGAAGTATCCTGTGTCTTACTAATCTCTGGCCAGGGTCACCTTCTCTCTACTGTAATTTTCTTGTCCCGTCAGATCATCTCTACTTCTTTGATTTTTAACTGGTTTTATTTAGACTTCTTTACCCTCTGGAATATCTGAGGAGCAGTTGTGCCCAGGAAGCAAACTGATACTTTAATGATTCTTTTTTTTTTTTTTTTTTTAAAGAATGAATTTCAAAATTGTATCCTAATGTGCGAACTAAGTTCGTTTTAATGAAACATCACTATATCTGAATGTATGGATTCTTCTTTCTCTGCTAGTGTCAGTGGCAGGGATATTTTATTTTATTTATTTATTTATTTATTTATTTATATTCTGTATGGTGTGATGGAGAAGACACTTGGCCTTTCAAGAAGTGGGAATGAGGTCTTAGACATTAAACAACACACAACCCCTTCCTCGGATTTTTCCATCTAATTCGTGGGACAGTATAATCTCCCTTCCTCTCCCCGACCCCCTTATCTATGAATGGGGGAAACTAAGCCTAAGGATGGTTCTCACATTTTTAAATAGTTAAAATACGCAAGAGAAGAAAAATGTTTTGTGATGTGAAAATTCTATGAAATTCAAATGCCAGCATCCATAAGTAAAGTTTTATTAAAACCCTCTCTTGCTCATTCATTTCCTTACTGTCTCTGGCTGATCTCCCCCAGCAGTGGAAGAGTTGAGTCATTACAGCAGAGAGAGACCTTATAGTCAGCAGAGCCGGGAGAGTTGACTCTCTGGCTCTTCCCAGAAAAGTCTGTCCTTCCCTGTATGGACACAGATGGAAAATTGAGAGCCTCAGGATCAGAGGGTACAGAGCCCGTGCCTTGGTTTCCTCAAAGGTAAAATGGCTACAGATTTTCTACTTCGAAGGTTTTGGTGAGGATGATATGAGATAGTGAGTGTAATGTAAATATATATATATATTTACACACATATATATACACGTAAGCGCGCACACGCACACACACACACACACACACAGAGTTGGCTCTTGAATAGTGTGGATTTGTGCTCGCTTTGGCAGCACATATACTAAAATTGGAACGATATGAATAGCGTGGATTTGAAGTATGTGGATGCACTTACACTGATTTTTTTTGGATATGTACATCTAGTACTGTACATGCATTTTTTCTTCCTTATGGTCTTCTTAATAATAGTTTCTTTTCTCTAGCTGACTTTATTGTAAGGATTCAGTATGGAATACATATACAAAATAGGTGTTAATTGACAGTTTATGGTATTGGCAAGGCTTCCAGTTAACAGTAGGCTTTAGTAGTTAAGTTTTTGGTTAAGGTTATACATGGATATTCAACTGAGTCGGGTGCCCCAGCCCCCATAACGTTCAAGAATCAGCTGGGTGTGTGTGTGTCTGTGTGTATGTCTACACATACATACTTTATATGGATTTATTTTGTATACATATGTATATTATAATGGTATATTATATATATATGTATATATATAATGGCTATATATATATATATATATATATATGAAGTGGAATTATCTGTAATTATCTGTATCTGTGTAACAGAGATGTAACATGCCCTCCTGGGCACTCAGTGTTTGTGTCTTTCCTTTTCAGTGTTACCAACATTTCAAGTTCGTTTCCTTACCTTCTGTCCCGTGGTCAAACAGAGCCATAGCAGAAAATGCCTCTGCCAAGTAGCTGAGGAGTCAGGAACTCCTTTTTTCTTCCCACCCGCCTCTGTCCTTTATTCGGTGTCTTTCTTTCCTCCACAGAACTGCCAGCATTCAGCCCGGGGAGGGCAGCGAAATGTCATTTTACCTTGAGGCGAATGGGTATATAGAATTGGTCTTGACCTTGAATGAGAGAAAAGCCCGTCAGGCAGCATCCAGTCAGTGGGGCTTCAGAGGAGCCGCTGGGTGGCAGGAACGTGGGGCCTTGACCTCTGGTGGAGAGTTTCACACGTGACACTGAGCTGCAGATGGAGGGGCTCCCCCCCCCCCCAACACCCGACCCCGGGCAGACAGCGGAAGGCGGGGGGTAGCCCCAGCCATCACGTGGCCCCCTCCACCTCCGGAGCCCAGTTCTTTCTGTTAACACGCTTCTCGTTAAGCCCATGTGGTTGCTTTCTAAACTGCAGATCCACAGGCCAAAAAGAAAGAAAAAGCTTCTCCGCGTGAAGATGAAGGTTCTTTGGCACTATCTTCCTCTGTCTCTGAGGGAGCACAGCAAACAGAGAGCTCCCTTCTTTCTGACTTAAGTTACACATATTTTTTTTCCCTCTTTCTTGCTTTCAAAGCTGGCAGCCTCATAAGAGCAGCATTCAAGGAGCCCGAGCCAAGGATGTGGGGCGTCATGAAAGGAGCATTTCTTGTCCCCCTGGCCCCCTTTTCCCTTTGTGCGGTCTCTACCGAGTATTCCGAGGCACCTTGCGAGGTCGGAACCTTGCCAGCAGCTGGTCTCTGGATGCCGTGGGTCGCGGTCGCCATCCGCTCCCTGTCTGGCCAAACGAGTTCGTTTCTACCGTTTGTAGAAAAAAAATTCTAATCAGTTTGTCTCACACTCATGTGGGTTATTAGTACCTATGGCAAGTCGCCTGCATAAGCGGCGAGGGATGCCGATGCTGGGGGCGCGTTCCAGTTTGGGTTTTAATGGGGATTTCACTCAGACTGAGGAATGGCGTGCTCACTTGGCCTTTCACTTCCCTTGCTGTTAAAAAGAAAAAAACCAGCTTCAACCTTCCTATCTTTCTCCTCTTTTAAAAAATATTTTCACGTGACCCGCCAGCCCCAATTAGTTGTCTGTAACGCGGGGTGGTAGTGTCATTCCTAATCTTTTATTATAACTTGGGAGTTTTCTGGTGGGGGGGAGGTAAATAACAGAGCTGCTTTAGTTCTTGTTATTGCCTTATGATGATAGTCTGGAATTATGTTATAGATTGTGCTTGGCTGCCGGCATGGTGCTTGGGTGTGATTAATTTGTGCAGCTTGCCGTTGGATAAATAATATTCATTCCTTGGATCCTTGTTCAGAAGGGATTAGCCAAGTGAACTGGAAAACATGCCTTTGCAGGAGAGCTTTTGCTGTTCGTGATAATCAATGAACAATCTAGTGGCTGATTTAATTCAATTCTTACAGAACTAGCTGACTCATTGGCTCTTGATGCTTCTTAACTTCTGGGGCAGTGTTTTAATCTTCAGTTTCTTACACATATACCCATATTATGGTGCACATAGTTTAGAACTTAACATTTCCCCAGGGACCTCGCTCTGAGAATTCAAAATAAATACCTTGTGAAGTGGGTTTCAAGAAAATTGTTTTTCTGATGGGTCTGTTTTTTCTTTCTTCTAATGGAAAAAAATGGCTTTGAAAAAGTAAAATAAACTTAGCTTTTGTAGAGGGAGGATTAAAACAAAGTAAAACATAAAGCACGTGACACCTGAGAGACTTAGGTGGCACAGAACTCTCAAAGCCTGTACCATGGCTTTGGGTTTTAGTCTTGCATCATTTATAGGGTTAAATAATTTATAGTTAAGCTTTTGCCCTGTGGGATGGCTGTAGCATGTTCCACCAGGAGGCAAGGGTTTCTGTTCAAATTTACAGTTCACTTGATTTATGTATCAGATGAGTGCCTGCAAAATAGAGAGGTCAGTTTAGGAAAGCTTTCTTCTTTCTGTTCTCCTTTGCCTTTGAATGGTTTCCTCCTGTGTTTTGTTCATCTGAACAATGCACTGACTTGCCCTGTGGAGGGGAGCTGGCTAGTTGCTTATAATTGTAGTAACATGTCTTTTGGCTACCGGGGAGTGACATGGTAAAGGTCCCAGGTACTGATATGTTTTTCTTTCCTTTTTTTTTTTTTTTAAATGCTTTTATGGACCAGACCATTTCCCCACCTCAATTTTAGCCCAAGCTTAAAGGACAAGTGAATGTAAGGTTGCACGATCTAACTAATAAACATACAGGGTGGCTGGCTCAAATTTGAATTTCAGAGGCACAGCAGATAACTTTTCAATATTGAATATGCCCCTGTATTTTATCTGGCAACCCTAAGGGGATGTTGGGTGGTTAGGTTTCCTGAGGACCCTCAAGTTAGATCAGGGATGCAGAGATCATTGCGACTGGGATACAAGAACGGGAAAAGAGGGGCACCTGGTTGGCTCAGTCAGTGGAGCCTGTGACTCTTGATCTCAGGGTTGGGAGTTCGAGCCCCACATTGGGTATAGAGATTACTTAAAAGTTTTTAAAAAATGGGAAGAGAGTGCCATTTTTAGGTGTTTTTTAATATTAACTCCTGTGTAGCTAATTCTCAGCAAGTGAGATGAGTGTTAAAAACCGTTTATTATCCCTTTGGGGATGACAATAGAATACGTTCGTTGAGTGCCTTCAGGAACTTCAGTGTATCCTCATTCCGTGCAGAAAATAATCCTGTGAAGGTTGAGCGCTATTAGGATTCCCACCAGACGAAGAAGCAGCTGAGCTGAGGTCGTGGGGCCGATAAGGGGTTGTCTGGAGTAGAAGAAAAAGGATGCACGAGATAGGTCTTGCTCAGGGTCGCAAAGTTAGTAAACAGTAGAGCTAGGATTCCAATGCGGGACCCTTCCTCCCAATGGTTTTACTTTGGCTGCCCATTGGCCTTCCTGGGGGCGGTGGGTGGGGGCATCAGAAGCCACAGATAACCTGCCCCCCACCCCGAGATCTGAATTTACTTGGTCTGAGATTGGCCTGGCTCTCAGGATTTTTTAAAACTTCCCTAGGCGATTTTAATGCGCAGCCAAGGTTGGGACCAGCTGCTTTACCCCATTTTTGGAGTAAAATGAATGACTCTCCTTAGGAAATCTAGCTGCTCTATGTGGCCATTCCTTTACCTCCTCCCCGTCCTCCACAGAAACTCACCATTCCAAATCTGGCAGCTAATTTTTCATGGTCTTTGTTGCCTCAGAATTATTTTCAGGAAGTCCTGGTGAATATATGTTGGGGTATAAACAAACCACAAAGAAAGACCTCTTGGGGGTATTCTGCTGATGGATTTTTCTGAGCGATCTTTTCTTTTTTCATTCCCCCATTATACTTCCCGGAGGAGGGAATATCCCTTTGTTCTTCATTTAGCTCCAGCTGGCTGCCAGGCTGGGTATTTGAGGAGGTTTACAGATTCATAAAACTAGAGCACGACCCTCCAGGAGTTTTCAGTTTTGGAAGGGAAGTATATAAGTGTAATTCTAGGTTTAATTTTCTAAGAGTCACTTCAGAGGCATACAGGATATGGGGGAATTCAGAGGTGGCGTGGAGAAGGGCCCTTGCTCTCCGCAGCCCTGGTTCGAATGCCCGCGCGTCCGCAGCCCCGGTTCGAATGCCCGCGCGTCCACTTAGCCTGTGCCCTTTCTGGCTCCACGCCCTCCTTGGCACATCAAAGGGAGGCCGGAGTCGGTCCGGGCCCGCGGAGCGCACACTGCCGCCGCCGCCGCCGCCGCCGCGGGCCGGGGAAGGGGCAGACGGCGCGAGCTGCCAGCTTCCGTGCTGTCAGCTTTCCAGCAAGCCTTTGCTTCCACTGCCCAGCTAAATAAAGCAGGAGAGTAGGTTCCTAAGCTTTCCCTATTGTTTCTTGAAATCAGAGGGCCAAGAATTTTCCTGAATCTGGTAGCGGGTGGGGAGTCAGGAAGGTGCATGAATGGGAAACCAGACGTACGTCTGGAAGATAACCTATGGCCCCGTAGGAACTGGAGTGGGATGAAGGGACCCGGAGACCCTCGGTTGGCCAAAAAAAAAAAAAAAAAAAAGATTTTAAGTCAGAAGGCATAGGGGCCTTCACTGGCTAGAACCCAGCAGAAACAGGAAGGGGCGAAGGCTTTTGGTACAAGGACTCAAAAACATATTACATATGGTGAGTGGGGGAGAAAGGGTGACAGCTTTCCGCCTTGATGGTGACATTCACAGACAGACAGTACAGGAGGAGAATCTTGAAGGGAAGAGGATGGGGGCGCCTGGGTGGCTCAGTCGGTTAAGCATCTGCCTTTGGCTCGGGTCATGATCCCAGGGTGCTGGGATGGAGTCCGGCGTTGGACTCCCTGCTCATCGGGGGTCTGTTCTTTCTCTGCCTGCTGCTTCCCTTGCTTGTGCTCCCTCCCACCTCTGACGATAAATAAATAAAATCTAAAAAAAAAAAAAAAAAGAGAGAGAGAGAGAGAAGAAAAGGGAAAAGGATGATGAAGTAGGTTCTGAGCAAAGTCCTCCTGCAACCTTCCTCACAAGCCAAGCAGCAGTGCCGTAGGATGTACACGCCGAGGTTGCCCCTTTAGGGAGAATGTTACATTTTGATAATTTATGCTGGTTTAAGAAAGGCCCATGCCACGGTTCCCGTCCCGTCTGTCCCTTATGTTGAACTTGGGCTTTCTTGCCCTGGTCTGTTTAGTGCAAGTATTAATACCTGGCAGAGCAAGTCATGAAATCTTCTATTGCCGTTTGACCGATGGGGCAGTTTCTTTATTACCAGACAATTCTGCAAGCAGCAAATACTTCCGGTGTCCTGAGTGTACTTATTTCTGGAGGGGAGTTAGAGTAATGAGACATTTACTAATGCCAGGCTCAACTTACAATTCAGAAACAGAAGGCAGATGACTCGGGAAGACGGCTCCCACTCATGATTTTTAAGGTCATTGGAAAGCTTCCGTTTTTGTTGCTAGCTCTGTACTTTGCGTATGATATGTTGAGCCTTTTAAAAGATTGCTAACACTTAGACATTTTATCTTTGCCAGTATCGCCTGGACCAGGGGTTGGCAAACTTTTTCTGTCAAGTGCCAGACAGTAAATATTTTAGGCTTTGTGGGCCCCACAGTCTCTGCGGAGACTGCTCAGCTCTGCTGTGGAAACGCGGATGCAGTCGCAGACAATATGCAAACAAACGAGACTTGCCATGTTTCAATAAAGCTTTGTTTACGAAAACATGTGGGAGCCTGGACTTGGCCCTCAGGCCACATGCTTTTCTGACTCCTGGGGGAAGAGCTTTCCATTTGATCTACAAGTTCTTAGCTGCGGTGATGGATCCTCCGTTTTCTCAGCTGTAAAATGGGATCAGGAGAAGAAGGAACCTCATAGGCATTATTGTGATTTTAAATGAGCTCACACGAGGAGCTTTGCATAGTGGCCAGAGCGCAGGAAGGGCACAAAAAGGTTAGCTAAAAGGGGGAAAAAAACCCCAACTCAAACCCAATCAGTGATGTTCCATTTTGGTTTGCATTATATACAATCCTGATGATTGATGGCAGTCGTTTTCAGGTAAGACAGAGAGAATACGAAGCAAAGTTTTTGCAGGGCCCTTTAAAATCCTAGCTCTGCCCAATGAACAGATAAAAACTAGTTATATGTTGGCTTTTTAACAGACTAGAAAAACTCGATGAGGTCATGGACGCACCACATGGCCAATATTGTTTATTCTTTGGATGGTTTTTCTTCTTGGAAATTCTGTGTCATTCCCTTTCTGGGAGGGACTTAGACTTTGACCCAATTTTTGGCGTACATTCAGGCTCCCCTCTCTTCCCTCACAACAGCACAGGTGTAAGGAATAATTTCCGGAAATGAAACATAACCAGCATATATTGGGCGCCTGCTGTATGTTCACCTTGAGTGTGGTGTTTTTGTTTATTCCTGGAGCTTGCTGTGGAGTGAGAAGGGAGAGAACATATATACAGGAACCAGCCGGGCACACTGTGGCTATATGTAATATTACATAAATACATGAGGGCTTGTGTGACACGTGTGCGTACATGTGCGCACGTGTGTGTGTGTGTGTGTGTGTGTGTGTGTAAAGGGCTAAGGAGATTCAGCCCGAGGAAAACAGTCAAATCAGATGGTGTTGCCTTGGTGGATGTTTCTTGGAGAAAATCTGGTTGGGGCCTTGGGAGCGTTGCATAGATACCATTCCTAGGAAGTAATTCAGCCCCGTGCCCCACAGGCATCAAGGTTGATTTTTGGGGCAAAGTGTCTCCCCATTTTGAAAATGGCATGGAACCACCAAAGCGATGACACAGAGCGTGGAACTTGGTGGTGACAGCCCATGGGGACAGTAATGACTTTAGGCCTTTAGTTTCCCTTCACACTTCAAAGAACCCCAAAGTGAGGGTGATTTATTTATTCATGAAAACATGCCACACGCAACTGCTCCTGGCACCTGGGATCCGTGTTGTGGGTGGTTAGGCTGATCTGGTGCGAGGATCGGTGAGGGTGGCACCGCCTAGAGCAGGCGTCTGGGGCTGCGGGGTTCCCCGCCGTCGGCCCAGCGTGTTGAAACGGCGTGTGCCCTAGAGTCAGAAGTTGGTATCTTCTGCGTAAGTGAGCAAAAGCAGTTCTTGAGGTCTGCCTGTTGCCCTGAATTTGGCTGTGGGGCGTACAAGCAGAGCAGCCGAGGGACAATTGAATAGACATAAACCAGGGGATGTTATTCCACAGATGGGGGCTGTTCAGGTAGCCAGACGTGAGAGCGTCCAAGTTCAGCAAGGATTCTGTCGTGGTGTTGTATGAACTTGATCTTCAAGTGTCGGTGGAGTGGTTATCAGCTGTACCAGGGCAAGGAGAAGAGGAAAGGGCACGCCTAGCAGGGCAGTAGCTGGGCAAGGATATGCTGGAATTAAAGACTAAGACGGCTCCCGGGGCCCTACAAGCCCTCTGTGCCAGGGTGGGGTGGGGTGGGGAGTAGGGAAAGGCTCATGAGAAGGTTCATTGATACATACCGGGAGGGTCATGAGAAGGGTCACTGATGCACATACTTCTTGACATTCTTTGGTGCAGGGACCACAGTTAGATTTCTTGGGGTCTCTTCTTGTGTTTTAAGTATCAAGAGACCTGTGGGTGTTCCCACGCTGCAGCTGGAAGGTATCTTCTTCATTAGGACAAACACAGGAGAGAGTAGGCAGGAGGTGCCCCCTCCATGCGGTTGGCCAGATCGCCTCACCTAGC
Source organism: Mustela nigripes (assembly GCF_022355385.1). Taxonomy (NCBI): domain Eukaryota; kingdom Metazoa; phylum Chordata; class Mammalia; order Carnivora; family Mustelidae; genus Mustela; species Mustela nigripes. The sequence goes on along the minus strand of NC_081559.1, from coordinate 176,621,055 downwards.
ACTGAGCCCCGGGAGGGACGAGAGGGACAGATGTGATATTTAGCCAGTGTACCCCGCATCCTTCTTTTTGGTAGGAAGTGGTAGGAAGTGACATTTTCTCCTTTAAATAATAGGTACCATTTCTTTGAGGCATGATTCATGTGCCAGATACCGTTGGAATGGCTTCAGCTCTAATCCTCATTTTGGAATTCCAACCTATCCCGATGAGATAGGTCCTCTGAGCCCTGCGTGTGACTTTGAGGTAGAGCCCTTACTTCTTCTGTGGCTTGCTGTTATCTCCCATGCCTAGAAAGGTGCCTGGCCCCTCGTAGCTGCTGAAGTTGGAAGGGTGGAGTGAACCCACCCACACGTCATCTAGCCACGCCATCCTGGTTCCATGCTGCAGTTGGAGACAGAAATGTATGGTTTCAAAGGGTGGCTTCTTCCTCTCTACGGTATCACCTCCCTGACACCTACAGGTGGAGATCCCGCTATTTTGTTGGTCCTGAGGACTTCTCCTTCATGGTCCAGTTGTGGAGAGCCCCACACAGACTTCTGGTCACTGTCTAAAATGTTATGGATAAAAAATTCATAACAAATGAGGTGATGTTTAGAAATGGCTTTGTAGTTCATGTGTTAGCAACAATGCTTGTGTGTGTGTGTGTGTGTGTGTGTCTTCCGTCCCCGTCTTCTGGCAATGCTGTACCCGAACTGGGTCTCTTGCACTAACGCATCGCCCAAACTGACAGACTGGGCACTTTGTGGCTTGGAGCGTGAACTCCGTTCCTGGCCTCTGGATGGGACCTAAGTCTGGGCTGACCCCAGCGCTGGAAATTTAATGGCTCAGCTGACAGAGCCCCTGTGAGCAATTAGCCGCTGCTCCTTATCAAACAAGGAGTTCTTTCCCTTCACAGGCCTTTTCTAAGGAGAAACTGGAAAGTTCTTTGCCCCAGGGATCTTGTGGTCTGCTGGAGGAAATAAAAATGGAAATGGGGCCGACTGGAGAATGTGGAGAGAGGACAGGAGGAGGAGTGCCGAGAAGAACGTTGAGGTCGACAGGTCGACCTTCTTGGGGTTTCTCTGTGGTCCTTGGATCTAAACGAGCACCACGATTTTCTGTCTTGTTCCAGTTGTAGCATAGGCGTTCCTGAAGGAAGCATAAAGGAAACTTCCATTCATAGAGCTGAACATGGCACTGGTTCCGTAGGCTTGCTCTCCGGTTTATGGAGGCAAAGCAAAAACAGACAAAGGGAAGGAGAAAATGCAGAGAGGTGTGTTTGAACCCCTCAGGAACCCAAACAACTGTGTCTAGCATCTCCTCCTACCCACATCTTCCAAGGTAACCACAAGATAGTGAAGAGAGTTCTCCACAACCTTCCATCACTTTGATGATGCCGGATTCCCATCTCTGGGGAACAAAGACTGTGGGGGAAGCGAGGTGCTACAGGGGGTTAGCGTGAATCTATAGTTTGAGGACTGGGAGTTAGGCCAGCAGTTTTTTTTTTGTTTGTTTTGTTTTGTTTTGTTTTTTGTTTTTTGAACGATGGAGCAATTTGTTAAAAATAATGTTTAGGAAAAATACATCCAAATCTTGCTTCTCACCATAATGAGAAAGAAGGTACAAGAGGTCAAACACTGGCTCTTTCCGCTTCTCATTTGAAATGTTCATGAGCCAGAAAGCTTCTTCATTAAACAGCAATTTCAACATTGCAGGACTCTATGTTTTGGGGGCTGTTGTGCTGTTAACAGAATTTTTGAAATGTAGCCACACTTCAGGGTGAAAATGCAAAGCAAAAATGCCAGCATGGACACAGTAGATGTGCGTTTACCTGCCTTCCTACCTTCGTGGATTTGTTTTGTTTTGTGTGCATTTATTTTTGGAAAAAACCCATCAGCCTGCCGAGTCCCTGGTCTGATGAGCCCAACAAAGGTAGATCCTTTCAGAACCTTTCACCTTCACTCCTGGTTTAATGTAAACTTTTGATCCTGCTTCAGTGTTCCAGGAAAACAGTTCATCAGCAAGTTCTTGAAAAATTCTCATTTTTCTCTCATTTTTGACTAAATTTTACCAGATGGCAGTCTTCCGGTTGTGCCTCCTGGTTCTTCATGTTGAAACAGAATATAGCCTTACCCTCCGAGTAAAAGAAAGAATTAGCAAATAAATGATCTGGCCTGTCTAGCCCAATGTACTTTTTTTTTTTTTTAAGATTTTATTTATTTGACAGAAACACAGTGAGAGAGGGAACGCAGGCAGGGGGAGTCGGAGAGGGAAAAGCAGGCTCCCCACCGGCCAGGAAGCCTGATGTGGGGCTTGATCCCAGGACCCTGGGATCATGACCTGAGCCAAAGGCAGATAGATGCTTAATGACTGAGCCACTCAGGCGACCCCCACCCCTGTACATTTTTTTTTTTTTTTTTTTCTAAATGAACTTCCACTGCGTGGAGTTAAGACGATGCCACAAAAGCTGTTGAGTTATTCATTCATCCCTACCAATATTTATTGAGCTCAGATTTCCAGATGGCTAGCTACAGGGGAGTGAACGAGAAATTCAAAATCACTACCCTAAAGGGGGCCTCCATTCTTCTTGTCAGAGTGCGGGTGTAGAGAGAAGATGGATAATCTAATAAATTAGCAGACTGTTTGAGAATATAGTAAGTTCTGTGAAAGACCTAAGTGGTCCACGAGAAAGGGAAGAGGCTAAGAAGGAGGAATCTCATGGTCAGTGTTCAAAGGGTCCTTTTCTGAAATGGATGGGAGCCGTGGGTGGGCAGACTTATTAGGATCTTTTTGGGGTAGGTTAATGAGCGGCACTGGTAGATGAATGTTTGTCTCCTGACCCACCTCCCTGTTCATGTTGAAACCTGGCCCTCAGTGGGCTGGTATTCGGAGGTGGGGCCTTTGCAAGGCGCTTCGGTCATGAGGATGGAGCCCTGATGGATGGGACACCCTTAGAAAGGACACCCCGGAGAGTCCCCTTGCCCCTTTCCAACACATGAGGCCACAGCAAGAAGACAGCGTCTGTGAACCACGATGTGAACCAGACCCTGAACCCTGCAGGAACGTTGACTTTGGACTCTGCAGGCTCCACCACTGTGGGAACTACATTTCACGTGTTAGGAGCCGCCCAACCTTTGGCATTCTGTTAGCAGCCCGGGTGACGAGGTCAAGGAGCAGTGACTTAAAATGAGCCTGACTCTAGCTCTCAGCAAACAGAAGCAGTTGCCGGCACGGTTGCTAAACGGACCAAAGACAGACACGGCGTCCCGGGGCACAGTCCATGCTCGGTAAACAGGAAGGGCTGTTAGGAGCATTAGATGCCCTATTTAGAGGTCCTCCGTGAATTACAACTTGGGGACGTGGCTGATTGGAACCGTTTTTAAATTAAAATTAAATCTACCAGATTTAATTTGGGGTCAGCAAGGGCCAAACACAGAAGGTGGCTGAACGTGATCCCTCCTGCTTGATACGATGATCGCCCCCCCTCGCCAGGGTATGCTGCAAAGACCCCAGCGTGCGGCAGGTGCAGCCCCCACACCTTGCAGACCACTGTGGGCTTCTCTTGAACTGAGTTCAGTCCATTCAGCGGGCAGAGCAGCCTCCGATGGAAGTCGTTGTTTTGAGAACTTGGTCTCTTTCCACGTGTTGCACGTTTTAATACTGTTAGGATGTCTTACCCTCTCCCGCTTCAGAACAAAATACTTCTGGGACCCGACACTCCACTTCTTCTTTCTCCAGCTTATTTTCACTTCCTTTAAAATCTCTTCCCGATCCAAGGAGAGATCTCGCATTGTTTTGTAGGAGGAAAATGGTCAGAAGGAAAACTAACCCACCCAAGGATATGGAGCCCACGGGATTTTGAATCTTTCCGTTTGCAGTGGAGAACTGCTTTTTGACTTTAACCAATGTCTGAAGCTCCTAGGGCACACTCAGTAACATGTGTGTGTGTTGCCTAGAAGCAGTGGAATCACGAAGGGTGTGTGTGTGTGGGGGGTGTGTGTGTAAGAGAGACGAAACACGCGTTTCTCTTTTATGGTTTGCCCTTAGAGGGGAATGCTTTCAAGAATGTTCTCATCTGGGGCACCTGGATGGCTCAGTGGGTTAAAGCCTCTGCCTTTGGCTCTGGTCATGGTCCCCTGGTCCTGGGACCGAGCTCTGCATCAGGCTTTCTGCTCGGCAGGGAGTCTGCTTCCCCCTCTTTCTCTGCCTGCCTCTCTGCCTACTTGTGATCTCTGTCAAATAAATAAATAAAATCTTAAAAAAAAAATGTTCTCATCTGAAAACTGTAAGGTGTTTGAGGGCAGACATCAGTGTCTTTAAATGCATGTGTGTGTGTTCACATGTCCGGGACTGTGCCAGCTCGTGCCTCACCTCTCCTGCCGTTACCTGCTGCACACCTGTAACTTTCTAAGGGCGGTGAGGGCTAGTTTATTTCACATGGACATTTTTTTTTTTTACTCTGGTTATCCTGGAGGAAATTCCAAAGAGTCATATGCATTGATCATGAAATTAGAAAATGTGTGGGGTGCCTGGGTAGCTCGGTTGGTTAGTGTCTGCCTTCCACTCAAGTCATGATCCTGGGGTCATAGGATTGAGCCCCGAGCCCCACGTCAGGTTCCCTGCTTAGCGGGGGAGTCTGCTTTCCCTTCTTGTGCTTTCTCTGTCTCTCAAATAAGTAAATAAAATCTTTAAAAACAAAAAAAAATTAGAAAATGTGACTTGTAAAAGGATGCCAACAGAAGAATTTAAATCCCCTTTCCCTTTTTCCCTTGAGCATTTTCGAGGCCAGTGTTTTCTACTGTAGCTCTGATACAAGTTGCACCTGGGGAGCAAAATTTGGTTTGTAAGTTTTTTTCCCGGATAATGCTGATTGATTCGGTCTGTACCACTGACTTGTGGTGATTCTTGGGATAAGGCAGATTGGGGACTCACAGGAAGATGAGAAAAGGGGACTAAGATATAAGTTGACTTGGAAGGGTGCTGCAGGAGTGAGCATTAGAGTATCAGAAAGGGGGGAGTGGTCCTGGGTGCTGCTGGGTGTGGGGGTTGAGGGTAGGAAGATAAAGCCTATGAAGGCCTTGACAGACACTCGCTAAAGGTGCCTGGGTGGCTCAGCGGGTTAAGCCTCTGCCTTCAGCTCAGGTCAGGATCTCAGGGTCCTGGCATCAAGCCCCACATCGGGCTCTCTGCTCAGCGGGAGCCTGCTTCCCTCTCTCTCTCTCTGACTGCTTCTGTGCCTACTTGTGATCTCTGTCTGTCAAATAAATAAATAAAATATTTAAAAAAAAAGAATTTTATTTCATTGTGGGCCCAGTGCTCTGACCTTATTCATCATACATATTTTTTTGTCCTTATTGTCACAGTCTTATTTATTAAATTGAAATTCATTAAATTGTTTATGAAGTTGAAACCTTATAAAATTAGGTTGACCCCTAGAGAGAAATTTTCCCGTAAATCTACCTGATCCGACGCAAACAAAATTACCACCATAAGGGGTTTGGTGAATCAGATGACGAGTGCTTTAGAATCACAGCTCTGGTTGTGGGTGAAAGGGAAAATAGTGGGGAAAGAGATGTGACACAATTTCAGCGTCCCGGGCAGGAGGTGAATGAGGCTCTGAACCGAGGCACCAGATGATCTAAAGCAAAGGAGGCCGCTGGGGGATGGTGGTGCGTTGGCGAGCAGAAAAGGTGGAAGGAATCCAAGGGACCTCTGAGATTTCTGGCTCTGGGACTGGCTGGATCACTTGGGCATGTAGTGGAAGATATGTGGCTGGGGACATGTCTCCTTTGCGATGTCCAGGGGTGTCTGTGCGATCTGATGCCATTTGGTTTTCCACCATTGTCAGGGCTGCTGTTGTTTCTGTGTCTAAAAATGTAGCCTCCAGTAAACAGCCCACCGTCCACAACTCTGAGAGATGTTATCAGCCTTTATCACTTTTCTCTTTGAGGAGAAGGTAGGCTCTGCTCAGGTTTCAGAAATGTTGTCCTAAGATAGCTGGAAGGAAGTGTTTGAAATGGCACACAGGCTTGTGATTCTGGTAACCAAGGAAACGTGCCCCCGATCCAAAGCCGCCTTGAGAAAAAAAACTGATAGTACCTTTGGGGATTGTCTCAGAATCACCCACGGGGTTCTAAGGGGATTTGAAATTAAACGAGGTCACTTCCAGAAACTGTATCTAGAATTAACAAAGTACACAAGGAACCGCCTCTTTAAAAATGTGCCATTCACAGGACCAGTCCATTCTACCCTCTGAATAATCTGATCTCGCATCCACTGTAATGGACGTTGAATAAAACTTTCCTCGGCTCTTGCCTTATTATTTGTATTATTACTATCATTGTTATTAGTTTGCCTCCTCTTCCCAATTGATCGCTAGATTCTCCCCACCCCTTTCATAACAGTCGGTGATTAAAATTACATAGTGATGGTTCAGCTCAACAGCTCCCAGCTTTCATAGGATTTTGCTAATACAGGCATCTTGGGTGGAATCGGAGAAATTGGAGTTGATTGAGCAGATAACCATATACAAACTTTTCTTTCAATAGATGAATAATGGAATTTCTAGGGAAAAGTTACTTGGAGACAGAGGTCATGCCTTGAGTCTGAATATACACCTTTTGGTCACGTTCTTGACACAAAGACCTGAGCATCGGTACAGATTGTGTCGTATGATTACTGACACCATTTCAGCGTTTCTTTATGTTAACAAAAGACTTCTGAGTACTGGACAGCAGGAAAGAAATACAGAATTCACAAACAGCCAAAGGAGGCGGAGGATAGTTCTTTGGAAGGCCAGGGTCTTTGTCTCATAGGCCGCAGTGGTCGGACATGCTTTACACTGATATAGACAGGTGTGGTGGTGTTAGAGGATACGGAATAGGCAGGTGTTTGATGAATTGCAATGGGCACAAATACCTAAAGTTACCTAACTTCTGGGAAGACTCTCGACAGCCGGATGGGTAGCAACCCCTGCCTTAGATTTCCTTGTGGTAAGCTGTATAAGCTGTAAATCGAAATCGTGCTGCCTTTTTCTAAGGAATATGTTTCACAATTAAGGAGGTTGAAATGGGGGAAAAGTGCACAGAGAATTTTCACTGGAAAGCACATTTTAAACGTGATGCCTGGTTATTAATTAAATTATATTCCTGGGATTAAAATTTCAGGTTAGCTCGAACATTACATTGGCCCTCCCTGTCAAAGACACTGTAGAGCCTTGAAGGGATTTTTAGATTCTGGATTACCAGAGTCCTGAGAATTCTTGAAACGAATCTGAAGCACTGGTTCACATAGTGCAGTGCCTACCAGCATCACCCCCCAAATTTCTGATTCACTGAGTCCAGGGTGGGGCCTGAGAATGTGCATTTCTAGCAAATTCCGAGGAGTTGTTGCTGCTGCTGCCATTCCAGGGACTGTGCTATGAGGGCCACGGAATTAAAGGAAACCCAGCTCTTTCCTTCAGTAAATAGAACTGTTCCATTAATTTATTTATTGAACACTTATGTATCAGCATTTGTCCCAGAAGTACTCCATTTAATTTGGCACTTTTTATTCTCAACCTGGTTGCTTAACCAGTCACCTACAGGCCGTTTCATCTCAGCTAGAACATCATAAGCAGTAGTGTGCTGATAAATATTTCACGCCTGGCTTTATGTTTGAGGAGGAGACCTCATTTCAGTGTTGCTGGTTCCTGTGGTATAAATACCCCCATCGTGGCCCATTTAGAGTTACCAGATATCATATCCACCAGTGTGTGAAAAATGCCTGAAATTTAACCATCATCTGTCTTCACACCACCGACTCCTAAGGAAGTATCCAAGGTCGTGTCGAAATGTAACCTTCAGAAGAAGGAACCCTTGTGCGCCGTTGGTAGGAATGTGCACTGCTGATGGGAATGTAAGTTGGTGCAGCCATTATGGAAAACAGTGTGGAGGGGCCTTAAAAAAAATGAAAAACAGAAATATCCCATAATCCAGCAAACTCATTTCTGGGTATATATCCAAAGGAAATGCAGTCAAGTTTCTCAAAGAGGTATGTGCACTCCCATGTGGAATGAGTCATTATTCATAATAACCAAGATACGGAAACAACCTTGGTGTCTGTCAGTGGATTGAAGGATAAAGAAAATGTGTTATGTATATGTAATGAAATATATGTGTATATATATAATATATATAATGAATTATATATAATGTATATATAATGAAATTCAGCCATAAAAAGAAGAGATTCCTATAATTTGCAAACGCATGGATGAAACTTGAGGGTATTATGCTAAGTGAACTAAACCAGAGAGAGAGACACTGCATGGTATCACTTATATATGGAATCTAAAAAACTCATACTTTCCCCTCTTTTGTGCAGCTTTATTTTTTTCTGCATTTTTTTCTTCCATATCCCTTATTCATTCTTCTGCTTCTTCCTTCATTGTGGCCATTATATCCAGTGAGTTTTGAATCTCAGGTAAAAAAGTCATACCCCTAGAAACAGAAAGTAGAACTGTGGTTGTCCTGGGCTGGGAGATAGGGAAAAGGGGAGATGTCAGTCAAAGGGTATATAAACTCTCAGTTATAAGAGGAATAAGTTCTGGGGACCTCAGGTATAGCATGGTGACTATAATTAATAATACTCTATTACATACTTGGAATTTACTAAGAGACTAGATCTCTCATGTTTTTACCGCTACCAAAAAAAATTTAAAAAAGTATGTGAAGAAAGGCAACTAATTGTGTGGGGCAGACTCTTACCATCTCTTCTGAGGGGCAGGTATGGAGAAAGATGAAAAATAAGCCCTTGGTTATACCTGGGGGGGTTAGATGGAGAGGAGTATACTCAAGGCACAGTAGACACTACAGTTCAAAACTCAAAGACTGGCTGCCCACAGAAGCATCTTACTCGCTCTGAGGCCTTTTAGTTTTGAATTAGTTGCTGACTTTGAGATTTCTTGCCTTATAAAAATTACCCTAAATTTCTGTCTTTTATTGAATGAGACGTAAAGCAATGGCAACTCAAGGCCCAGATTCTTTCTCAACAACCATTGGCTGGAGCGGAGTCGCAGCTGCTTCCTCCTTCCACCTGGTTCAGACCAGGCAGGTTCTTCTGGGCCTTTCCCCAGGCCCTCAGCTATGCCTCATGTGTGGGACCTCCTTTTTTCATTTAGCTAGCTCTGCTGATGGGCACCTGCTCCTGTGCCAGATGCATCATTTGAGGAGAATATGCATTATTCTTTCCTGGTGCAAATTCTGGTGGGGGCAAGGGAAGCATTTGATCATCTTGGAGGACCTTTAAAAATTTAACAGTGAAAGCTGTTTCTTTTGTTCCTTCCTCAGTGTTGTCACGATGCTGCACCCCCCCACCCCCCGCCAACCCCCTTTACTTTGGGGAGTGGGAAGGAAGGAAAGAGGAATTAGCCTTTCTAGAAACAGAATCCCAGACCCAGAGAACCCTCTTATTTCTCTTTCTAAGAGACCTGGGATCTACATGAAGTTCTTCCCGATAAGAGAACACATGCTCCTGGGTGGTTTAATTATTGTTTATAAGGTAGAAACACTTTCCAAAATCCTGTTATTTGTCACTCTACAGTTTCTTTTCCCATTTTTCTCTCAGCATCTTGAGTCTGCCCTGCCCAACTTGGCTTTTCTATCCTTAGCTTTTCTCAGTATGGGAAAACCCAGGTCAAAAGAAATTTCTCACACAATCTGACCTGCCTGAACTGCTCTGTGGTGATTTTATTTGAGGGTGATGCAGTGAGGGAGATGGCGGAAGATTCTCCGAAAACCATGGGTTTAAATCTGATCATTATCAGATTGAGAGCTAAATATTTTGGCAACTTTCATGAGGAAATATGCCTGGGAATTTTCTGGATAAATATCATTCTTAAGTTTTGACAGCATGCAGAATTTAGGCCACCCACATTGTATGGGGCATAGAACTGTTCAGTGAAGTCTAAATGATGTGTTTCAAGAGTTGGGTTGAACTTGTAATTTAACCTAGGGGAGAGCAAACAAATACTTGTGGGAAAATATTTGTGCTGGGAATCAATAAGGAATGTGCACAGAAGTTGCCTGCACTGTGGGAACACTGGTTTGCTGTTGAGATTAGTGCCGGATGGCGTTGGTCGGTAGCAAGCAGGGAGGAGCAAAGATGTTGACTCTTGGTTAGGCACGTTGACCTGCGGAGAAACCCTGCCACTCTTGGCTTATCACGTACAAATCAAGTCTTGTCACAGACAAGTGATCAGTAAGATTTGTTAAGCATTCTCTTTGTGCTACGTGGTACAGTACAGGAGTTTAGCAACCATCACGCTGTCAAGATCCTCACTTCTGAGATTGGGGAACTAGGGTTAGGGGTCTCATACATGAGTGTGAAGGAGGTAGGATTGGGTCCAGCTTTGGCTGACTCCATATTTTGAATCACATGTTATGTGTACATGTCATGGTCCTTAGAAGAGGATTCCTTGTCAGTTTTATTTTTTATATTCATAAATGTTGAATCTACAAATTCATCCCTGCGTTTCTTAGTTTAAACTGGGTACACATAATTCTGTGTGTATTGCTTTTATACACTCTATCCAGTGAGGCATGAACATACTTTAATTTTATTTCTTTAAAAAAATGTATTTATTTGAGAGAGAGCATGCGCACATGCACACACGTGTGTGGGGGGAGGGGGAGGGGGAAGGAGAGTCTCAAGTAGATTCCCCACTGAGTACAGAGCCAGACCCAGAGCTTGAGCCCACGACCCTGAGATCGTGACCTGAGCTGAAGTCAGGAGGCGATGCTTAGCTGACTGCACCACCCAGGTGCCCAGAACCTATTTTTATTCTTAATTTTAAAATGTATTATTGAAGTGTCGTTGACATCATTGTTATATTTCAGGTGTACCACATAGCGATTTGACAAATCTGTGCATTACTCATTGCTCCCCATGCTAAGTGTAGTCACCATCTGTCACTCTGCACACCATTATTACAATAGTTTGGGTCATATTGCTATGCTGTACTTTTCATCTCCCTGACTTACTTATTTTATAACTGAAAGTTTATATATCTTCATCTCCTGGACCTGTTTTGCCCATCTTCCCACCCACAACCCCTCTTTCAGATACCAGTTCTCTGTTTTAAAGAGTCTGTTTGTTTGGTCTGTTCATTTTGCTTTTTAGATTCCACATGCAAGTGAAATCGTGTGGTATTTGTTTTTCTCTGTCTGACTTATTTCACTTAGTGTAATCCCTCTAATTCCATCCATGTGTTGTAAATAGCAAGATCTTCTTCTTTTTATGGCCAAATAATATTCCCTTGTACACATACCCCATCTTTATTATCCATTCATCAATTGATGGATACTTGGGTTGCTTTGAGATCTTGGTTATTCTGAATAATGCTGCAGTAAGCATTGAGGTGCTTATATCTTTTTGAATTAGTGTTTTATTTTCTTTGGGTAAGTGCCCAGTAATGGAATTACTGGATCATGGGGTGTTTCTGTTTTTATTTTTTGAGCAACCTCCATATTGTTTTCCACAGTGGTTGCACCAATTTAAATTCCCTCCAACAGTTCTCTTTTCTCCATAGTTTCTCTAAAAATTATTGTTTCTGTCTCCTTGATACTAGCTACTTTGTCTTTGTTTTCATTATTTTCTATGAATTCATCATTTATTTAGTTTTCTGTTGGTTGACTTCTGGGTCGTTTGCAGTGTTTCGCTCTTCTAAATAGTACTGCTAAGAACTTTTCTGTGTCAACTTGTACCTATCTTCTGAAGTACATCTACAAGACTTCTTGTGTATTACTGGGGAGATTTAATGATCGTTAAGGTATTAATATCTTCAACATATATGGGTCTTATTCCTTGAAAAACTGTTGACGGGATGAAAGGCTTGTGTTCATCGTGCTTCAGAAAACTGAACATCACAAAAGTGTGAAATATACAGTGGAAGGGATAGACCTTAAGGAAGCTGGGCAGTGAAGAAATTCTTAACACCAGTCTCCTCTGAGACAGAGGACCCTGAACATGAGGGCAGCTCTGGTCATTGTCATGAAAATGGAAAGGAAGAGGTGGGTGTAGGAGACCTAATAGAATCACTAGGACTTAATAATTAACCATGTTGTAAAGCAGTTGACTTTAAAGGCAAAGTTTATTCATTCAGAAGTCTACTGTGGGGCGCCTGGGTGGCTCAGTTGGTTAAAGGACTGCCTTTGGCTCAGGTCATGATCCTGGAGTCCCATAATGGAGTCCCGCATGGGGCTCCCGGCTCCATGGGGAGTCTGCTTCTGCTTCTGCCCTTCTCCCCACTCATGCTCTCTCTCAGTCTCTCTCTCTCAGAGAATTAAATAAAATCTTAAAAAAGAAGAAGAAGAAGAAGAAGTCTGCTGTGGGTCAGATTTTCTGTTGGGCCTTGGTGAAAAGGGCACAAAACAGAGACAAACTGTCTCTCCCTTCCTGAAGCTGACAAATACTGAGAGTGGGAGAAGGAGAAAGTACAGATCAGGAAAGAGGCAGTTACGGCACAGGATTCTCTGTGGCATAGGAGATGTCCAAGATGTTATGTATGGAGCACCTAGGAGGGACGTGTAGCCAGAAGAGTTACATAAAAGAAAACTACTGCAGGAGTATTATACTTGGTATCTTTCAGAAGTGAAAGTAGTTTGGTGTGGCTGGACCACAGTTTTGAAGGTTACTAGCCATTTTGACTCTGTGAGATGATATCTCATTGTGGTTTTGATTTGCATTTCCCCCGATGATTAGGGATGTTGGGCGTCTTTTGATGTGTCTGAACAGATTCTGATTTTTGATGAATATTTATTTACACGGGCACATATGATGATGAACATGTCTTACTGAGTTACACATTGCTTTATGCCTTATCTTTCTTTTTCTTTTTTTTTTTTTTCCCTCTTATAGTGGATTTAGCCACCAACCAGCCATATACACAAAGAAATACATATTTTAATCTCCTTTCTTTCTTTTAGTAAATTTGGGAAACACCAGGTTTTCATACACCCACCTAAATAAAGTAGGCAGATTTTAATATTCTGTAAAAAAGCATAGCATCTGGTGAATGGAACATGCTGGGATTTTCATTGAGAATTCTCGTGTGCGTGCATTTTCTGGTGATAATTTGATGCTCCCCCACTTGACCGGAAGTGTGCTTTTTCTAAAGCTTGCTTTCTCCTTGAGGTCAGAAGTGTCCTTGCCCTTTCCGTGACACGGTTCTGGGCCATCAGTGGAGTAGGGTAGCTCTGCGAAGAGAGTGACTGCTTCCGGGGCCCAAGCCAAGGGGCCTTCACCATCTATCCAGTGTCACAGGCTTTCATGGCTTTAGATGTCCTCACCATAAGGGCCTTTGAGGGTTGGGGCCACAACTCTCCCTCTGACTCGTCTGTTACAGCTGCATAATTGGTTGTAAAACTTCCACTGGAGGTGAAAACTCATTTTGGCAACCATTACTTCCCACTGTAATTCATTTAAAAACTGCAGCGTTTTTATTAATGGAAGAGTGTGCTCCCGCGTCAAACCACCTGGCTCATATGTGTTGGTAATTGCATATTGTTGATAACCATAAACTCCTGGATTATACCCATAAAAGCTAATAGTTCCCCAGACAACCAGAAAGGGCACTGGAGAGTGGATACAAATTCAGCCCTTGCTCTTCTGCCATTCATTTAGCCATGTTTATTATTATTTTTTAAAAGATTTTATTTTATTTAGTTGAGAGAGAGAGAGAGCAAGTGAGAGCATAAGTGGGGGGAGGAGGGGCAGAGGGAGAAGCAGACTCCCCATTGAGCAGGGAGCCTGACTTGGGGCTCGATCCTAGGACTCTGGGATCATGATCTGAGCTGAAGGCAGAGGCTTAACCAACTGAACCACACACAGGCCCTGTTTAACTCAATTTAAAGTAGTGGGAACTGAGCAGAGTGTTGGTAATGCGTTGAGAAGTTGGTGGGGGCGGTTACTGAATAAGGGTGATTGGAGATTGCAGACTTTGTGTCCATGTGGGGACATGGGATGTGGCCTCTAATGAGGCCGATGGTTTCTTGAGATAATTGCTAGGCACTCAGAGGGTAGTGGCCAGTGCTTCCCGGAAGACCGTCGCCCAGCACAAACCTTGTATGGTCAAAAAGGAATCTGCTCGCCTTTTGGTTCCACAAGTCGTGTAAGCTGATACTCGGAGCACACGCTTGTAGAAAGAAGGGGATAAGGGTGATCATCAGAAGGAGGGGGCTGGCGTCCGGCTCTGTCCCTTAGCCGAATGCCTCTGAGCCCCAGCCCTTCCCTTCAGCGACCTCAGTGTCTGCTACCCGTGCAGAATGTAGCTCTAGCTTTAGCACTATGGTGAGCGTTAACCAAGATAACGTATATATGGGAAACTCCTTTGCAAACTTGAAAGTGCTCTTTAATCACGAGGAACCTGGACACCTGCCCTTTCTTCATTTCCTGACGAGACAAATGGACCCAGGGGAAGTATCACTGTAAAAACCATTCTCTGTACTGGAATTTCTTTCATAACACCAGTCCTGAGTAGTGCTTGTAGTGTGCCTCTTTGGGGTTTAAAAAAAAAAAAAAAATCTTTTTTTTTGGTTTAAAAAGTCAGTTCATGACTCATTCCCTGGGGCTGGGAGTACCTTTTTTGGCAACCCTGATTCCTGTGGCTGTGCATTGAGTCATTAGTTTGGACAATGTGATGCCCGAGAAGATCCTGTTCTTTGTGTTCCAAATGAACCCTCTTGGGTTTAAAGGCAGCACCGTCCAGAATGTGTGACTAACGGGTCACTGAAGGTGTTATAGACGTGGCCCAAACAACCCAGTGAATCAGTGACTGACCGTTGTCTCCAGTGGCCAGCACCAGCTTTCTTCCCAAAGATAAAAGGCCCAGGAAATAATTAAGTTGACTGTAACAGCATTTGTGGCAGAGCTGGAAATCAAATGAAAATCAACTTAACTGCTCATCTTCAGGGGATTTTTTTTCCTGGAGGCTTAATGTGGGTCACACTCAAGGGGAGGAGGGTGGTGACTACATTCATGATTGCAAGGAGAGAGCTAGAAGTTTGTTTTACCCTTTTGCAAATTTAACAGTTTACATTAAAGACCTGTACGTGGAAGATGGGTTTGTTGTGTTTCATTAAAATAAAAGAAGTAAAAGTGGAGGAGCTGGAAGAGAAAAGAGTCTAGATCTTTTTAGATCATTATCAGGGTTATGCCACAGACTCTGAGTCAATAAAAAATAATAACCCAAACTTTTCATCTTGAGATTCTGATGAAATAAACACCACGGATGGGTACATTGTTTTCTCTCCCTCCTCTACTCAACTGAGGGAGTCCTGGACAGGGCAGGTGAGAGTTATCTGTGAGCTAGTTGCTAGAAATTCTTTTAGATCAAGAAGGTAGTAGAGTTTGGCATTGGCCCCTGGGTCCCTCGTTATGCAGGTGGAAACCTCCATGTATTTTCATTATGGTAACAATGGTGGG
Source organism: Mustela nigripes (assembly GCF_022355385.1). Taxonomy (NCBI): domain Eukaryota; kingdom Metazoa; phylum Chordata; class Mammalia; order Carnivora; family Mustelidae; genus Mustela; species Mustela nigripes. The sequence goes on along the minus strand of NC_081559.1, from coordinate 176,605,616 downwards.
TGGTGTTTCTTACCGTAATTTCTGAATAACCGACCCCCAGCCCCTGTAACTCAAGAGACAGTCCTGACAAAAGAGAACCATCTTTTGCCACCTGTCCTGTGGCACCCCGTTTCTGCCTGAGCCTTTGTCTTCGTGGTTTTGCTGTCTGCAAACCTCCTCCAGCCAAAGATTGATGTGCCTGGATGATTTATGGCAGTGATTGTCAGGGACTTTTGAAGCCCATCCAATTGCAAGATTCAGGTTCTCATTTCTTGTCATTTATGGCACATTTGATGAATTCTCACCATCAGCTGACATGTTTCATAATTGTCAAAACTTTGATTGAAGTGGTAGTTCTGAAAAAAAAAAAAAGTATGAAGGGAAAAGAAAAACAACAACAACAACAACAACTCCTTCACCACATTTATCGTCCCTGTGCCCAAAACTGCTCTCGCTGAGGTTCCCAGCCCCATCATTTTCCTAAATGCTCAGCCACTTGCTGACCTTGCAAACGACTCCTCACTCTTCTTGTACAGTCTTGGGCCTGCGTTTGCTGGGCCTCGTATTTTGCTTGTTGGGGCCTTTTCTAGTCCAGATGGTGAAAGCTGTTGAAAGTGGCACTTTGGAGAAAATTTTGAAGCTTTCTTTAAGAGTCTTCAAGGTAAAAAAAGAAAAAAAAAGCCTTTCAAGATACATCTGAGTGGGGCCTGCCTAGATAGTATCACGCTTTTTCCGTTATCTCAAACCTGGTGTGGTTTGTTTTGTTTTTGTTTTTATTCCATAAGCCAACATTCTTTGGCTGGAATGCAGGCTCTCAGGGTCTTTGGCTGCGTTTACAACCTAGAAAACTGTTCCGCACTTGGAGCTCTCCCTAAGGTTAAGCCGGCAAGATCAGTCAGGACTGGATGTGGTTCTTTAATATGTAGAGTGATTTGTCCTTGTCACATTTGTTCTAATAGGGCTCACCTCAGTCCTTCCTAATTCAGTGACAGGTTTTTTGTTTTGTTTTTGTTTTTTGTTTTGTTCTGCCTTTTTTTAAAAATAGCAACGGACTCCTTTTCCTTCCCTCTCTTTCCCCCGGGGTACAGTGACAATGAAGTCTCGCCTCTTCTCGTAACTTGTAGTTTCTTGGTTTCCTCCCCCAGAAGCAACAAATACCAGTTCTTTTTGCATCCTTCTAGAAGTATTTCGTGATATGTCAGGATTCACACACACACACACACACGCACACACACACAGAAACACACACAGAAACACACATGCATACAATATTCAAGGTAGGATTGGAACTCATACATCTGGACTTCTGACTCTACTGTTTAAAACAGATGAACATGTAGGGCTCCCGGGTGGCTCAGTTGGTTAAGCGTCTGCCTTTGGCTCAGGTTGTGATCCTGGGGTCCTGGGATCGAACCCCGCACCGGGCTCCCTGCTCAGTGGGGAGTCTGCTTCTTCCCCTTCCCAATACCCCCTCCCCCTTTTCATGTGCTCTCTCTCTCTGGCTTTCAAATAAATAAAATCTTAAAAAAACCCACATCAACACCTAGCATCTCCTTCCTGCCATTTTGGATGAAAGACAATCCCCGTAAACCCTGAAGTGCTGATGACCTCGAGTGATCTGGTTCCTTTCAGACTCTCTAGCCTCATCTAACGCCATTTCTCTCTTTCTCAGTTCCCTTGCCTGCCCCTTGTTCTGCTTGTTTCTCAAACAGAAGCCTTCCCTGGTTCCTCGTACTCCCCCGATTACCCTGCTGTGCAAAGCATAGTTTCGCGGACTGTTCCTTTATAGCACGTACCACGGTGTATAAATTCTGTATTTGTGCAACTCTTCCACGAGCACTTCCTCCCTTGTATTAAACTCCAAGTTCGATGAGGACAGAAACTTTTTTCTTTCTTCTCCCTTCCTTGTCTTTCTTGCCCTTTTATCCCTGGAGCCTGTGCATTGCCTGGATATATAGCAGGTTCTCCCTAGATGATAGTCGAGTGATGGACGAGTGAATGAAAAACAGTTGGGGAGCTGGGCGGGTGAATGAATCAGTGATGTAGAAGCTTCCTTCGGGTAGCAAGGAAATGCTGGCTTTTCGGGAAATAGTTGCGCTTCTGTATCCAAAAGCGTTTTTTATCTCTAGGTTCTAGACATATCTTGTTGCTGTTTTTAACCACTTGCTAAGAAGTCAGCCGTCCTGGAAAGGTTGATCATAAAGCACTGTCAGGAAAAACCTTGGCAGTCGTATTTGGTATTAACTCATAGTGCTTACACTCTCTCATCTTTCTTGATCTATTTTGTTTCAGCTGTGGTTTATTTTTTCAAACAGGAATACCCCCTCTTTTCATTTTGCAATTTCTCCCACATTGTTAATTCTCAGGGATGTGTCTAGGATCCCCAAAGGGGAAGATCTGAGAGAAGAGGAATGGGAAAGTGAGTGACTGGCGGCCAGACTCACAGCCCGCTGAAGGCAGGAGCCACGGTCGGATCGTCGGATCGGCTCGCGGGCCCAGCATCTGGCAGGAATTAAGTGCTTAATGCGAGGTGTGGAGCAGAAGTGTGACAATGGACAAACATGCTGGAAGGAGAAGAAGGAAGGGCACTGCTGATTCTGGAACCGCCATTATTAACGAGCCGCACAGTTGCTTTGCTCAAGTCTTGCTCTTCATGAGCTTCTAGAGCTGTGTGTCACTTACGGCTGTGGTCCATTTTTCTTCCAAGTTGATCATCGTTTCTTTCCTGTTTGGTGTTTTCTTTCTTTCTTTTTTAATTTTTAAGATTTTATTTATTTGAGAGCGAGAGCGAGAGAGAGCATGAGAGTGGAGAAGGTCAGAAGGAGAAGCAGACTCCCTGCAGAGCTAGGAGCTTGATGTGGGACTCGATCCTGGGACTCCAGGATCACAACCTGAAGCGCAAGGCAGACGCTGAACCAACTGAGCCATCCAGGCGCCCTTCCCATTTGGCGTTTTTATCTATAACACCTCAGTGTTCATCTTTGGGCTCTAAAACAGAAAGAAAAAAATAGGGAGAGTTTGGGGCTGGGGCAGGACAGGGAATAGGACTAGCTCTGCGTCTGAACTTGGTGTCCATTCAGTTTTGAAGGCTGAGGATTAGCTGTCAGTGATCACCACAGTTCCCTTGTAGCCCAGAGTCAGTTCGCATTTCTGTAGGTCCACTGGGGGCATCTGAAGTGGCGGAGGGGGAGGGAGGTGAGCCCTTCCTGCTTTGAGCTTTCTTCTAAGCACAGCCTGGGCAAGAGGAGTGTTTTCCGCCCTTTCTCCCTCTGTGTTGAGTGAGGCCGCACCGTGCTTAATTGCCAGTGGTTGGGGACATTGCTTCTTAATAAGAATTCTTGACTTTTCTTTAATTAGCCCATTGTTTGTATACCAGTGATGTTACTGTATGTGGAGGGCTTGAGAGTCATTTAGTCTCTCTTAAGTCAATGATTCTCCTTGTTTACCGGATTCTCTGCAAACTTCTTTCCTCAGCCAATGGGAACGTCCGCTTTACCGTGGTTCATCGCAAGTCATGAAGCTCTTTTGCTCTTTTATGGAACATTTTGAGTACGTGTTTAACATTCGGTTATTTTCTGGGAAATCATGGGACCTTGCCTTGAAATTCTGTGTGCTTTATGACTTGGTTTATGACACCAGACGGCAGCGGCAGACTTAATCCTCTAGCCACCTGGCTTTCTTTCCTCCTACTCTTCATTTGTTTGGCTTCTGACTTTTGATAAAGTTCTCACACATGAAGATATGCCTGGGTGCCAAGACTTAGGCATGTGCACGTTACAGGGTTTCAACATACTTGACCGTCACTGGTTTCCCCAGGCTTTTTTGCCTCCGTCAGTGGTAGGACACTCTTTCTGTCATAAAAAGTAATTGGTTGTTTCTTTTAATCTGCTCAGCTGCATTCCAGAAAGTAATAAATCTTTGAAATCATTGAAATAATGAGCAACAATTATAGACATTGCTGGGGTGACCTTGGGAACTAATCCTGAGGGAAATTGAGAATCTGTCCTTTTTTCTACACTCCTCCCCTCGTTCTATTTTTTTGTTGTTGCCCTTATTATAGATTCATATATATCAACTTCCCAGATAACCAAACAAGTTACTGCTCTTAGGTAACGTAATCTGTACCTAATATGAAGGCTGTGCCTGACATTTCACGGATGGGTCAGTTTCCTTGGAATTTTATGAGTCGGGAGGCTTACTGAAATTCTTGGTTTTCAGCCAAGTTTCTATTTCACTGCAGGTAGAAAACTTGGACTTGACTCTACATTCACTTAAATAGGTTGATCAGGGCAACTCCAATGGTCAAGAGGAGAGTGTGGGTTCCAGAAAGCTGAGAGCAGAAGGATGAGGACTCTGGCGTTGGAGGATGAAGTGAGGCATGTAGAGTCTGGGCAGATGCAGCGTGGGGCCGTTCACCAAGCCCCAGAGCGCTGGCACGGAAGGGTGCCTCTCTGAGCTAGAATGAGGTGGTTTATTTCAAATAAAGGGAAATGGAAGGTCTTTGCTTAGAGGACAGCGAGCATATCGAGCTTATTATCCCAGGCACCTGTGCAGTCTGGCACGCCAGAGCTGCGCATTCAAGAAGGATTTAGGCAGATTGCAGTGATGGCTTCTCGACATCCGGGCAGCCTCCAGTCGACACCTCTGACCTCTGAGTACACGACCCATAGCCAGTTGATTCTGTTGCCCAGATTATGTTTTGATGCCCTTGTCCCACATAAAGTCTGGTGGAAAGCAGAGTTCTGGTCCAACCCAGGGTGACAGTTTTTAATGTTCTTAAACTTGGCCATCTTCCAGAAGTCTCCATTTAACAGTACTTATATATCAGTACCCGAACTTCTGCAGCGAATTTTTATTTGAGTCATAAATTTTTAATGTCAAAACCTTCCTGACAATTATTAGCTAAATGTTTAGTCCAAAAGAGAGATTAAATACATATATGTTATAAGTTAAGCTACCAAATGACTCACCCCAGGGGGGATTTTCAGGTTAAAAATAGTTTCATAAGACTTTGGGGAGAGACACCCGAAGATCTCATATTTTAGTGGTCCCAGCAAAACCTGTGTAATACATTATCAGCTGCCTGCCGTATGAAAAATGTTCATAGAGGCAACTCAAAGTGTATAGTTAGGCAGTTCTTACCAATTAAAGCTTTCCTCTTAAAAAAAAATTTTTTTTAATAAAAGTTCATATTTGCACAATAAATGATTTATAGAGAAATTTTAATGTGTAAGCTTTCCACCGAGTCTAACTGAAATTAGAAAGCTTTGAAATGAACTCATAAATATTGTTATAACATACAAAATATACTGAAAGCTGTAAAATGTACAGCAGTTTATCACAGAAAAGTTAAGCTACATTAAAGGATGTATATTTGGTTTAACTCTGTCTTCCCCACGTGGCTTGGCCATACCTTTGTGTGTTGCCAAACAACGTGCAAAGTACCTCTTAGGTATATCATTTTATTTGATCCATGTAACCAACCCTGTAAAGTCAGGGGGGTCGGTGTTACCATCCCAGTTTTAGAGCCAAGGGACCTGTGGTCACAAGAGGCTAAGGGACTTGTTGGAGGGCCACCGAATAGCTACGTGAGGGCTGGGGCACACCCAGACTCTGTGCCTCGCAAAGCCAGAGCTCTCTCCCTTCAGCCGTGCTAACCCATCACACAGTACCATTCGATCAGGCACAGAGGCACAGTCCTGAAATAACCTCAGACAGTGCTTAGCGCCGAAGGGCATATGCTGTGTTTTAATCAAAGAAGACCACGACAGCCAGGATTAGCTGCACTGTCCCTGGGTTTAATGCTGGGTAGCTGCGTATTTGAAAAAGCTCTGTATTTGCATCTTTGATCAGATAATACAGTAAGCATTGTTTTAGGGAGGATTACCGTAACATCTGTAGTGTGTTTTAGGTAACACAATTAACGTAGCTCTTGTTTTACCCTCTAAAACCACCTCTGACCTCGGACACATACATCGATCGCTAGACCAGGGTTGAATCGTAGCTCCAGCGTTACACGCAAAGGTATATAGAGGACAGACCCCGACCAGTCTCTGATTCTAGCAACGGATGGGGAAATTTGTAAATAGAATCTCGAATGTCAGAGTGAACTCTGAGGAGTGTCAGAGGGCACTGTTTACATTTTATGTTGCTGTAGGAACTGAGACCAACCAGGTGGGTCGATGGCATCCGTCGATCATTTCCAAGTGAAATTTTATTAAAATGCTCTCCAGACAAGTGTTTTTTATGAGGATTACTAATAAAACCTAAAATACAGATTTCAGGTTCCCTTCATTTATGTCAACAAAACCGAGATTTTTTTCCCCCCCAAAGCTGTTGGAAGAACGTTAAAATGATAGCCGCCAATAAAGCTGGAAGGAAAGCAGAGACTGAACAATCCCTCAGATTGGTGACCGGGGCTGACAGGGCGGCCGGCGTTGCTGGGAGCCCTCTTCCAAGGCTCCAGACATGAGACTCCGAAGGAGCATTCCTCATGCATTGGATGTACTGCTTCTGGTTACTTAACCCCCATTTCTTAGAAAGCAGTGGTGGTGGGAGTGAACAAAGCGGGGTCTGGAACCTGGGTTCCAGATCCCCGATGGTTTCAAATCCTGATTCTGCCACTTACCAGTGAAGTACGTAACGTTGGCCAGTCGTTGAAGCTTTGCAACTATAGAAAGGGATACTGACGAGAATCCATATCAAGTATTTGAAGTAGTGTGTGGCCCCCAAGGCTCCCCACTCTGTTCAGATCCCTGCATCTGGTTGGGGATGGCGGGGAAAGCGAGATAAAGAAGCTGGCCCCTTTAAGGCATGGTGGGAGACCATTCCTCTGGAAGATTTAGGGATTGCTTTCTGGGTCCAGATGAAGCAGGCTGAGTAGTCACGGGAAATGAATCTTTCCTGCGGTGGGGGCCGGAACCCACCCTTTCCCTGAGGCTCTGCTCACAATTTAATGTTGGGGTTGCTCATTATTAATCATTATTCCTGTTCTGACAAGCAGGTGTCTGATTCACACACACACACACACACACACAGAATCCATCTCCATGCACACACGCACACACATGCACACGTATGCACGCACACATCTTTTTGAAGAGTGTAACAGTCCAGAGGACTATTAAGGGTTACATGCGCTCAAGACTTGAGTCTGCCTCGGTATGGAAGTTTGAGTCTCTCTCCCTCTCTCCATCTCCTTTTTTGTACGGCATCACCTGAACTGTTTCCTAAGTGAGGGGGAAAGGAATCCGTTAAAGGGAGAGAAACGAAAGGTTTCAGAAATGAAGAGCCGTGGATTTCTAAAGCCACTCACATGGTGCCAAGTGATCTTGCGTCTATTTCTTTAAGTTCCTTTCCCTCCTCTCTGCCTCCTGACTTCCGAAAGCACATTGATCACTTTTTACAGCTTTTCCATGATAGGTGCAGTAGTTGGTTTTTTATTGAACCATAGATTGCAGCATTATAAAACACACTCATTCAGAGGAGTAATGAAGGCCATTTTTAATTGCACTTGGGAAGCGGGGCGCTATTATTAAATTATACCTGCCTCTGTATTGGAAGGAAGAGAGAGGAAACCAGATCATGTTTCTCCCAGGGAGTTGAGGTTTCCCAGAGCTGAAGTGAATTCAGGGCTGCATGACAAAATTTGGAACTTCGGCCTTTTGGGATTGTGAGTCAGCATTTCCCCAGTGCTGTGATTAACCTCACAGACGCACAACTGTTACAGAGCTAACGACCAGGAGGTTCGTGATCTAAGGTTATTCACTGGTAGGTGATGGACTGCATACAAAGAGGACACCACGGCACACAAGTTTTTAGTTAAAAATTTTGTGTGTCTGCCCCATATTAGTTTGCTAGGGCTGCCATAGCTCAGTCTATAAATCCGATGGCTTCAGCAACACAAACTGCGCAGTTCTGGAGGTGGGCGGGCCAAGATCAAGGTGTCAGCAGGCTTCCTTCTGCGGGCTGTGAGAGAGGATTGGTTCCCTGCCTCTCCCCTAGCAGCTGGGGGTTTCTGGCAGTCTGGTGTATTTTGGCTTATAGAAAGGAGGCCCCAAACTCTACCTTTGCCTTCACACGGGCCTCCCTCTTTCCCCTGGTCTCTCATTGTCTTCTCTCTCCCTGTGTGTGTGTGTGTGTGTGTGTACGTGTGTGTGTGTGTGTGTGTGTGTGTGTATCCTCCCAAATTTCCCCTTTTTATAAGGATATCATTCATTGGATTAGGGGCCCAATCCTGCTCCAGAATGACCGCGTCTTAACTAATTACATATGTCATAACCCTATTTCCAAATAAGATCCCATTCTGAGGGTACTAGGGTTGGAACTTCATTATATGAAGGAGGGGGCAATTTTGTCCTGTAACGTACCCGTAACATACACTTGTAGTTCTCTCTCTGTTGGTGTGTGTGTGTGTATATCTCACAATGTTCTGCTGTCGGTGTTGAGAATTTCTAAGAAGTGTGGGAATTAACTGCAAGAAAAAAAAATCTGTGCAATGAACAGCACTAATTTCCTTCTTGACATTTCAGGGAATCATTTTGGAAAGTGAAATTGCTCTGAGCCGATGCATGGAAAATCCTGTGCAAGCACTCATTCCTTTTGTTGCATTCCTCCAAAGATTCCTTTGGCAGTACTGCGTTCAGTCCAGATGCCTTCCACGTCCGGTGGTTTAGGCATGTGTGTACACGATTGTGTGCAGGGTTGTGCGAAGCCAATTACGGTTGGAAACAGTTGCTTAGCCGGCAATTACGTTCCTCGCAGTCTCGAATTACACTGCTTTGCATTAAGACTGTGCAGATTTGAGTTGCTTTGGTAATTTGCAAAAGCCATTTTGAGGTTATAACTAGAAATATAATCTTCCAATTAGGAGGTTTTCTACCCAATACCTGTTTTGTTCATTCGACTGCAGACCCATTTTAGGTATTTTTCAAAACCAAGGGCAGGAGTGTTTGTATGCCAACCAGGGAGGTTGGAGATCCAGAGGTGGAATCCTGAATCCATCTCTGGTCCCCAACCCCGGATTTTTTGAGGACCCAGGTGTGGTTGTATTATTGTTTACTTTAGCAACTCAGGTAAAACTGAGCATCAAATAACTCTTCTGTTGCATATAAAACCTGAGGTTTTGCAATAGACAAAACCTTTCAAAAGCAAGATCTGTTGTTTAAATATGAAGCAGTATTCTATTATTAACCCAGGCCAGCCAAGACGTGCTCTTTCATTAGCATACAAAAGAAAGGAGATTGCATGAGGAGAATGAGGTAGATTTTACATAGTGATGTTCTGGAGTTTTAAAATTCATCCTAAGGTGATCAGATTCCCATACAAGCAGACAAAGGGATAGAAGAATTTTGAATTCAAGATGATGGACAATTTCTCCTTAGAAATATGATCGTACCAGTCCAGGTCGGGTAACGGGATGCTAAATGTTGCATTTTCCCCCCCTCTTTCGTTGGAGAATTTATAAACATCTCGCACAGACAGACAAGTTCACAAGTCGCAGGACTTGGCCGGATGATTTTTCGAGTGTCCTCCCGTGTAACCAGCATGCAGGTTGCGAAGCAGAGGCCTCTGGAGGCTGCTGGGTCTCTCTTCTGGTTGCTAACTCTGAGTTTCGATTGTGTTGAAAACGTGGTTTATTTTCTACCGGCAGTAAATGTGATCGTTTTTGAGAACACGCTTCCATCGTGGGGTTTCTTCAGTTGTGGGTTTGTTTTGAGTGGGACTGTTTCCATGCGTCTCGTCCACACTGCCGGAGTTGGGGGTTTGCCCCGTAGAGTTGTGGCTTCGGGCCGCAGGACACGGAAATGAAGGTGGCGGCAGCGATGGGGTCCCCTTGGCTGCTTGTGCACCTGTGCCAGGATCTCGTCCCCTTTGCCTCACCACTGTGGTTCGTTCCAGAGCTGCTGTCACTGAGTCCCATAAACTGGGTGGCTTTAAATGACAGAAATTTGTTCTCTCACAGATCTGGAGGCTGAAAGCCCTAAAGTAAGGGGTTGCCAGGGTCCTGTTCTCTCTCAAGACCCCAGACTTGTTTCCATGCCTCTTCTGGCTTCTGGCGTAGCCCCAGATGTCCCCTGGTTTGTGGCAGGATGGCTTCAGTCTCTGCTTCCTCCTTCCTTCCCTGTGTCTGTGTGTGTCTCCCTCTTCACAAAACCATCTCCTCTCTGTCTCTTTCCTTTTCTGACAAGGACTCCAGTCATAGTGCCGGGGGGCACCTAACCTGCTCTAGTGTGACAGAATAGAATTAACGAATTCTATTCCCCATGAGCCCAGTTTGAAATAGGATCCCATTCTGAAGTATTGGGGTTGTGGTGTCAGCCTGGGGTTTGGGGACACAGGTCAAGCCGTAACATCTAGTTTTCCCTCATTCTTGGTTGACACGTCACCTTCTCTGGGAAGTCTTCTGTGATACGGCTTTGATGTCCCTTTTGACACCAGAACTTCCTCACTGTAATAATGTTTTAGCGCATCTCCAGATTAATTCTGTGTTTTTACTCTCCGTTAGACTCCGTTAGGGATCATTTAGGATTATTTTAGAAATATTTTTTCAGGTTCTTGTAAGTGTTATGTTACAGAAGTCAGGAGACCTTTATGCATTTTGATGTAACTCAAGATACTGGTAACAAAGTCATCTTTATCATTTCTCTTTTGGGGGAAAAAGGGATAGACAAGAAGTAAAGGCAAAACCATGGGTGAAACATGAACCCCTCTCCCAAGTTTTTGTCAGTGCGGACAAATAGAGTTTCTGAATCCTTGGCTAGAGATCACACGACTGTGGAACAGATGTGGCATCCAGCGCTTGGGAGGACCGTAAGCAGCTTACCGATCCGGCCGTTTAAAGACTGTTTACTGGCCATGGTAACATTACTTCTGGTTGCCTGTCTTAATTCGTTTTAGATTAATCTGTCTTGTAGTTCGAAGGGAAATGAATTGAGTCAGTAACTTCAGGAGTTATGTAAAATCTGTACAGTGCTAAATAATTGAATGGGGTTTTATGTACGGTCTTGAAATTGGAATGTCAATTTGACACAAATGCTTCAAAACAGAGTGTTAGATGAGCTGATCCGTTCCTCATATAAAAGCTCTGAAACTTCCATTCGTGTCTCGCTCTAGAGCTTGTCATTCCCCTCCCTCACAGCGTCCTTAGGGCCCATTTTCATTTTCCTTGAGGATGTTAACTTTAGGAAAGCGGAGTCTGCCAGTGTGGCTTCTGGACCTGGAGTTGAGAGTTTGGGGTGATGGTGTCCAGACTTCGGGCGTGCTGACAGGTCACCCAGGGAGTTTGTTAAGAAGGACACTTTCTGTGGCCCACTCCAGAAACTCTGATTCAACAGGCCTGGGATTGGGTCCAGGAAAGTTCTTTGGAACCTCTAGTGGTTCTAGTGCTGACGTCCTCAGACCGCATGTAAAAGAAATGCTGGTTTAGGCGACCTGAGGGGAAGAGTGTGTGAACTCTTGAGAGGGGAGTCAAGATGATTTCCCTTTAAATATATTTATCACAACTAAATATTACCCTTTTTTTTTTTTCCTTTAGTAGATGGCGGTGTTTTGCCAACCCAAAGGAAATAAATTCTGGAGATTTCCCCAAGATCTGTGGGAGAAAAGCTAAAAAGTGTCATTCTTACCCCCCCTCCAGAAATGTGTGTGTGTGTGTGTGTGTGTGTGTGTGTGTAATTCTATGATCAATCCCTTTAATCCTGTTTTACAAATGCAAAATACTTAAGGCTGAAAGAGTAATGAAAACTAACGTTTGTTGATCACTTAAGAAATGAAGCAGCAGCAGTATTCATTGTTAACCATCATTATGTTTATTTCATTTACTCCGTAGAACAGCCCTGTGAGGTGTCACCACCACTTACAGGTAGAGAAAGTAAGAGGTCGTTTGGGTAATTTGTAAGGATAACACGTTTAGTTTGTGGTCAAGTTGGGATTCACACACAGCTCTGACTGACTCCAAAACCCATTGTCTTTTTATTACAATAGGTAGATTTAAGATCTTTCCATGTCTAGTGTTGGCAGATAAAATACAGGATGCCCTGTTTAAAGTGAATTTCAGATGAACAATGGATATTTTTAGTATGGCTCAGGAAGTATTTGGGACATGCTTCTATTAAAACTTTACTGGGATATACTTACACTTTTCAGAATGAGTGGGCATATACTTAAAAAAGTCATTGTTTATCTGAAATTAAATTTAACTGGGCATCCTCTAGTTTTATTTGCTAAATCTGGTCACCTTGTATATGACTACTGGGTTCTGTCTTCCTAACTTCTTCTTCTTCTTTTTTTTTTTTTTAATATTTTATTTATTTATTTGACAGAGAGAGATCACAGGTAGGCAGAGAGGCAGGCAGAGAGAGAGAGAGCGTGGAGGAAGCAGGCTCCCTGCTGAGCAGAGAGCCCAATGCGGGGACTCGATCTCAGGACGCTGAGATCATGACCTGAGCCAAAGGCAGAGGCTAACCCACCAAGCCACCCAGGAGCCCGTGTCCTCCTAACTTCTGACTCCAAGTCCATTCCCTCCTTTCTAAGTGCCACATTCTATCCTAGTATCCTGTGTTCTTCCTTCTCCTCTTGGGCGCTGAAATGAATAGTCTGTCCATTCTGGTCTTCTGTCCATAGGTAGGTAAATCACAGCTTAGGTAAGAATAGGATCTGCTGCAAGTCAGAATAATAGGACCTGTCTCAAGTCAGAACACCTGGATGTAGCTCACACTGTCTTCACCATACCATGGGTATTTTCATTTTCTTCATTTAACTTAATTTACTTAATTTTCTTATTATATTATATTAGTCATACAGTACATCAGTAATTTTTGAAACAGTGTTCCACAATTCATTGTTTTTGTATAACACCTAGTGCTCTGTGCAATATGTGCCCTCCTTAATACTCATCATGGGGCTCACCCATCCCCCCACCCCTCTTCCTTCTAAAACCCTCAGTTTGTTTCCTGGGGTCCATAGTCCATCAAGGTTCATTTCCCCCTCCGATTCCTCCTCCCTTCATTTTCCCTTCCTTCTCCTAATGTCCTCTACGCTATTACTTTTGTTCCACAAATAAGTGAAACCAGATGATAATTGACTTTTTCTGCTTGACTTATTTCACTTAGCATAATCTCCTCCAGTCCTGATCATGTTGATGCAAAAATGGGTACTCATCCTTTCTGATGGCTGAGTAATACTCCATTGTCTATATGGACCATAGCTTCTTTATCTTTTCATCTGTCGAAGGGCATCTTGCTCTTTCCATAGTTTGGCAGTTGTAGCCATTGCTGCTATGAACATTGGGGTGTATATGGCCCTTCTTTTCATTGCATCTGTATCTTAGGGTAAATACCCAGTAGTACCATTGCTGGATTATAGGGTAGCTCTATTTTTAACGTTTTGAGGAATCTCCACACTATTTTCCGAAGTGGCTGCACCAACTTGCATTCCCACCAACAGTGTAAGAGGGTTCCCCTTTCTCCACAACCTCTCCAGCACCTTGCCTTGTCCATTTTTGTGTAAGGTGCAAGGTGCTGTCTCAATGTGGTTTTGATTTGAATTTCCCTGAGGTCTAAGATGAACATTTTTTCATGTGTCTGTTAGTCATTTGTATGTCTTCTTTGGAGAAGTGTCTGTTCATGTCTTCTGCCCATTTTTTTACTTGATTATTTGTTTTTTGGGTATTGAGTTTGAGAAGTTCTTTATAGATCTTGGCTATCAGCCCTTTATCTGTAGTGTCACTTGCAAATATCTCCTCCCATTCTGTGGGTTGCTTCTTTGTTTTGTTGACTGTTTCCTTTGCTCTGCAGAAGCTTTTTATCTTGGAATAGTCCCAAAAGTTCATTTTTGCTTTTGTTTCTTACCCATTTGGAGACGTGTTTTGAAAGAAGTTGCTGTGGCCGATGTCAAAGAGATTACTGTCTACGTTCTCCTCTAGGATTTTGAAGGATTCCTGTCTCACATTGAGTTTTTGAAGGATTCCTGTCTCACATTGAGGCTTTTCATCCATTTAGAATTTCTTTTTGTGTATGGTGTCAGAGAATGATCGAGTTTCATTCTCTGTACAGGTGTCCATCATCTACTTAATTTTAGAAGAGCAGGGGGCAGAGTGAGGTACTTCCTCAGTGACGATGGGAAGAATCAGGCCACCACTCAGTCCCAACAAATTTAGGGAAAGGCTTTTATTTGGAATATGATTAGAGTCAGAGCTGCAAAGGTGAGTTTAAAAAAAAAATACTTCCTGCAGTCAAGTTTTTTTGAGAAAAATAATTGTTTTTTTGGTTAACGTTAGATTCAATGCCCGATAATCATTACATTCCCCGTTAATGCTAGATGAAGTGCCTGTTAGGTGCCAGGCAGTTTACAGACCTCCTTCTCAGGGGCTGCCCTGTGAGGCGGTCGTCGTTAGCAGTGCCAGGTGGAAAGGCGTGGAAGCTGAGAGAGACGCGGGGCGCCCCGTGGAATGGCAGTGACGTGCAGCCCCGTTCTTCACAGTCCTGTGCCACCCCCGCTCGCCGGGCACAGCCCCCTGCCTGTGGACTGTCCTGTCACGTGGCCTTGTAGTAACCGGTGCTCTGGCGGCAGAGTCCCCCAGCCCAGGAGGGTTTGGGGAGCCCCAGCTCCATGCGCTCATGAGGAAAGTGGGGGCGTCCCCGTGGCCACCAGCAGTTCGCTCCCTCTAGTAGCTTCCCAGGGATGGGGCCATGCCAGATGTGCCTTGGGACACCTGTGGCAAAATGAGAGGCCACTGTGACTTCTTCAGGATTTTGATGGTGGCCCGGGGGAATGGGGGAAATACTGTCAGCCGGGTCCTGTTCACAGCGGAAGCTTCCAGCAAGCTTCTGAACGCCGGATGATTGCAGACTTGCTTTGGACTTAAAACTGGCTTCAGGCATGCAGGAAAACAAAGGTTCCCAGCTTTTGGTGAGAGCTTTTGAAAGTCTGCATCTATGAGTTTCCAATTATTAGTAAATGATAACGAAGCACTTTGAAGAAAAGAAACACGTCCACGGTAGTCGTTCATGCTGTTGTGAAGAAAAAGCATGAAGATGGAGACTAGGACCTGAGAGGTGCCCGGCCTCGTGCTCCTGCCCTGCAGGTGTGGGCCTCCCCCCACCCCCCGGGGTCACCGGCTTCTGATGTTCTCTGGTCCTCTCTGGTTCTCTGATGGCAGCAGACATCCTCTCTTCTGGAACCATTGGTAAAAACAGACACTTCTTATTAACAAGCAATTGAAAGGCTTCCTTGAAATAGATCAAAGATACATTTTTTAAAATCAAAGATTAAAGACAAATCTTTAAGGTAATATTAACTGTGTGTCACAGGCAGCGCGGAGCAAAACCTGGTCCTCGAAAACTCAACCAAAAGCCTTCCGAATCAGAAAAGGGGGAGACAGTGCAGGGAATTTGGGAGTCCGACAAACCAGAAGCGATCACCACCTGTGATCTGTGATTGAGGGTAAATTGTCTGAGCTTTCCAGGACTTCATGTTTCCTAATCTGAAACCACACTGGGAATGCTGGTCTCAGAGAATCGTAAGAATTCAGCTGAATATTAAATACAAGATACCAGGCATAGGGACTCAGACCCATGATGCGCTCGGTACTTTTCTTTCTTCTCCACATCATAATAGGGTAGTGGGAAATGGATTTTGATTTATAGACACCTCATATTATAGGCTTTCTTAAATTTAAAAATAGCTATTGCATAATTCCAGATGTTCACTCATTGGTGTTTATAATAGAAGGATTCTGTCAAAGTATTTTGTCAAATACGGCAGTATTCCAGGTACTCCTTAAGCCCCTTGGGGATAATGTATTAATGGGGCAGGTGTCATTCCAGCTTCCATTCCAGGTAGGGAGATGGTTAATAGATCAGTAGATGGAGTGTGCTTTTTTTTTTTTTTTTTAAAGATTTTATTTATTTGACAGAGAGAGATCACAAGTAGGCAGATAGAGAAAGAGGAGGAAGCAGGCTCCCAGCCGAGCAGAGAGCCCGATGTGGGACTCGATCCCAGAACCCTGAGATCATGACCTGAGCTGAAGGCAGAGGCTTTAACCCACTGAGCCACCCAGGCGCTCTGGAGTGTGCTTTTAATGGCAGGTGTCATCGTGAGGGAAAGGGACATAAGGGGATTTAGCTCTGGTGGCAGGGAGGGCTTCCCCGAGGAGGTGGCTGCTTTGCTAGAGCTGACCACTAACCATGACTGCCGGACACCCCTTTCCCTCATGGAGACTAAGTTTTCTTCCGTGCGTCTTTCTGGCTCTCTCTTTCCTTACCCCTCTTCTCTCCATTATGGTTGCCCCCCCCCCCCCCCCGTCCCCAGCGTCTCATTACCGGACAGCATAGAATTACCCGCAAAGAGCTTTCGTTAATGTTGCTCTGTGTCGGAGTGTCACCGGAAACCTCAGCACCATGAGAACCTGCCCCTACAGAAGCTTCTAGCAAAGGGAGAAACCGAAGCCTGAGACGATACAGAGTGAGAAAAAGGGAGATGCGAGCTTACAGAGTTCTTGAAACTTTCATGAGATTCCGTAGACCCATGACAACACCTGGGGGCCCCACTGTGTTGCTTGAGAGAATTGATGCCTTCAGCGGAGCTAATGGAAGACTCCTTGATGGTCCTGAAAGCTAATACCAGCGCTAACTGCGCTAAAGCTTCTCCTTTTAAATTAGGTGTGATGGATTTCAGGAGGTCAGTGCAACACATGCAAGTCAAATTTATGTTGGTTTTCTCTGTAAACAGCCACAGTTGGAAGTCTCCCCAGCTGGTGGTCCGAGTGTCTTCTTCTTGTTATTTTGCTGAGATCTGGGGAGAGGTGAAGTAGAGGTGGGGGTGGGGGTGGTCAATAAGCCAAGTGTGAAAATACACATGGATCCTGCTGACTCCGAGTCCCAGGAGCCATCTATCAGAGGCAGATCATGGTACCTAGGGGTAAAGCCTGCTCTGACTTCCGGTCTCTCTCGTACGTATGGAGCCTGCCCCGGACCTGCCCTTTCTGGTTCTTAAGCCAGTTCCTCACTCTTGACCACCTCCTGCCTCCTGATACACTTCACAGCCTCTTCCCCTCTTTGTTTTGTACTAGACATGCTTCTGGTGCAGCAGACACAGCCCCAGCATCGGGGTGGTGTGTGCGATACTCTTTGCCATTCCAGAGTTTGCGAACGTTGGCTGGTGTCCGGTCGCTACTTACTTTGACCTAGTCTAGTCTCTTTCACCCTTTCCTCAGTCTGCTCCTTCTGTGGACCAGAGCCATGAATCACCTACGGCCTCATTCTCTAGTACTGAAAATAGGGACGTGGGATCCTGGCCAAATTGTTTATGTTTCTTCCAGGATTGGAGAGGTAATCTGGGAAATGTAGTTTGGCTGCCAAGAATCTGGCATTTCCAGGACACTTTGGTGGTTCCTTAGAATAACAGAGGAGAGTATTAGAAACCAGAAGGTGTTGTTATTTTCCCCAAAGCAGCTCGGAGGCCACTTGCACCAGAAAGGACTCAGCAAGCTTCTGAGGTTGCTATTGTGCTTTGGCCTTTGGGACACCTGAGGCTTCTCTCCCCTTAGGCTGAAGTCAGTGGCCACCTCATTTCATGTGTTGATTTCCCCAGTCCTAGGGGATTTCTGCCAATAAACCCCTCTTCCACTTCTTAAATGTCCTGAAAGTGCTGCCACTAGGAATTTATTCTATTGATGTACGTACATAGACAGGAGATGACCTGTGTAATTAATAATAGTCACACCTGACACTTACTGAGTGCTTACCCCATTTCAGGAACTAAGGGTTTAACAACTCAGAGAGAGAGCGCTCATCGAGTCTTTATTTCCAGATAAGGTAATCCAAGCAGGAAGAAGTTAAATAACTTGACTAACATTTTTTTTTTAATACCACACTTCTGTTTTTAATAACAGATTGGGAACATCCTATTCACTGTGTGTCTGATTAAATATAAGATGCTTCATCTGTGCCAAGGAATATTATGTAGCCAGAGAAAAATGGTAGTAAATACCTTCATGTGTTAATATGTAAAAATCTCCACAATATAGTGTAAGTGAAAATAAGGGCTCTGTATATAGAACATAATGTACTATAATTGTCTTTGGGTTTGGTTGGAGGGAAAATGATTTTTTTTTATACTATCCAAGAGATAAATGGTAATATTTATTGTAGGAAGGGGCCAGACTGGCAGGTGAGAGACATGAGAAGAAAGGAAATTTTTGTTTCACCATACCTGGATATTTTTTTTAACTACATGAATGTATTTTCTATCCATGATTACCTAAATAAATGTAAAATAATAACAGTAAAAGTCTCTGCAGCACTATTATGAACAAAACATAAATGAAGTAGCCGACTTTGTTCTTAAAATAGCAACAACATGACCTGCCCCATATGTTTATTGACCCATGCACTTTCCATACATGATTCGATTCCAACACCCCTTACATGGTCTATGTTATTAGTGCTGTTCACAAGTGGGAAACTGAGGCTCCCTGGAAACTGCCGCGTAAAGGCCCCAGTTCTGTCAGGAGGTCTGGCTAGTTCTGAAGCCCGATGCAGTTTGATTATTCCGTCTTTCTGGATCCTTTGCACCTGTTTCAAAGTGCACCTGGGCAAAGCAAGTTCAACTAATTTGATCAAATTACAAAACCCCATGTGACTAGGTTGGTTTGAGGGCTCAGTGATGAGTTGGTTATGCTTTAAAATGTCCATCTCAAAATATGAGACCCTTGATCATGTTCTTCTAAAAGGAATGCTTCTCTAGTATTATTTTATTCCTTATTCCTTTGAGATCTCATTTTTAAAAAAAATATTTTATTTATTTATTTGACAGACAGAGATCACAAGTAGGCAGAGAGGCAGGCAGAGAGAGAGAGGAGGAAGCAGGATCCCTGCGGAGCAGAGAGCCTGATGCGGGGCTCCATCCCAGGACCCTGAGATCATGACCTGAGCCAAAGGCAGAGGCTTTAACCCATTGAGCCACCCAGGCGCCCTGAGATCTTATTTTTAAGAATAAGACTGGGGAGTCCTTTTGTGTGGCTTTTCTGCTCCAGATTGTTCTGGCAAGATTCAGAAACTGGGAAAAACGATATCCCAGCGAGGAGGTGGGGAATGGGTGGGCTTTCAAAGATTTGTGCCCCTTCATGAAACTCTTGGCAGACTTTTGTGTGTATTGATTCGCAGGGGGCCTTTTGGAGGGGGAGGTGAGGGGTAGTTGCGTTCCAAGTTAATGGATGTTTAGGTTTCCCTGAAGTTGCTCAGGGCGACAATAACTTCATTTACCCTCAGAGGGAGTAATGATTCTTATGTGACAGGTCTGGAAACGTTTTTTCTGTGGCCATCAAACAGTTAAAAAAAAAAAATTGAATTCATTACCAACTCTACCGATTGGGAGGTTTCACATAAAAGTCTGGATTTAGTGATTTGGTAGAAAAATCAGCAGGCCTGACAGCGCTAGACTTGCATTTCCACTTGGCAGCAGTCTTCCAGAGCCACGAGGGGTGTTGTGTTCTCAAGTTTGCCTCGGATCACACTCTGTGAGTCAAACCCAGTTCTAGTCTAAATGGCATCGGCTTGGCCTGAGGAGAAGTGTGTTCTAGTTTCTTTTCTCCCTAAAGCAGCTCTTAGAGTGCTGCATGTTTTGCTGATGATGGAAATGAGACTCGGAAATATTAAATGACTTCAGCCCATGGTGCACATGAAAGTGGGTTAGAGTTAATATGAAACTTGAACTTGGATCATCTGACTTTAAATTACTTTCTCCACCGAACCATAGTTGTCTCCCATTATGATTTTATTTGACCTTCATAGTGTTACTAGAGATAGGTAAAGTAGTCTATCCATTTTTCAGATGACCAAACCAAAACTTGGTACTGCTCTGTAAAAGGAAGGTGATGTGCCAGAAGGGCAGAGCTGGCTTCCTGGCCTCAGGTGTCCCGAATCCAGACACCGTACCCCTTGAGTTGGATCCACAAACTCTATAGATCTGTATGAATTCTCCGCTTCGTCGCAGCCGAGACGTTAATGATTCTAACATACCTGATTCCAAACAGAACCAGGAAAGGTGGAGGGAGCCTCATTGTTGATGCTGTTTTAGAACGAGAGGAAAGTTCCTAGGGTCAGATGTGAACAAGGATAACACATTGTTTTCTAGAGCCCTATGAAGTGGGATGGGGACCTCGGTGTACCCACCGGGAAGGGTTTACAAAGATGACACTTCAGTACGTATTAACGTTATTTTAACTGTGTTCTGACTTCTAGAGTGAAAGGGATGTTGTGCCCTATGATACCAGTTAGAGATGGCTGCTTGGTGGAGAGCTCTTATAAGCCCCTGTGTACTGATATTGGGATCGCATTAATTAAGGCCTGTATTTAAATTTGTAAGGTGGAGGTTTTTTGCCAGAAATGAAGAAACACAGAGTGTGCTCTTTACCTAGATGAGGTTGCCTGTTGATGAAGCAGCCTACAGTCTCCACTTAGTGTAATGGGGAGGAAGAGTGCAGAGAGGGGGCCCCGCATTGCAAAGATAGTAGATACCATGCTGGAGCTCCTGGACTCAGAACCAGACGGCCAGCTTTAAATCCTGGCCCTGTCACTTACCAGTTGTGTGACCTTAGGTCCTTCATTTATTTGTCTGTCTGTCGCTTCCTATTTTCCCTCCATAAAGCAAAATTAAAAATTCATAGGTCATAGAGTTGTTGTGAAATTCAATGAGTTACACGTGAAAAATACTGAGGACAGAGGCTGGCACACCCTTTATAGGGCACAGGGATCCTGCTGCTGGTGTTTTTCATCATTGTTGACACGCCTGTTTTTGAATTGCTCTCTTGTAGCAAACAGAGCTTGGGATCTCGAGCCAAGAAGGTGGTGGGCACAGAATAGGCACTGTAAATGGGCCCCGTCTGGGGCTTCCTCCGCTAAGCCTTATTATGAGGACGTTAGATGAATCCCTTGTAGTCTGTCTAGCTGCAGATGAGTCTGGGATACCCTTCGATCACGAGAAACATTGTTAAGTGCTTGATGATCTGTGAGGCTGGGAGAGCCCCTTGCCTACAAACCCCTGGCTATCAAAAGGCAGGTGACCTTGGGGAGGAGCATGAGACTTGACCTTGAGTTCTGACCTTACCGTTCCCCAGCTCTAGGATCTCATGCAACTCACTTTTATTTCAGGGCTTGGTCTCCTTCTCCCCCCTCTGAGAGTGAGATAAAAATATCATCTTTCAGGATCTGTGTGGGGAATAAATAGATGATGTTTGGTAAATGCCCAGAGAGTGCGGTGGCCTTGGAGATGCTCAGTAAGTGGCCACGGCTCTCAGTGTTATTATCAATGAAAAATTCTGGTCTCAGATCCCGGAAATCAAAAATACTTTCCCCTAACTCCTTAGGCAATATTTTTTTTTTTTTTTTTTTTGCCTAAAATCATACAGATTGCATATTACTTGGAGAATGTGGGTAAATGAATTGCAGCCAGGCAGGGGGTGACGTGCTTGAGGTTAAGTCAAAAAAGAATTTCCTGGGTCTGTGAAGCGAGGGAAGTTCTCCGTGATCGTGGTGGTTAGAATACAGAGGAACCGAAACCCCGTCTGCAGGACCAAGGATAATGCTTGCAAGCGGTTGCAAAAGTAACAGATTGAGTGATGGACTGAGTTTAGTTCGACATCTCTACCCTGTGCTCTGGGTCGTTTCTTCCTTTCAGTGCCTTAAAGGTTGGGAGTATCCGAGCTCTTCCTCCCCAGCCAAAAACAGTTTCATTTTTTTGTCTGTATTTTGTCCACGCTCTCCTGCCTCCTTTTGCTGATTCATTCAATAAGCATTTAGCTTTAGGAGCGGCTGTCTGGCTTCAAGAGCACGTGACTCTTGATCTTGGGGTTGTAGGTTCGAGCCCCACGTTGGGGGTAGAGATTACTTAAAATCTTTAAAAATGCAAATAAATAAATATCTGGCTTCTGCTATGTGTTAGGTTGTGGAGGTGCAACAGTAAGACACACTTGTTCACACACACATCTACATCTATCTATGCATGTGTGCACACGCACGCCCGTGAATCCCTCCCTTTATAGAGTCTCCGTTCTAGTTGAGAAGGACAGAAAGTTTTTTTTTCCAGAATTCGGTGATACATGTAGGTTGTTGTTCTCAGCATTGTGGCTGTCTCCTCTTTTTTTTTTTTTTTCTTCATCTCTTATTTGGGAGGCTGTGTGTTCTGTTTCTCCTCTTTGAGGGACTTCAAGTCGGTGCAAAGTTCACAAAACGCTTCCACTGTTCCTTAGAGGGCACTAAAGGGTTTCAGGAAGCAAGGTGTGATCCACAGTTCATTCCAGATTTTGCTAACATATGAGGATACAGTGGTGATGTTGCTTTTCTGTTTTTTGTGCTAAAAGCGAAAGTAGAGATAAGCCCACAAAACATGAACATATCCCTGTTTGAAGCCAATAACTATGAAATGAAGTATATTATTAAGCGATGCTGGGGGGGAAAAAAGCTATGCTGGAGGTCAGTTTCACATGTATTCTGTGACTCTGTAACTCATGGGTTGGTATGTTGAGCAATATTAAAGTTGGAATCAAAGTGGAATAAATCTATATTGTGACCAGAACATGTATGTCGGATTATACGAAATAAAATTTGCTAACAATGGAATTAAACTTCAATTTAGATTAAATGGAATTAAACTTCAATTTAGATTCAAAATAGATAAGATCAGCAAAGTCTTTGAGCTTACCATGTGTTTGGCTGGCCGGTAAGAGAACTGGTAGTTTTCTTTTCCATTTCTTTGTTTCTAGCTTATTGACTCTCAACTTGAGGAGTCCAGATTCCCATAACCATTGTGCAACAGGTCTAATAGTATCTGGAAACTAGAAAAATCTCGTTTCTTAGTGGCTGGTTGGAACTTTAGAAAACATACAAACACATTTATTTAAGTCTCTTTAATGTGAAGATAACAGTTAGCAATGTGTTAGAAATGACATCTTTTTTTTTCTAAGATTTTATTTATTTAATTGACAGAGAGAGATCACAAGTAGGCAGAGAGGCAGGCAGAGAGAGAGAGAGAGGGAAGCAGGCTCCCCGCCGAGCAGAGAGCCCAATGCGGGATTCGATCCCAGGACCCTGGGATCATGACCTGAGCGAAGGCAGTGGCTTAACCCACTGAGCCACCCAGGTGCCCAGAAATGACATCTTCTTGAATGGAATTCATGCTAAGGGAAAATGTTTTTGAAAATAGTTTACGGGTGCATTTCCATTGTTAGATTTTGTTACTGTGGAGAGTGAAGACCCCCTTCCCTCCCCCTCAAAGCTTTCCTATCTTCTCATTTTAAAACATTACAAAATGACTATTTTACTTTGTCTAAAAATCTCCCAGCAAGAATCTCAGTGGTTTCCTTTTTAGAACTCATTTGTTAAAAGTATAAAAATCCAGTTTCTTTGGTAAGTTTTCAAGAACATTAGGAAAGTAACAGTATATTAGCGAATCTCAGTAGACCCTTTTTTCTGAACTTGTTGGGTGGGATTTACTGTCTCAGTCATGGTTATTTAAGTGTAGCCCCAAATGCACTTCTCCTTAGATTTACTTTTCTTTGGTATTTTTTTCTTTCTTTCTTTCTTTTTCTTTCTTTCTTTTTTTTTTTTTTGGAGAGAGAGAGGGCTGGGGGAGGGGCAGAGGAAGAGAGAGAATCTCAAGCAAACTTCCTGCTGAAGGCAGAGCCAGACGTGGGGGTTCCATGTCAGGACCCTGATGAGATCATGACCTGAGCTGAAATCCAGAGTCAGATGCTTAACCAACCGAGCCATCCAGGCGCCCCTCTTTGGCAGCTTTCGTATTGCAGCCATAATCTCATTAATCCCTAGTGTTGGGGGGGAAACTGTGAATTTCAAACCTTATCTTTAAGATAAAATTTATTTTAAAATATTTTTGTATCTTAATTTTGTTCTTTTTATTTTTGTACATTTCATAATACGTGTTTTTATTGGTAGAACACACGTATTACCTAAAAATAAACCGGTATATAGGAGCTGTATGCTCATTTTATTTTATTTTTTAATGAGGCACTGGGTATACAGTAGGAAATTAAGAAAAGTAGTACATGAGATGATATCCTATGAATGCCAAAGGGTTAATAATACCTAACTGTACGGTGTATCACTCACCTGGCAGGGACCTCCCAGGAACAGGCTCATTGGATGTTTTTTTGTAGATATTTTATGATGACATGCATTTTTATTATCAAGTGAAGAAAAACATATATGATAATGGGGAAGGATTTCGCCCATCTCAATCCATCTTTTCAGATCCCCTTCTCTAGGATATGCTGAACTCCCAGTTTTAATTACATAGACTGGGCGATTTTGCTATATATGGGTCAGATTACCTTCTTAGAGCATGGAGAGTCCCCCCCCCGGGGCCCCCCCCCCCCCATTCCTTCCCCCTCCCTTGGTCCCCACCCTCTCTCCCTCCCTGTCTTTCCTGGAAATAATCATGCAACCCCAATATCCATGATATGATGATTTCCAAGTGCTCTGTTTCTAGTTAGAGTTCCTAAGGAATTTTAAGGCGGCTCTGGGAAGTGGCACTTGGCCTCTGCTTAGCTTTATTCAGATTGGCTCCTTGCCAGGGACCCATAAGATCAATGATGCGTGTAGTGCCAAAGGGCGCCCGCAGGGTCGCAGCGTATTTATTGCTTGCTGGGGCATGTTACTGACCAGTTAGAAGTTAAACAGTGCCTTCTAACAGCAGCTGGGACATTGCTTCGGAGCCAGGAAGACAAGAGATCACCTCAGGCCACTTCCGTTTACACGAACAGGTGTGCATGTGGAAACAAGGCTTGCAGCTCTCGGCATCCTGTCTATCTGTCAGGATTTCAGCTTCCTGGGTCATGGTGGGAAGGTTTGCAGACATGTCTGTGATGCTCTACAGTTTCTGACTCAGCCTTCAAGGTGGACAGGGATTGTTCATTTTGAAACCTCTGTAGCTACAGCAAGTTCACTGCAAGGTTTTGCTTGCGTGAGATGTTCTGGTTCATGTTTCCTGATGCTGATGGATCCATCTCTATCTGCTGTTTATCTGTCTACTACTTCTATTCTTTAAATACACGAACCTGTTTGCAATTTTCTTTCCTTTGAAAGTATAAGTTAGCATTAAATGAGGGAGGGACAGGAGAGATTTTGGTAGCATTTACTGAAATATAAGCACACTTTGCCTGTACCTCAATGAATAAAGACTTCCAGAGGTGCATTAATCAGGAAAAAAAAATCAAACTATAATAATATAATATAATAATATATTATATTGCATAATAACCCTACATAATTATAGGTTAAATATAACATGATATATTTAACCTATAATTATATGTTATTATGTTATGACATAAAAAGATATATGTATTTCTATATATAAATACGTATGTATATGTGTATTTTTAAAAGAAATATGTAGTGAAAATGTCCTTTTCACTTTATGTTATATTCTGAAGCCCAACTCTAAAGATTTATATGCTGGCTGTGAAAAAATTAAAAAAATATACATATGAAGTTTTAAAGAACTTTTCTTCTCTCTGGGTGCCTGGGTGGCTCAGTAGTTAAACGTCTGCCTTTGGCACAGGTCATGATCCCAGGAATCATGGGATGGAACCCTGCGTTGGGCTCCCTGCGAGGTGGGAAGCCTGCTTCTCCCTTTCCCACTCCCCCTGCTTGTGTTCCCTCTCTCACTGTGTCTGTCTCTGTCAAATGAATAAATAAAAATCTTTAAAAAAAAAATCTTCTCTTTTTTTCTTAAATGCAAAAAGTACTATTTTTGTGAATTATCAAAGGAGGAAGGAGAGGCTGGAGCAGGAAAAACATGAAGAATTCAGACTTCAGGGCCCCAACGAGGAAAAACCAGTGTTCCTCAACGTATCTCCCCTACCTCCAAAGTAAGGTAATAATTTCATTCTGGTTTCTCAAATTGAAATAGCATTGAGGATCAGGTTTGTGTAAGCCACGTAAAAGTTTTTGATTCAGGGGTTTTCCTAACCACTGGCCTGATAATGGAAATTTTTAGCATGTTAGGGGCTCTGTGCTGTAGGGGGGTGTTGCATCGATGGGCATGGCATTAGGAGTGAAGAAAGAGTATCTAAAAATTAAAGCACAGATACATTTTGTATTCTGCTGTTTCATGACATTTAAGGAATCTATAATGATGACCGGCGTGTGTCTAAGTGAGGAAGGGGAGTCAGGGTGGGGACACGAATCTCTGTGACCACCCCATACTTGGCGCAGTTCTCTGGGAGTTAAGTAGTGGAGCATTTCATGTCAATTTAACCAGAGCCATCCTCCTGTAAAATTGGAGTCAGATATTGACTTGTTTGTTAGTTGGGCATTCTTTGGTCAAATTTTCATTGCTTCAGGTAATGAGGGGAGCAGCATCTGGTTGTTTTTAACCCTGAAGTTAGGGATTCTGTGAGTTATAAATAAGTCTGTCAAACACTAAATTAGAACAGCCAACTTTATAAATGATCGTACTGTTCCACGACCGTTGGCTTTTCACATTCTCCTTTCAATCTAGTTGGTTTTCTGTGTGCCAGTCTCTCATTCCAGAATTTCGGAGAGGATGAAAAGAAGGCAAATTAGCCTTTACCCAGGGCCCAGTCGGCCCTGGCCTTATGTCATACAGGACATACTTTCTCTCCTATCTCAGAGCCCTGGGGTGTTAGCGATAAGCCCCTCCCTTTCACAAGTGAAGCAGGTTGGCTTCTCTGGGCCGGGCCACCTTGTTAGGGCACATAGTCAAGCTGGGATTGGAAGGTAGGGTCCTGCTTTAGGGCTGGACCCATTCTGCTTCAGTTTCATGAACGTGGGTTCATTTGGACTCCTTCGGGATTTCACCAATTAGTGTTTGGTCTCAGGGCCTAGAAGCCTTCATCTGTGTTTGACTCTCTTGTATCTGTGTGGCAGGCACAGACCACTTTCATTTGTATGTTTTTCTGTTTGCAAGATCAGCAGGATCCTACCAACAGAAGCAAACTCCCTCCCTCGAAATGCAGAATTTACCCATACGCGTCAATGACGGTGGGTTCCCTCTCTCATAGAAGATGCTTTACAAAAGCATCCCACTGTCAGTCACAGAAGGTACTGTAGGGAAGGGCTGCGTGGTCAGCGTGACTTCCCTGGGGACCGGCGGAGCTCCTTGGGGAGCAGAGGTAACCCCAGGTGAAGCCACCAGAACCATAGGCTGAGGGGATGGGTGATAGGTGATGGGGAGGGAGTGCAATGCAAGCGTCCTGAGCTACGGAGGCTCGTTAGCTTGCTAAGAGACTCGCTTACTATCTCTTATTAAGAGATATTTGAGGAGGCCAATTGCAGTAAAATAAAGGGCATCCTTTCCCAAGGAGGCCAGCTCAGGACTGCATGTGTGTGTCGTTTGAAGAGCCCTCTGGGAGAGCTCTCCCTTGGTGGTGTGTAGATGGCCTGTGGAAGGCTTGGTAGGGAAGACTGGCATGGGAGGTCAGATTCTGTGCCACTTGGGAATAGTCACCGATGAGAGCCTACGTTTTGTGGAGTTACTTAGGAGGAAGAAGGAGAACCACCATTACTGAATTTGGTTTTCTTTTTTAATGAAAGTTTGGGGTCTTGAGATCAGAGTCATCTGTGGAAGGCATGAACTTTACTGTGGGAAAGAACTGGAAAAGCATATGAGCTCCCCAGTACTTGCTGCACATTTGCTCTGTGACTTTAGATCCTGTGCGATCACACGGGCCACTAGGATGTCATGGAAACAGTATCGGGCTGGGTTGGCTCTGTTCATGGATTGGCCAGTGTGTACCTTGGGGTACAGACCATGTGCTCCTCGTTTTGTCCTCTGTAAAGTGAGGATGGAAAGTGTTGAAATGCTTGCCTGACCCTAAGGTTGTGTGTGATCTGTTGCCTTTGCCTTCAATAAGAAGGGAGCAGTCCGGACAGTTGATTAGCCCAGTAACCATCCAAGCAAACTGCTTCCCTTTGTACATACTTGCCATGGGAGGGGAAAAGATTTAAAAATTTTAGGGCTTCATGTGGATTGGGCTATTAGTGGAACAGAAGTTGTGCTTATTAACTTATAACAAATATTGGAATAAGCTGCATCTTGAGCTCATGCTTTCAGGCAGAGGCCTGCATCGGCTCTTTATTATTCTGTGCCTCTACTGAATGATGGAAACTGTGTATGCCAGTTCAGCCAGTTCGGGTTTTAATTTTTCTTGGTCTCTTTCCCAGAGCAAAGTCTGTTTGAGTTCATGGTGTTAACCCCTTGTCTTTCAGTTTGCGTAAGGGATTAGGAAACTGTGACCCAGGCCCTTTATGGAAAAAGTTTGTCAATCTTGACCTGTGTTAGTGATCTTGGCTTGATTTTTCTATCTGTGCATTTATGGCAAATAACTGTAAGTCCTTCCTGAACACAGGTGGGATACATGTCTAAATATATGTCCCTTCCCAACTGAAAGTTGGGAATTACCCCTTCCCAGTGTGTTAAGGACGATTTGGAAAAAACAAACACAGAATGGCCACCAGAACACAGAGAAGGCCAGTGCCTAAATGGTAGGATCACCACTTAACTCGCACAGACAAACAGAAGGGAGCTCTCCCTCTCTCCTAACTGCGGCGTTGCATTGCCCTGCACCATGTCAGGAGGGGCACCATGTTCTTCGGATAGCCTTCCCTCTTTCAAGACTACCGCTGCAAAAGCCAGTGTGGGTAGGAACATGGAGAGGAAACTGACAGCCTTTTGGCGTCTTACCTCTCGGTGTGTGCAAGGGCAGGATAAAACCATAGCGACGTGTTCCAGAGGGAAAGAGGTGTTCCATTGACCTGCACTCCAGAAAAGCCCTGGTGGAAGTTTCAGCGGCTTCTCCTCTACCATGTAGATCCTCAGCCCGCTCGGGAGAGAGCAGGTAGTGACTAGTACTGAGTGCTCAGTTCCTACAATAAGCCATCTCACGATGACTCTTTGCCGTCTACCTATTGCTTTTCTTTCCCCTTTTTCCAGTCCTGCTTTATGGAATATAGAAAGAATGTAGTTTTGCAAAGGGTCTTGGAAGTTGTAATGCAGAAGATTGTTTTTCCAGTTACTGGGACTGTATCACAAATTACTCTGAAATGTACTGGCATAAACAGACATTTATTATGTTGACGGATTCTGTGGGTCAAGCATTAAGACAGAGCAGAGCAGAAATGACTTGTCTCTGCTCTGTGATGAACGGAGCCTCAGCTGAAGAGCTCAAAGGCTGGGGTTGGAATCATCTGAATCCGTGTTGGCTAATAAAACTTTCTGTGATGATGAAAATTTATCGATGCTGTCCAATATGGCAGCCAGGGACCACACAGGGCTGCTGAGCAATTGACGTATTGGCTAGTGCAGTTACGGCGCTGAATTTTTACTTAATTAATTCAGATTTATATTGCCACGGGTGACTACCATATTGGACTGTACAAATCTGAAGGCTTGTTCACTGAGCTAAATATAAATATGCACTGTCTAGTATGGTCACTGGTAGCTACTAGTTGAGAATTTAGTTTGGGCTCTCTCCATTGGAACACCTCTATGTGACCACTCCAATGTGTCCTGCTCTTCCTCGTCATACAGTGGTTGGGTTCCCAGGATGAGCTTCTTGAGAGAAGGAGCTAAGGAACCCAGCATTGGAACAGACTGTATCGCTTCTACCATATTATATTCATCAAAGCAATTACAAAGTCCCATCCAGGTTTAAGAGGAGGGCCAGTAGACTCCGTTTCCTCCTGACAAGTGACAAGGTTCCGGAAGAGCATTAGCACTAGCAATACTGTTCTAGTGATTTCTGGAAAATACAGTCTGCCCCAGTGGTTCAGGGAACCATTCATTCATTCACTCTTTCAGCAGCCACGGAGCGCCTACTCTGTGGCTGGCATCAAGTTAGTTAGGGGATGACAGCTGAGCGTGATGAAGCATAAAGAAGACAGGGTGGGTGGGGAGGGCATATGGAAGTACTTCCAAGGTCGCGTCGTACATACCGTGACAATATGTAGAAAGCGGAGAAGAGATGAGTACCTCGGATGCATAAGAATCTCTTTGAAGAAGCAACATGGAAACTGGATCTTTAAGTCAGACTAGACTGACTTGAAGAGTTTACCAGAGAGAAAGATGAGTAACTTCGGCAAAACGTTGAACATATTCCAGAGGAGGAAAGGCACAAAGCTAAGCTTTTCCTGGGGATGCCTCAATTCTACAGTGCTTGTTTAAGAAATAAGACTTTACAGTTATCCTGCCAACCATATCCTTTGTGTTTGAGTGTGTGTGCCCACCCACACCATGCAGATGGAGGACCAGCCGCATACCTAGCAGGTTGCCAATCCAGAAAAATCCATAGCCCAAGGGGATATCATTGATGAATTACAGACAAGTTGCCTGTCAGCAGGAAACATGGATTGGATTAGAGAATCCTCATACCATGCTGGCTTTTCTAAAGAAGGACAGAGATGCCTGGACACACATGGTCAGCGTTGAAAACAAATATTGATTGGCCCCTGCTAAGAAGCCGAGCTGGAGTGGGTTGGAGTCTGATGTCAAAAAGTGCTGGGGTGTGGGAAACCATTAACTGTGCTGATTGACCAGAATAAAAGCTCCATCTATTTTTAAGATCTCAAAAATGAAGGTGAAATATTTAAACGAGCAGAGGGACAGAAGTGATGGTGAGAGCCCATGGCTGGGCAAAGGGCCTCCCTCCCCATTGGCCTCCATTACTCTGGCCAAGGGATTGGACCGCACTTCTGCGTAGCGTTTTTCTGGACCTCTATTTCTTAATGCTGTGTGAAGTCCACACTTAATTGAACAGGAACATCCCAAAAGCTGATGTTCTTCAGTGGCGTTCAGATTTAGGATTCCGACTGTCTGCAGGGTTCTTAATAAACCGGTAGCAAAATGGCCTGGCTCTATCTGATTGCATCTGACTGTCAACTGAGTTCGAAATATCTCCTTCACTGCCAGATGTACAAGATAACTGTAAACGGAGTGTTTTCTCTAGCAAATTAGGCTTGCTAGCTCCATGGATCTAGAGTGACTGAAACAGCTTGTTAATCAAGGGATAAGTCTGGAATTGGTTCAGCCATTTCTTTTAAATACAGGACTTTAGAAGTCGGATCTAGAGTCCTTTTGGTGAAGATTTTCAAATTCTGCTCCATTCCTTTGAAACCTGTGATTTGTTTGCCCTTCTGGAGCTGTATTCTCAATAGAACTTTCTGCAGCGATGAAATAGTCTAAACATTCCGGATAATCATTGACTGCATGTGGATACTGAGTACTTGAAATATGGCTAGCACAACTGAGGAGTTCAAGTTTAAAATTTAATTTAATTTAAATTTAGCGATATGACGCAAGGGACTATCCCATTGGGCAACACGGTTCTAGGATCTGTTTTTAGAAATGGTATTTCCTGAGGTCAGCATAAGAGCTTTGCTAACTCACTGGTTTTTTTTTTAAGTTTATTTGTTTATTCATTTTAAAATTTACTTTTAGTAATCTCTACACCAAGCATGGGTCTTGAACTTACGACCCTGAGATCAAGAGTCACGCACTCTTCCAACTGGCCAACTCTCCAACTTCTTAGCAGTATCTTAATTCAGGAGTCATTTCTTTCCCGCGGCAGCTGTCTCTGGAAGAAGCGCGGTGAGGGTGCTATTGGCAGGCAAGGGCTGGGACCTGGGGTGTGATGGGACAGGATTGAGAAAGGACTATCAGGCCAGCATAATACTCATTGTTTGCTGTAGCATTCACTGCAAAATAACCAGGGTATAGCTAGTGGGTCCAATAGCCAAAAAAGTTTGGGGAAGGCCTGGTTAATTGCAATTACGTAAGTGTCCTTTCCGAAGCTTTTCTCAGCCTTAAATATGCTGATATGGCTTGTGTCTCTCCAGAGGGCACCAGCTACATCAGTACCAAATATATTTGATCAGAACAGACCCCTTTTCTCTTACGCCGTTCTGTGAAGCCTGCTTTGGGAAATATGGATTTTTAGTGATGACTGCCACAATACACGATCAACTTAAGGTGTCTTATAGGCCATGAACTTGTCCTTTTCTGGATTTCTGTAGAGTTTAAAACCATCTTTTGTGTTTTGAGTCTGATTATTCCTTCACTGTGTTTGCGTTGTTGGTTAACTCTTCCAGTCCACAAATACCCAGACTGGCCTGGCTTCACTCTAGACCCTCTAAGACCAAGGACAAAGGTGTGTTCTTAGTACAGCCTTCTCAATTAGACCCGGGGCAGAAGCAACCAGTGTTTGGGCATAAGGCCTGACTGCAGGTGTCAGGGAGCAGGGCTGTCCCATTCCTTCAAAGTCCTTCTAGCTAGACTAAGTGTCAAACTGACATGAGACAGAAGAACAGGAAAAAAAAATCAAATTTAATTTTGTAGGGACAGGGAATTCGTGCAGACATGCACACTGCAATGATAGTGAGGCAAAAGGAGATCTATATATATCACTCTGAACTCAAGAGAAGGGGCTATGGGTTTGGGAATGTAATTCACAGGAAGATGAAAAAGAGTAAACATTTGGTAAACAAATGTTTGCTGGTCCACTCGTTAGCAACGGGACATAGAGGACTTAGATCAATCAGGCCTTGCAAAGTTCCTCCCGGTTTGCCATACTTATCTCCTGGGATAATTTGGTTGTCTATGGCAGTAGCTCTTTTCCTGGCCCAGGTGTTCTATCTAAATTCTTTTTAGGCACTTGGGTGAGGGTTGGAGGGAACACCGAAGATTTCCTGAATCTGCTGGGTTTTGATTGCTTTTTAACTCAAAATCATCTGCCTGCCCAAGTGGCACATCTTGGGATGGCCTGCCTTTGGCCTCTACGCAGGAGGGCGTGGGACTTTGTACCTCAACTACTTCTATGCCTTTGCTGTTGACTTTCGGAATGGTCGAGTTCAGTTCTGGTCCCGGAGAGATGCTGGTTATCTCCTCCGGCTGTAATTACTCCCTCGCTCATCTTTTTTCTTAATCCTCACCTAGACATGTGTAGGAATACATGCTTCCTTCTCCAACTTTTTTTTTTTTTTTTTTTTAAATAACGTGATGACCCAGCAGGAGACAAACACAGCAGAGCCTAGCTCCCTGTTCATTTAATCAAGTGAGTCCCTAAAGGTGGAGAAAAGAAAAAATGCAAAGCTGAAGGAGATCTGTCTTGCCCTGGTCCTGCTCGCTCTTTCTCCCCCACCTCCTTCTTTAAAAACCGTCCAACAAGTTATCTGCCGAAAACATCTGTCTCCCAAAGAATCAATGTAATTTGGTTTCTGAACTCGGCGTGTCCCCCTCTGGTTGGAAGGAAGAATTTCTGCCACACGACAGAAGTGAAATCAGCCAGATGCTGTCTGGGAAGCTGAAATATTGAGTTTGATGAGATGACAAAGTGGCAAAAAGTGGTGGTTTTCTTCTTGACGGTGTCACCATTGCCGGGTAAGAAAGCATTTCGGAAAGGAGAGACTGGGAGACGCGGGGTCTACAGCTGTCTGTCCCCGTGTCCCCGTTACTGTGGGCACACTTCCCGTGGAGCTGGAGCCCTCTCTCCTCCCTCGGCCTCGAGCTTATCTGGCTGGCGCTGATTATCTTGTCAGGAGACAAAGGGTTTGCAAAGTAGGTGCCGGTGAGGGGTGTCAACAGCAGCTCTGTGGGGAGCAGGAACTCAGAAGGCCTGGGGAGAAAATGCCAGGCTAATGTATGAGGCCTGGAAGCTTCTTCTTTGTTAAGAAGATTCATGGGTCTCTGAGGAGTGGAGTAATCAGGGCAAGGGGAAGATTTTGGGCCAAGTCTTCATATCCGATATCCATCTGCTTAAAAAAAATTTTTTATACCTAGTCGAAAAGAGGAGGTCCCGTTGAGCCTTATTTGAACAAATATTTGCTCTCCCTAATTATGTACCCTGAGCAGCTCTCCTGAATGTTTAATGCAAACCTTAATATTTACAATAGCATAAGGAAGAGTTTATAATGTGTTTGGGAGGCTTCTGAAGTTGGGGCAATAATTCTTCTTTGCACTTATATGGGACTTTTCTTCCTGGAGACCTCTGCCGTATTTACTTTAGCCACTGTTCATAGAAGTGACGTAGGGAGATGAAGCCCCAGAGAAGGCAGGCACCCTTCTGGGCCACGGCCAGCATGTTTTACAGGTGGTGAGACGCTTGTCTTTGCCAGAAGTTTTGTGTCAGTCACAAGCCTGTATTTCTGAGCAGGAATAACAGACAAAAACTAGAGATCACAGGTGCCTCCGGATACGAATGGCAAGTGTCCTGCACGTGGCAGGGTCAGACTGGGCTGATGACTTTGATGGTGGTATTCTG
Source organism: Mustela nigripes (assembly GCF_022355385.1). Taxonomy (NCBI): domain Eukaryota; kingdom Metazoa; phylum Chordata; class Mammalia; order Carnivora; family Mustelidae; genus Mustela; species Mustela nigripes. The sequence continues at coordinate 176,571,343 of NC_081559.1, read as the reverse complement.
GCTGTGTCCCTCCTCTGTGACAAGCGCCATCCATCTCTTTTTTATTCTCAAGATTTAGTGAGAACTATACTGGAGACATAGAGGCCTAGAAGAATTGAATTTGAAACCTTCTATTCCGTGTAGGGACCTTGGAAAGGTTGTTTAACTTCTTGGTACCTCAGTCTTCCCATCTGTGAAATAGGCCCAATAGACACCTCTTGCACATGTTTGATCTGAAGATTAGGAAGAGTTCGAGCTGGGCACCTGTCCCGGGATGGGCTCTTTTGCTGGAGTGGTACCTGTTGTTTCTGTCATCCCCTAAAAAGCTTCTTGTCACCTGCGGGCCACCCCCTCTCATTTTGCAGGCCGACTGAAAAGAGCTTCTGAAGTGATTTCCAGAGTTTTCTCTCCATGCGATTCCTGGTGCCCAGCACACCGCAAACTGGACAGTTACTCTGGAGTCCCCGCTCGCTGCAAAAGAGGAGATGAAAACAGGACAGGTTCTGCTTCCTCCACGTACGGTGGTGAAGCCACGGGGGCATGCCCACGGCCTTGGAAATCTGTAGGAAATCACACTGTGGGCAGGGAAGACAGAGTTTAAAATGCACCTGTGTTATAGTTGTTATTTTAAGTAGTTGCATGAGAACAAGCCAATTTTCGGGGGACAGTCCTTGTCTTCCTTCTGCGCGGCCACTAGCTTGGCTCTGCGTTGGAGCAGCAGGAGTGTGGGCTGCTCTGTCCACAGGGAGCAGGTTGGCCTTGGGCGGGAGGCAGGAGCTCCTCCCATCGTCTGGTCTGCAAGGGAAGAGGCAGGCCTTGCTGTTCCTGCTGTTGCCAGCCTCTGCTTCTGACCCACAGGTGGGGTTTGGGAGGAGGGCAGCCTCCCTCTCCATAGTCAGTCCTGCATTCTCTGGCAGCTGCCACGTCTTCCTGATAATGCAGTGCTTACCCTTTCAGCAGCGGTTCTCGTCCTGTGGTTTGTGTTTCTGGTGGAGCAGAAACCCCTGGGGTCATTGTCGAACCTGCCCACTCGGGGCCTCACGCCTGACCTCCTGCATCAGCATCACTGAGGCTGGACCCAAGAGTGTGTTTTCTGATGAGCTCTGTGTGCGAGCCTTGCGCACTCTAAAGTTCGGGGACGTCTCCTTTTCAGGAAATTTGATTTTGTTTTTGGAGTAATAGTCACTCGTATTTGTTGTAGGTTTCTTATCGGATGCTGCTCAGGGTTCTGCATGTCATAACCATGTGGGATGGATTCTGATAATATACTTGTCTTATCAGTGGGTAAACTGAGGCATAAAGGATTTCAGCAGGTTACTCAAACACCGATTAAAGAGTCAGGATTTTGGGGGCGCCTGGATGGCTCAGTGGATTAAGCCTCTGCCTCATGGTCTCAGGGTCCTGGGATCGAGCCCTGCATCGGGCTCTCTGCTCAACAGGGAGCCTGCTTCCTCCCTCTCTCTCTGCCTGCCTCTCTGCCTACTTGTGATCTCTCTCTCTCTGTGTCAGATAAATAAATAAAATATTAAAAAAAAATAAAGAGCCAGGATTTCAACCCCCGTTCCCAGCCCTTGTCTTTCCCTATTTCTCTTCAGCCTGTCTTACTAGTGAGATTCCATGAATGAATGCATCTTCCAAGTTTAAACTGAGTGCAGAGTGATCTCCTGTTACGCAAAAGCTAACCAGTTACACACAGACTATTTTAAAATCGAGCTTTGATTTTACATTTTACATTAAAATGTAAAATTTACATTTTACAATTAAATTTACATTTTACATTAAAGCCTCGCGCTTAGCTGGGGTTTTGACGTCAGTGTCCATCCCGAGTAAGTTATTTTTCGGGAATATTCTCCCTTGTTCACTTTGGTAAATCAGACCCTGTTATGTGGCTGTGCTTCTCTTGTCAACTTTTCTCTGCTGTGTTCTTGCTGTGCTGGGCCAGCTCCTGGAATGTTCTCCGCTCAGAGGTCAGCACCCCTGCGGTTGATGCGCCCTGTGCCTCCCCAGCCTGCTCACCGCTGTTCTGCTTCCTGGGAGGCTGTGTGAGAAGACAGAGAATCTGGGGTTTTCCCCCGGTGTCTGGAGGTCGCTGAAAGCATTTCTTTTTCTTCTTCATGATTCCAGGTTAGTGTCTGAGAAAAGTTGGCCATCAAAATAGGACCAGCCTAAGCAGGTTTAAAGATAAAAATCAGTCATTCCATTCATAGTGCTTTCTTCAGGTTCCTGTTGCTTCCAACACGCCAGCCCAGCGAGGAATTTGCTAAATAAATGACCTCACAGGTAACTTAAGGTGGAGAGAAATTTGCAGTATGTACGGACCCAGGGTTGTTAGAGAGTATTATTGAGGATAGGATGAGCCGGTGGAGGTTTCTACCAGCGTGTTCTCCTTGCATCTCGGGGTCTGAACCTTTACCAACAAAGCTCTGCTTGTGGGGCGCCTGAGTGGCTCCGTGGGTTAAGCCTCTGCCTTTGGCTCAGGTCATGTCTCAGGGTCCTGGGATCGAGCCCCGCATCAGGCTTTCTGCTCAGTAGGGAGTCTGCTTCCCCCTCTCTCTCTGCCTGCCTCTCTGCCTACTTGTGATCTCTCCATCAAATAAATAAATAAAATCTTAAAAAAAAAAAAAAAGCACTGCTCAGGCCTCGTGCTGACTCACAATCGCATTTCTGAAAGTAGCTTTGTTGGCTTAAACTTCACCAGCATCGTGACCACATTGAAAATCCAAAGCCTAGGGCTCGCTGTCATATACTGAAAATCCAAAGCCTAATCTTTATTTAACAGTAATTTTAGGGGTGCCTGGGTGGCTCAGTCGGTTCAGCATCTGACTCTTGATTTCAGCTCAGGTCATGATCTCAGGGTGGTGAGATCGAGCCCACAATGGGCACAGTGCCTGCTTAAGATTCTCTCTCTCCTTCTGTGCTTCACCCCCACCTTGTGCACAGGCTTTTTTCTCTCTCTCCCTCAAAATAGAGAAGAATCATTTTTAAATGACTAGTCGTTCACCCTACACATTCGCAAGTTAGGTTTGTTTGTGGCAGCATGAAGATTGAAGACCAACTGTCCCATTAACCACTTGCCAGATGTTCCCCGTGTCTTGCTGTGCATTTTACAAGTTGTTTATATGAAGAACTCTTCAGATTTTCTGCCATGTTTTTGGAAAATGAACCCTTGATCAATATGCAGTTTTCTCTAGAGCTTGTATCTCATCGTTATTTTGCGTTTCCTCCCTCTCTTGAAAGGAATGGGTATCGAACACTCCTCAGAGATGTGCCACGTGGAGACTTTATTTCCATTATGTTCTGGATTGATGGGGCTTTGGTCTGATTTTTTGGTCTTATTTTTAGTCTTAAAGTTATTCTCTATGAAAGGAAGAGGTAAATAAAGGCACTTTTGAGGGGAGACAGGGACACCAGAAAGTTTGACTGTTGCGGAAGACAAGTGCAGACCAAGGAGAAAGACCAGTTTCTAGCTGCCCTTTTTTTTTTTTTTTTTAATTATTTATTTGACAGAGAGAGACATAGAGAGAGGGAACACAAGCACGGGGAGTGGGAGGGGGAGAAGCAGGCTTCCTACTGAGCAGGGAGCCTGATGGTGGGCTGGATCCCAGGACCCCAGGATCATGACCTGAGCCGAAGGCAGATGATTAACGACTGAGCCATCCCGGCAGCCCAATTCTAGCTTTCTGTCAAAAGCAGAAAGAGGCAGCTTTGAGCAAAGCACACGCGCGCGTGTGTGTGTATGTGTCTGATCTGCACGAACATGTGTACATACATATCTCTTTGTAGGATTTATCTTAGACATTGCAGAAAGACCTTGATGCTCTTTTAGTCCTGGAGTGGATGTGGGAATATCGACTGTGAATTGCTTTCTTTTTATTTTAATGCAGAATACTTAGGGTCACAAACTACTAAACTATTTAGTATCTCTATGAAAGGACTAGCATAACACTCAGGGGACCCCCTTTCCTTTTTCCGCAAGAGGAAAGTCCAGTAGGTTTGTGTTCAAGAAGAAATGTACACTCCAAATCGCAGAAATGAGGACACAGCATCATGTTATATTGTTCAAGCCGAGGAAGACTCGGCGGGAAGACACCCAGAGCTGTCCTTTATTCCAGTATGATGGAAAAGAGATTTGTGAGTTGACTGAAACTTTTTAGAATTGTTTAAATCATAAAAATGATAAATTAGCCAAGAAGCCAACAATTGACGTCATCTTATGTTTGCATAAATTTTGACTAAAATAATACAAATGTCATCAAGATGCATCATTCTCCCCCTATCAGGCCATCTCTATATAATTTATAAAGTTAGAAAAAGTAGCTCAGATGGACAGTTTATTTCTTTAAATTATCAGCGCAAGTATTTTCTTGTATTCTTCTTGAAATGACCTCTTCATTTATGTCCTATATTCTCATTTCTTCGAAGGCAAAGGATCTCTTTGTACTAAGAGCACCCTGAAGGTACAGATTCAAAGGCATGTTTTCTTTTGGCTTTTTGCCTCACTGGGAAGACTTTCTACTTCCAGGGGCCCCATTCTAATGCTCTTCATGAGTGGAGAAGTCTGCAAACATTGGGCTGTACGGAGTCTCCCTGAGGGACTGGGTGACGGGCGCAGTGCTTCCTAGGGGCTTTCTCCCTGCTGTCCCGGTGGGGACAGCATGGGGACTGAGAGGGCAGCCGCCTGCAAAGCCAAAGGGAAGTTACGGAGAGAGATACATGGCTTGTGCTTTTGGGAGCTGCCAGGATAAATGAGCCCAGGCTTGGAGAATGTTCCAGAATTATCAGACCACTCCTTGTCCCCCAAAGGTTTGGTTGGGCACACATGGGTTCTTTTTTTTATTAATTCCTTCGTTCAGTGGTTCAGTGTTCCAGAGTTCCAAAGAGTGGTTCACAGAGTTTCTTCTGATGCTTGGGGAGCCCGGCAAGCAGGCACCTTTCTCTCTTAAACGACCATCTTGTGGACCATTCTCTGAGAGGTAGGGAGTCAGAGCTGTGGGGACTCACCCATCCCTAGTGTCCTCAGTGTATCACAACATCCCCGGTAGCTTTACTCCACCTGTTCCAGGCTTTTCTGGTTGTTGCTGGCATTTTTGAGGTGGTGGAGGGAGGTTAGACAAACATTTATTTATTTATTCATTCATTTATTTATTTTTTGAGTGCAGAAGAGAGTCCCTCAGCCAGTTTCTAATCAGCTACGTGTCTCCTTCAGATCCTTACTTACCAAGACTCTCTTTCAAATCCCATGTGGCCTCTCTCCCTGCATCCCGTCAGAATGTTCTTTTTTGGTGCGTTCAGCCAGATCACGGCGTTCATCTGTTGAAAACCTGTCAGTGGCTTCTCATCTGGGAGATGTGCTTCCTGCCCCTCAGGCCTCTCTCCTTACCCTACTGCTTGCTCAGCTCACTGTCCCTGTAGACTCGCTTCCAAGGTTTCCAGCCTCCCGGCTCCTTCCTGGACCATTCTCCCCAGGACATCTACATCTACAGCACCCTTCGGGCTTGCCTTGCACCTCAGTCACCCGGAGGCATTCCCTGATGACCCCCTCGCAAAGTGTCTGCAGCCCCTGTGGCCACCACCGGGCCTTATTTTTCCTAATTACCATTTGCTTATTTGTCTTTCCCCCTGGAATAAAGGAGGGCGCCATGAACGGAGGGTAGTTCTCTGTTTTGTTAATTAATCTCTCCTTAGCACCTGGAACAGTGCCTGGCACGTCGGAGGAGCTCGGGAAGTATTTATTGCAAGGTGGTTTTTTGGTTTTGTTTTCCATTTCTCAATTACATACTCTCTGAAAATTGCCATAAGAGAGGGAGCCAGAGAAGGCAGATCCCGTAAACAAAGGAAGGCAAGATAGATAAATTCAGGGTATAGAGGACCAGGCAGGATACGTAATCATGACTAAAAAAAAAATACGTCTACTTAAATATTATTGTTAGGTCTAAAAACAAGAATACATCTCTTTCTGTAGCCCTTTGCAATAAAGACACCCATATATAAAATCATTTGATTTCCCCTAAAAGGCCCTATTAAAATGGTATTACTTTATTTTTTAATTTTTGTAAAAAAAAGATTATTTATTTATTTATTTATTTGACAGAGAGAGAGAGAGAGAGAGAGATCACAAGTAGGCAGAGAGGCAGAAAGGGAGGGGTAAGCAGGCTCCCCACTGAGCAGATAGCCCGATGCGGGGCTCGATCCCAGGACCCTGGGATCATGACCCAAGCTGAAGGCAGAGGCTTCACCCACTGAGCCATCCAGGCGCCCCTACTTTTTTTTTTTTTTTTTAAATGCATATAATGTTGACCTTGTTTGAAGTAGGACAGCATCTAGTCCTACTTTTGAGGGCAAGAGAGGGTATTGTAACCACTGGTAGACATTTAGAACATGCAGGTGAAATGGGGGTTACCGTGACTGAGTTTTGCATGTTGATATTTGCAGTTTTCTGACTTTTTTATTATAATATTGAAGGTGGAACCCTAACCCTTCTCCCCTGCCCTGCGTGGTGTTAACTTATGTGGGAGAAAAGAAAAGACAGGCCTTATTAGCTTCCTTCAAGGTAACTCCAAATCTTGGGTGATGGGAGGTGTCTTAAAGTAAGACTATTTTATATGGCCTTGATGAAGTGTCGAGAACACTTAAGTCAAAAGCAGGAGACTGGTTCTGGCTGGGGAGCACATTTAAATTTGTTGTTTTTTTTTTTTCCCTCATGAAAACATCATTAATTTTTGAATAATGGAGTGGGGGGTAGGCAGAAAACTAAAATGACCGGCGAGATTTCCAGGCGCTGGCACCCACACATCTTATCCTAGCTGTCTGGTCGAATGTTAGTGTGGGTGTCACCCTGAAGAGATGAGTGCTGATGTAATTAAGGCCCTATGTAGTCGGCCTCATAGGAAGGTAGGAAATTATCTTAAGTGGATCTGATCTAATCAGATGAGCCTTTAAAAAGGGACTGGACGTTGACTTATGATAAGATGCCAGCCGTGAGAGGGATTCTTCCTGAGGGAGCTTCTCCATCGCTGGCTTTGAGCATTGGGGGGTATGAGGTGTGAGGGATTGTGGCAAGACATGCTTGTGGCCCAGGAGTGGCTCCAGACCGGTGTCCGGCAAAGAGATGTGGACCTCAGTCCTACAACCACCAGGAACTGGATTCCACCACAGCCTTCTGTGTCGGAAGAAGACCCCGGGCTTCAGATCAGAGAGGAGGTCTGACACTTTGTGAGACCTGCCCCCCTACCCCCCTACACCCGGCCCTGAGCAGAGAGAAACCAGTCATTTGGGGCTGGGACTTCTGACCTACAGAACCACGCATTAATGAATGGGTGTTATTTTAAGCCGCTGTGTTGATAGTAATTTATTATAACAGCAATAGGAAACTAATATAGAGGGAGATCTCATCCATATAAATCTTGGTGTGCGGGGGGGGAACCCTGGGACTTTTAGAAGCAAAATGCAGTTTGCTTTCTGAAGGAAAGTACTTCTCCCAGATAGCTAGCCCGCACAGCTGGGCCGGTGGGACCAAGCTCATGTCGATTCCCTTGTTCCTGGTGGAATGAATAGATAAAAACACTCTTGTAATTAGTAGATCAGCTGTTTATAAATTAATGGGTAGCTCCAAAGTACTAGAGAAGACCTAAAATAGTTTCTGCCAAGTGTTTTATCCAATCTTGGAGTAGCTTTATGCATGCATTATAATTCAGCAGTTTTTTCTTCGTAGACAGTACAGGATTTGTTCCGGACCCCCCTCTGTCTGAATCCTGTAGTTTCTGGATGAGTAGGAATAGAATGGATTGTGTTGAAGGAAAAAAATCAGTAAATAAAGCACCGCAGCTTCCCAGTGTTGCTGGTTTCGCATAGAGAGAGCCTCTGACGACCATCGTGAGGTTTACAGGTGTGTTGCCACAAGGCACATGAGGCCCCTTTCCTAAGACTTGGGCAAAGCTTCTTTGCACAAGATGGTGTGTCTCTGCAGGCAGAAACCTCATGCTGGGAGTCCCTCTGAACCGAAGCCGCCGCCGCGACCGTGGGCTGGCTTTTCATGAATGACAGCGTGGTCACAGGAAGGCAGACAGCTGCTCCCTGAGCCACCGCACGCCGCACGGGGCTGCCCTCCCAGCAGGAGTGTGTGTGTGTGTGTCCTGCCGGCTGGGGACTGTGGTTTGGCCTTTTTGTTTACAAGAGAGAGGACAGCAGCCTCTGTCCTCCAGCGGCTGTAAAAACAGGGTTGGAAAACCAGAGCGAAGTTTCCAGTCAAGAACTTAACTACCCTGGAAAAAAACCTGCCCGCACCAACAAAGCTTTCTTAATGCAAGGCCATCTGCGTTCGCACACAGCAGCCCTCTGGGTTAGAACCCAGGTGACAGGAAAAACGTCACGAGAGTGGCTGTGTGTTAGCAACCTTTCCGAGTGGGATTTCCATATATTAAGTTGGCAGAGGGCCTAGTGGTGAGAAACCGGAAACTGACTGAAATGTGGTTTGTAGGGTTTGTGATGAAGATTTTTGCAGTGGGATTAATTATGCACGCTGGTTAAAGGAGCCCCATCTCTGAAGGTCTCCCCAGAGTGAAGTAGGTGCTGGGTATCTGTCTGGCTTAGTATGACTTGAAACTTAGGGGGGTTGGGGAGGAAGGGGAGGGGTTCATCGTGTCTCGGGAACCAGGCTTCGGTTCTCTGGGGAGGACTGGTGAAAATATACCATGATCTCCGCTGTCTTGGAGCTTGGGCTCTCCTGTGGGAGATAGAAAATACCAATTATTTTAAATTGGAATTTAGATATAATAATTGCGCAGCGTAACCTTATCATGAGAAATTTTGCTGTGAGATGGAAGAAACTCACAGAATGTAGTGATACGGGGTGGTGGGGTGAGCATGGTGGGGGAGCACGGTGACAGTGAGACACAGCCATCAGAGAAGGCCTCTTTAAGGAGGTGGCATTTAAGCAGAGACAGGAATTCAGGATGAATCAGCGCGTGAAGAGTTAGGGAAGAACCCTCCAGATGGGGGGGGCGGGAAACAGTCAGAGCCTGACTGGGGAAGAAGTCTGGTATAGTCAGAGAACTCCAAAGAGGCCAGTGTGGCTGGAACAGTGATCGATCCCTCGGAGGATGTCACCAGATGGGGATAGAGAGGTTAAGTTGGGTCTCCTCGGCACATGGTCTTCAGAGTTTTACTTTAGTGTCAGAGTGCTGGGGAGCCATTGAAGGTTATACAGTAGGGGAGTGCCCTGCTCTACTGTGCATGTCAAACCTATCTGCCTACTTTTATGAAGAAGGGACCATAGATGGGAAACAGAGGCAAGAAGCAAGGTGACAGTGGAGGCAGATGAGGATGGATTGGACCAGTCCTTTGACAGAAAGCTCAGCAGGACTTGGTGATGGACTGCTGTGGGAGGTGGGAAGTGGGGGAATGAATAGGGGTGGGGGGTGGGCCAAGATGATGATGCCCAGGCCGCTTTTTTCCCTTTCACTTTCCTCCTGTCCTATCTATTATCATCTCAGGAAAAATAAGAATGGGCTTATGAGATCATTGCTTTGATCAGTCAGTACCAGAACCCAGTGATCCAGAATTCTGTGCAGAGCTTCTTAAGGCCCCTGGACATAGATGGAGAGTGCCGACCCCCTGTGAATTCATGCCATAGCCACGCCATCTAGACAGGCAACCCCAGTCAGCACCGCGGGGCTCTCCTCATTCAGCTTTGCTACCTTCTCCATCACATCTACAACCTTCCCATTCAAGACTCTGGTCCCAGTGCATACCTGAAAACACTTGCAGTAACTCGTGGGACTCTGGGGGAAATGGTGGGAGGCAGACGTGTAATGAAACAATTTAGTTAAGTGGGAATTTATTTTTCTAGCTTTTGTATGTCACTCACTAAAGGTGTACAGCGGTCCAAATAAAGGTTGTTTTGTATGTATGTTTCCCCATGGCACTGTGTTTTATTACAGAGCTTTGGAAAGATGAAAAGAGTCACTTTACTCATTCAAAGGTAGAAATTAGGGGTGGAAATTTGGAACATTTTGTTGTGGAGATGATGCATTTACTGTTAACTACGTGTTGCCTGGTCTAGTTATTAAACTGTGGAGGGGCGCTGTCTTTGTCATGTTTTTGTGTTACTCCCTTTTCCATAGTCTGCCATAATACTGTGGTGTCTTCTCTTGTCTAGAGTACATTTCTCTCTCTTGTCTTTCCTTTTTTTTTTTTTTTTTTTTTTTTTTTTTTTTTTTTTAAAGAGAGAGAGCATGTGCGTGCGTGGGGAGAGGGGACTGGGGGAGGAACAGAGTGGGAGAGAGAATCTTAAGCAGGCTCCGTGCTCAGCACGAGCCTGATTGGAACTCAGTCTCACAGCCTTGAGATCATGACCTGAGCCGAAAGCAGTTAAGAATCGGACGCTTAACTCTCCGAGCCACCCACGCACCCCCATTATTTTTCTCTTTTGGTATTTTTTAGGCATCAGAACTTCACCTACCTGCTTCACTGTGACTGCCCCCCCCCCATTATCATAAAAATATGCCCTTGGAATCAGGAATGAAGGGGACTGGAGACTAAGTGATCCCATTTATTTGTTTGGGTTTTGTTTTTTAATTTTTTAATTTTTTCAGTGTTCCAGGATTCACTGATTATGCACCACACCCAGTGCCCATTTGGTTTTTAACCCATCCTAGTCTTCTCTCCCTCTTGGGACCGGGACCTGGGGGACTTAGCCTGAGATGGTGAGGAAAGCATGTCTCTTGAGTCCACACTGAGCTTTGCCGGTTACCAGCAGTGGGACCTGAGCTTAAATCACCCCAGAGCTCTGCTCTGTTTCCTCCTGTGGAACGCAGCAATGACGCCTGTCCTGCCTCTATCGCAGGTTTGGGGTGAACACGAAGTGGGAGGGGAAGGTCAAACATGGGGTTGGCTTGGTTGGCTGTACAGGCTGTGTTAATGACACCCGTGGTGGTTGCTGTCCTTTTCCACTAGCTGGGGGACTCTTCGGCGTACTGCAAACCAGACCGAGCCTTCTCAGAGTCTCTTTCTTCCAGGGGTAATCACCACTTTCCAACAAGCCGAACACTTTCCAAAGGGCGAAAACAAAGTGGGAGTGAATGCAGCTGTAGCACAGTGGAAGGAAGATAAACCTTTCTGGACTGTAGGACCAGTGGGACCAACTGTTGGACCAGTGACTGTGGGAAGGTTCAGTTAATTGTTTATGTATCTTAGTCCTCCCGAGGAGATCTCTCCCCACCCCATCCTACCACAGCCTCATATAGAAATGTCACTCAGGCTGGTGTGCTCCCCCCCCAAAATAGTTTAGACAAATTGTGATTTTTTTTTTTTAGGGAGAGCATTTCAGATAAGAAGTACTTTTTTTTTTTTTAAAGATTTTATTTATGTATTTGACAGACAGAGATCACAAGTAGGCAGAGAGGCAGGCAGAGAGAGAGGAGGAAGCAGGCTCCCTGCTGAGCAGAGAGCTCGATGAGGGGCTCGATCCCAGGACCCTGGGATTATGACCGGAGCTGAAGACAGAGGCTTTAACCCACTGAGCCACCCAGGCACCCCCAGATAAGGAGTACTTTTACGGAGTTGAATGTGACCTCGAGATTCTTTTATGTCTCCTAGCATTTGCATTAAAATTCCAGAGGAGTGATCTGCTAGCTGAGGAAGCTGACACGGAGGGGATGGAGCAAGTCATTAGCTCATTATTCAGTTTTTATTTTGTAACCACTTGGAATAAGTCTCTGTGCAAAATCGGAGTGTAATGATGTGGTTTTAGTTCGGGCCAGATGTGGTTGTTCAGATATCAGTAAGCGAAGGGGGGTTGCTAGACGTTCGTGTTCCGCTGGGCTTCCTGTGTTGTTGCTGTTGTTGACTCAATCGGACAGCACGGCCCTTGATGCGAGGGATAATATTTCCATTTATTCCATTGCCCCTATACCTTTCATCAGCAAAGAGGCGCCCACACGGCGTGGGACCAACTGGACATTGAGAGGGATGCGTCCCGCCGCCACCTTGCTCCAAACATAAGGTTTTAGCCAGCGAGTTAAAGCAACTTCACTATTCCTTATTGTGGTCAGGAATTCGGTTCCTTGAAATGAAACTCCTATCACTCTGCCTGTTGCCTCGTTTGCTCTTTCGTTAGGTGCCTGGGTTGTGCCTGGTTCATCTTCAGGAGCTGTCAGTGGGGAAAGAAAACTTAGTGGCTAACTTCAGATTTGGGGTTTTTCTTTTGTATCCTTTACTGTATACCTACCAGGCCATGGATCTTGGATATTGACTACAGAGCTGTTGACATGGATCTCATACCCTCTGTCACCTCATCATTCATATGATCAAGGCCAGGCCGTGATGGAGAACCCAAAAACCCAGCTGAGGGACTAATGGGCACTTCATTTCATGCAAGGATTTCTCTATTTCTTCTACCACCTGTGCTCCTTGCCCCTTTTATATGTGTTATTTGTATTAGGGCCACAGATTTAAAATGGCTTGTGGGCCACTGTGAGCCCCACATCATCTTTGCCTCTCAAAGTTATCATCTCATTCTAACGTCATCCTAACATCAGGCAATTTCTCTTTCTGCAAGTACTTTCTCTTACTACTTTGCCATACTGTGTCATGTCCCTAATGAATAGGCATTGGATGTGTGAAAAATCTCAGGATGAAGGGTTCTTATAAACCTTAATGCACTGTGTAACAATTTGTTACCTGAGAGATCAGTTCTGAAAGGTACCGCTCACTCTCTCCAGGGATAACACTAGATAACACTAGAACTATAATATCCAAGGCCACTCCCCACAGGGTCATGCCTGGGATACCAGTTCCCTGACATCTTTTTTGCTAGGAGTCCTCAGTGCATCCAAGAAAGTCCCTATCCCTCTCCCCCACATCAGCCACCTCTCCGCCACCAGCCCTTCTGCTCCTACTGTGCTATTTCAGGATTAAGTCTGCCATTTGAGTTGTTAAATGTATACTGATCAAAGCCCTCACTGAAGCATAAACCTTATGCAATGCTGTGCATGTATGCACCTATGTAATTACCACCAGCTTCAAGATCTAGAACATTCCCAGCACACGGTAACAGCCCCCATGCATTCTGTTGATACTATCTTTTGCATGATTTTTAGATTTCATAGAAATGGAACCATGCCACATGGACTCTTTTCGCTCTAACCTTTGTAGTTTGGCGTCATGTCTATGAGATTCACCCATGAGGCTGTGTTTATCCCGGTTTGTTCTTTGCTCCTGCTGTATTCCATTGTACGAATATGCATGTTTACCTATTACTATTAGGGGTGAACATACCTCTTGTTTCCAGTTTGGGGCTCCATATGACTGTAGCTTCTATAAACATTATTATATATTATCTTTTGACAGAAATACTTTTCCCCCACCATTGGCTGTCTAGCCATAAGTGAAATCGCTAAGTAGGAGGTCTTTCATATGAGAATTTCAGGAGAGAAATGCAATTTGATATTGAGAGTTATGTTTCATAGTAAACTTGGCGCGATCTATTTTTCCACGAGTTGGGAAATCGCTCTCATAGAGTTCTGAATGCCTTTGGCTTGATCCTTTGGAGAAACCATTTCTCCATTTTGAACTCGATGCCGGGTCTGTTCACGATCTGTCTTAGGCACTTCTTTGAGCTCACGTTACTCTTTTCTCTGTTACCTTCCTTTCCTTTCCAGGACTCAGAGTCTTTTTGAAAGAAATAATAACATATGGCGCCAGGGTCAACCCTGCCAGAGTCTTTCGTGTAAAATTACTCCCGGGTTGACATTGAATTGCAGAGGACAAGTTTGCCGAATTATATGAAGCAAAACGAAAACTAAAGCAAAGAGGTTAATTTTTCAAATGGGTTTATTTGGGCAACAAGCATTTATGGAGCATTGTATGAAGCCATCACTCTGTCAAGTACCAGAAAATACAGCCATTATTTGTAAGGAGCTGGCAGCTTGGTAGTGGGAGGTGAGGGGGTGTGCAGAAAACAAAACCAATGTTCTTAATGTCCTTTACGTATTGCTCTGCCCATGAGAGGGGAGGGTGGCAGTGTGAGAGCAGCATCTGCATCAGCCTGGGGACTCCGGGAAGGCTTCCTGGAGGAGGAGATTTTGAAGGAAGAGAAGAATTCGAGTATTCTGGGAGACAGGGTGGGGATGAGAAAGTTGTACTCCAGGCCAAGGGTCCAAACAGCATATATAAAGGAATGGAGGCATGAAACAGTATTAGCCATCTGGCAGCCATTTTTAAAAACAGTTTTCATTCCCTTGATGGTGTTACTGCTGTATACATTTCTGAAATACCTCTTTTGGAATGGTTTTCAGAGCTGATTTTCAAACCACACCAGAAAATCATTGTTGATACTTTATAGCTTTAACCCAAATGGTCTGCCCCAGCTGGATGTCCACCAGAGTTGTCTCCTAAACACTCTCGGCTCATTCCAAAGAAATATAATCTGTCTTCAGAAGGTTTTAAGACTTAACCACTATTAAGAACATTCAAAAGCTTGCGTGTCTCAGGACTCAGGAATCAATTCCAAAACGTCACTTGTGTGCAAAAAGCACTTATCATTAGAACAGGTCTATAACCTCCACAGGTTCAGGTTCAGGTTCAGGTTCCCAAAGACTCGGCTTTCAACCAAGTTTCTATTTGAGAGTTTTTCCTTAGTCAAAATTGGATCATTTTATATGGCGAGAGATGTTGGATGTGCCTTATTGTAAGCCCAAGTGCCTTTTGAAGAGGAACTTTATTCTTGTTACATTTTAACAAGCCTTAAACGTGGTGAAACTGGCTTGGAACCCATAGAAACAAGGGTCCTCTGGGAGTCAACAATGAGGAGCAAAAGCAGACTTTTGCTTTACAAAAGCAAAAACAGGTGATGGTCATTGGTGGTATCAGCCCGATTTTGGCCAGCAGGCAGATCCGTGAGGCCATGGAGCGGCAGGGGAAGGCTGAGGTAGTGTAATAGAGCAGAGGAGAGCACCCAGGAGCCTGGTGAGTCCTGGAAGCTGGCCCAGCTCAGCAGCCATCCGTTAAATGTCTTGCCTCTAGCCATATATTTTGAGTCGACCTTTTCTTAGTTCATTGGCTCCTAGGACATGTAAACAAAAATAAACCAAAAGCCTTCCTACTGTCACTGTAGGTCTTATCTGTTATTTTTCCATGTTTTTAATCAGTCTGAGTTATTTTTGAAGATGGGGATTGTTTTCTGACCACGTGAGGTGAAAGGGGATGGGAAGAATGATAAACTTTTCACCGTATGTAAAGACTTGATTCAGTGAGAGGCTAAACACTGGGGCCACTCTGCCCCGGTCTCCAAGCTTCTGTGGAGTCCTGCTTGTCACATGTTTGTTTCCACTAATTCAAAAGTTGACTCGAGTTGTTATCTTTAACTTGGCTTGAACAGAAGCACATATACACCATGTACTTCCAAGTAATTAGGTTCCCAGACCAGTGTTTGCTAGCATCTTTCTTTCAGCTGTATTTGCAGACTTCTTCTGTAAGGTGTCAAGGCCGCATACTAAACTAGCATTACAACTGTTAATTTGCAAATAGCCAACAACACATTTGGGGATGGCGATCCTGAAGGCTGCCAGAGTTTTCCTCCATTCTTCACGCACGTTGCACATCTCACGCGGTGTTGGTTCTAGAATGACCCCGAGGATGAACCAATGCATCTGAGCCAAGACAGTTTTCAGTAGAGCAGATGTAGTGGAAGGGGGAGGGGGGGAGTCACCGGCGATCTTTACTCACCTGCCATTTCGTCTCTTGTCCTTGTATCCCGCGTGGCCGTCACTCATTGTTTCATGAGACTGTCCACACCCCATCAAGGAGGAGCAGCACCACTTAATTTCTTTCTTTTTTTTTTTTTTTAAAGATTTTTTTTATTTATTTGACAGGCAGAGATTACAAGTAGGCTGAGAGGCAGGCAGAGAGAGAGAAGGAGGAAGCAGGCTCCCCGCCAAGCAGAGAGCCCGACGCGGGGCTCGATCCCAGGACCCTGAGATCATGACCTGAGCCGAAGCTTTAACCCACTGAGCCACCCAGGCGCCCCAACACTTAATTTCTTATAAAAGTGAAATGTTTCCAGTGGTTCTGCAGGTTCTCCTACCACATCGCCCTGCCCTGCCCCATAGCTTGTGTCTGAAAATGTCGTTAAGTCCCACGGCAATGTCAAACCAGGTCTTTTCTTGGTTTTCGAGATCTTTCTTTGGCATTCGGTGAAATGTATGAAAACAAGTGGAGCAAAGTTATTGGTATTCGACTTCACATTTGCCACCGTGATACGTGTGCGCGTGTGTGTCGTGTGAACACATACCTTCTTTCTCACCTGGATTAGAAAGAAAGTGCTTGGAGTATAATGACGTTGTTCCCTGACAGCTTTTCACCGCTTCCTGCCATCTGAATGAGATTGGTTTCATTCTCTCTCCCAGACATTGACCTTTCCTAGGTCTACCTGTTGGTTTCTCATTTTATTTGTGTCCAGCACCCCTGCCACAAATTTGCTTTTCAAGTAGAAAACAGTAAATATTCCTCTCCAGTGTTCTATTGCTCTGCAGAAGAAATGGGCAGAGGCTGTAAAATACTGTGGACCACACGATGGATTCCTCTGCTGCTCTCCAGAAATCCAGGAGCCGCTTCTAGTGCCAAAGTTGATTTAATGTTTGTGTTGCTCAGCTTGTTACGTGTTATGAAGGGTCCTCTGGGTGATCCTGAACATGTTGGCGGAGACCTCAAGAATGTCTTTTTTATCAAAAAAATCGAGATAGGGTAGCATTCGCAGAAAGACCCGACCCAGATGATCATCAGGCATCTGGGATTTACATGCCTGTTCCTTCAGTGGGTTTTTGGGGGACAAAGGAGGAATGCTGAGCAGTCTTTAGCTTTTCATCACTGATACTAATTTCAGTGGCTTTACTTCCTTGCAGTTAAATCATTAACAATCGTGAAGAGTCTATAAACTTTAGATTTAATCTTCACGAAAAAGTGAAACTCAAAGAGTAAAAGCCTTTCACTATAGACTGTTTCTCTATTTTATCCTTAAAACTGCCTTTTCCCCTTCAGGTTTTGGTAGTCCCCTTGGTACTTCCAAGAAGTGTGTGTGCCACAGAATGATTCGGATCTGGGAACGTGTGTCAGCAACTGTTTTGTGACTTTTAGCTCCGGCTGTGTTTTGTGGCTTGGCTGGATTTTATCCCATAATTTCCACTCCACGAATCTGCCCATTACTCAGCCTCCGGGGGAAGGGGGGGGAATGGAGTAGTATTGGGGACGGGGATGCAAGCGAGACATTTTTCCTTTGACTTTCTATAGCAAGTGAAGCAATTTGGTTGGAAATTAGCGAGGTGGTTCCAGGCCACTCCCTTTCTAAACAAGACAGATGAAGGTCATTTTGCTCTTTCTGGGAGCTGAAGACAAACCTGCATAGGGTAAGGACACCTGGGGGCAGGGACTGGGGCCGGGAGAGGACATCACAGTGTTCGAAGACCTCTGTATGAAGGACCACACTCAAGGTCCCTTGCCTTTCCTAGAATCCTGTGAGGTAATTCTTAGTGCCTTTATTGAAAAACGAAGATAAGCCGTGGTGACTCTGTCTAGAAGTAGCAGAAAGTGGCCTAATGAGAACGCTTGTTTTTCAAGTAGAATCCACTATGGGCATGCCCTCTCGTATGTGTTCTCAGTTCATTTAAATCGGATTTGCAAGGAATTTGGGCTCCATCTCTTCCAAGTGGATAGCCACCGTGTCATGACGCAAGCATCCAGATCACCAAGAACGTCAACTAAACCAATTTCTCAAGTGTGGTTGTGGACTGCTCACCCGGAAATCCAGGGTCGGGGTGGGAGGGGGGTTGGCTGGAGCGTCTTGAAAATGCTGATTCCTGGGCCCTGCCTCAGACCAGTTAGATCAGATGTTGTGGGAGTGGAGGCCAGGCATAGGCACTCGGGGAGAGTCGCTTGTGTACTGCAATGTGGGAGCCGTGCGATGCAGTCATTTTTTACAGAGTTCTCCCCTCCCCACCCCCCACAAAGGCCTTGGGGTTAAGGATGGCTCCCTGAGGATGTCTGCAAGCTGCCAGGATGTGAATTCTGCCTGAAGAGCATCTGTTTTTATCTCCTGCTTTTACATAGAAGGAAGCTGTGGTTTACAGGGTTTCAGTAACTTGTTAAACTTCTCATGGCTTCTTTGTGGTAGAGCGGGGACTAGAACCAGTGTTCCTTCCTTCCTCCCTCAAACCCTCTGCCTCCAGCCTTTTAAAAGAAAAATCAGCTTATCAAGGAGGCTTGGATCCATTTCAGTCTTGTCGCTGACCCTACACTCCACAGAAAAGATGAGCCCTGTGAGAACCACCGTTCTGATTCACACTCATTTGAATGTTGAAGAAAAAAACACCAACTGCATTTCTTCAGAGTTCTCTGTAGGAGGTGGAAGGATTCGATAAGCTGGCTGAAAGGGGTTCCAGCTGGGCCAGGCGTGTGCCCGAGGGCACATGCACACACACTCACACACAACCCTACAGCTGGGTCTGGCACAGGTGCATCATTTCTGCAAGATGTTCGTGAGTTTTTCAGTATTTAGAGATGATTTCTTTTCTTTTCTTTCTTTCTTTTTTTTTTTTTTTTAAAGATTTTGTTTATTTATTTGACAGACAGAGATCACAAGTAGAGAGGCAGGCAGAGAGAGAGAGAGAGAGAGAGAGAGAGAGAGAGAGAGAGGAGGAAGCAGGCTCCCTGCCGAGCAGAGAGCCCGATGTGGGGCTCGATCCCAGGACCCTGGGATCAGGACCCGGACCGAAGGCAGAGGCTTTAACCCACTGAGCCACCCAGGTGCCCACCCTGGCGATGTTTTCTTAAACTCGACTTTGAAACAGTCACCATGGCCTCAGAAGTAAGAGAATTTGCGTCTCTGGGGTCCCCTTGTATATTTTAACGTAGGCATTTCACTTTTGGGTGCACGGAGGGTCTCAGGCTGTGGTTGACATTTTTAGTTTACGGGGCTGAACACAGGGATTGCTGTGTGGTCCTGCAGGAACATAATGAGGAAGAGATTACTTTAGCAACCGTTCAGTTAAGAAACAAATTCCTGAGTCCAATTTATGTATTCTTATTTGTGATTTCTCATTGACTGAAGAGCGTGAAGGATACTTCTTGGGTCGGGGGCCATGGGGAACACACCAGATCACATTTGTTTGCGTTTTTACTTTGGATTCCGAAAAATGGGGCTTCTCAAAGAAGGCTTGGACCCGGCCCCTAGGCCTTCAGTAATAAATATGGGTGCTTTGTTTTGTTCCCAGATTGTTTGGTTTGTAAGTGTTATCTTTCCATTGGAGGTGGTAAATGCCTTTGGACTAGGTCTGCTTTGTCCATTTTTTGTTTGTTTATACACTGTCATAGAACCTGTTTTCACTCAATAAATACTTTGGGCCACGAAAGGAGGTACCTATTTGTTTTTTTCTTTCAATACGGTATTTGTGAGTGCCTTCCGTGCTTAATGTTAGTTATACTCTGTCTGGATTACTGAACACAGTTGTATACAATAGGTAGTTGATAGTCAAATATTTATTGTTTTGCATAAGGTAGAATGAATGGATAGGGTTTAATTAAGAACATGCACTTTGGGATGAGGCGGGATTTCTGATTCCCAACGGTGATCCTTACTGCCCCTCGTATGATCTTAGACAAATTGCTGAATGAACACCATCTTGTCTTCGTTTCCCAGGAGTTAATAATCACTTGGCAGTGTGATGACGATTAAGTCACAGAATGCATGAGGAAGCGCTCAGTAAATGCTAAGTGCAATGGCTAGTATTATTCTGAGTAAGAATAACAATAGCAGTAGGTCCATTTTTGTTTTGTTGTTTAAATATATTTTTGAAGTTTTATTTATTTAAGTAGTCTCTACACCTAATATGGGTCTTGAACTCACAACCCCAAGTACAAGAGTGACATGCTCTTCCGACTAAGCCATCGAGGTCCATTTTTGAAGGGAGTGATAGTGCCGAATTATTTTGGTGCTCATTTCATTTTGACTTCTGACCTTTGGAAGGAACAGCTAGGCTTAATTTCTGGGTTTAGTTTTGTTTTTTTTTTCTTCTTTCAAAATTTTGTGGGTTCAGTTCATATCCGTATTTTATGATGTTTCCGTTTTAAACATATCCTCCCAAATTAAACCAAGCTGAACTTACAAGCATGGAAGCATCAAGATGTCCGCTCCTCTGAGAGAAGTTTGTTGTTGTTGTTTGATGACCGTTTCTTCTTAAGTTTTTGGTCTGAGGAAAGAGCAGCATTTCCTTGGCTGTGGGCCCAAACAAAGAAAGAATAATAGGAACTAATAACTGAATAGAAACGGGGAGTCTGTGAGTGAAGGGTTGGTCATCTCAGTGGCTCTCTTCTCTCAAGTCATTCCCGGTGCATTCTGGGAAAGTTAACTGAATTCAAAACACTCACCTTGACAGGGTCACCTTTAAGTGCCAGGCGCAAAACTATAATGAGCTTCCTTTCTCATAATTCTTCTTTTCATGATTTTCTCAGCTGGATTCTTCAAAGGATTATTTGTAAAGACCTTTATGGTGTGTTATGATTTAATCAGATGTAGCTCGAATTTCCCAAGATGTGTTAATTATCATCGCCACACAAGTGCAACAGAGGAAGCAAAATGTTTTTCATTTGGGCAGGTTGAGGGTTTGTTTAAAATGTACTTAGGGCCATTAGGATCAAATCAAAATATAGTGCATGGTAATTATGCATGAAATAAAAGATTACCTGCTGTTTAAGTAGCCAGTTTCCTGATAATATTGCAATAAAGTCTTGAGAGAACATTGGTTTCCCAATAGCAGTAGAACACCTTATTTAAGGGACAAAG
This sequence comes from Mustela nigripes, assembly GCF_022355385.1. Classification (NCBI taxonomy): domain Eukaryota; kingdom Metazoa; phylum Chordata; class Mammalia; order Carnivora; family Mustelidae; genus Mustela; species Mustela nigripes. The sequence continues at coordinate 176,550,534 of NC_081559.1, read as the reverse complement.
TGAACTGTATTAGATTGAAAACTGAAAAACAGGGAAAAGAAAACAAATCTTCTCATGTCCATGAGCAGTGGATCTTCTCAGTGTTAAGGAAAAATTATTGTTTTAGTCTTTCCCTTGATCAAAATGGAGAACGATTTGTTTGCATTTAGGGAACAGTGAAGGTGTGGTGTATTTCAGGTTTGATTAAATCCGGGAAAGAATACACGTCTCAGGTAAGAAAGGGAAGGCCTACGTTAGCCTTCGTACGAGAGAGTAAGAAGCGTGACTTCAAACCAGTCCCAGAGTTGAAGCCTAGCTCCCGTGCTGGCTGGTTTCATGACCTCCTTCCCCCTCCGTACTTAACCTCCGTCCCTCAGTTTCTTTATGGTCTAAGTGGGCATGTCAGTACAATAGACCTTTCTGTAAAGATTAAGCGGGACAAGGTATAGAAAGCACTTAGAAGCGCTTATTGTAGTAGTGACGTTTATTGTATAGTAGTGCTTAAGTTACTATTAGATGTTGTTATCATGTCAGGTAGGGCTGTGGCTGATGAAAAGGAGTCTGGAGAGCAAGAGGGGAAAGTTTAAGCCTTGAAACCCTGAACAGTCATGTAGCACACGTAAGAGAGAGCACTCGTTCTGTGTTGGAGCTAGACGCTGCTTTGTGGTCCGGTCGTGAGGAGGTTGTTACAGTTTACAGCTGGTCACCCGTGGGATAATGATGCTTTTATACCTTTTTTTTTTTTTTAAGGATTTTTTTATTTATTCATTTGACAGAGAGATCACACATAGAGAGGCAGGCAGAGACAGAGAGGGGAAGCAGCCTCCCCGCTGAGCAGAGAGCCCAACGCAGGGCTGGATCCCAGGACCCTGAGATCATGACCTGAGCTGAAAGCAGAGGCTTAACCCACTGAGCCACAGTGGGTTTTACCTTTTAAGGAGAATTAAATTACCATAGACCTATTCATGGTAATTTTGGCTAGCAAAATAGGTAGTTTCTGTTTGTTTTGTTTTGTTTTGTTGTTTTGTCTTGGACCTGCCCTTGATGGAGAAGAAATGCTTTTCTTGGTTATTCCTCCAATGGGACATTTGGACATTGCCCCTCTGTTCATGGTGGGAGGAGTTTCTATTTACTCCCTAGGTCTGAACCATCTGTGTGAATAGTTAACACATACTTAGGGTTAAAAATTAACCAATTACAGAAAGTCCTTTTTTTTTTTTTCCTTTTCGAATTCTGGAAATGTTGCTCTGTTTTGAGCATTGGAGGAAAAGTTCAAGAGATTGATTAATATTTATTGAGCCTGTCCCATAGTTGGCAATGAGCTAGTGCTTTCACCATTTCTAGTTTAAAATAACTGGAAGAGAAGTGGAAGAAAAACATTCTTACTATCCCTGTATCCGGGAAGTGCCCTTTACATTCTGTGGTTTAGGTACGGTCTTCTCGATTGCACCATATTGATTGACTCTGTGGAACCAGAGGCTTCTGACCCCAGAATGCCAGCATCATCTTTGGTGGACTTTGGAGCTCATTTCCCCTTGTTTGCCATGTGACCATTGAAAACCGAAACAGAGATATTTAGTGCTGTGCTGCTGGGGGAGTCCTCTAGCTGGCAGGACTGATCTGGCTCTAGGATGTTAATTGAATAGCAGCAATCAGCCCTCGTGATCTTTAATATTCAAATGTGGCTGATGGATGCCCAGGATACCAGACCTTTGGTAATTGAATACAGAATCATGCTGTACTCAAAACTGAAGAAAAACAACACATAATTTAGACCATGTTTTATGGTCTGTCCTCAAGTTCCAGTGGACCTACTGGTTGTATCTTTCCACGGTCAAGTTCACTCTCAAGTACTCCATTATCTCAAGCACAACGTGAAGGATAAGGAGAGTAAATTATGGTGAATTCATTTCTTTCTGACTCTCCCCTTTGCTTCATTTGTTGAGCCAACAAATACTTAGCTGAATTGGCCCTACTCTTCTAGGCATCTGGAATGCAGTAGGGAGTAAAACAAAGATTTCCATTTGTGTGAAATTCACACTCCTGAATGCAAGTTGTTGCAATTCTTCAAGGTGTCTCTTGCCTCCTGGGGTTGTATTTGGCATGAAGAATTAAACTGGAAGGCAAAATACCCTACAAATCGTATTTTGGTAAACAGACCTCTCTGTCCACCCCCCCCACCCCCCCATCCCTACCACACTCAGACACACACACACACACACACACACACACACACACACACCCCTTGGTGGGAGGAGGAAGGCAAGACAAGATAAAATATACTAAACATGGCAGTGTCTGCTGTGATCCTACAGTCTCAGTAATCGGTATTTTATAGAATCAGCATTGACTCGCTCGCTCCTTGTTGCCCTCAGTGGACAGTTCCTCATCTCCCTGGTACCAGAAGTTCTACCTTCTCCATAAATTTATGATGATGGCACTTTTTATTTCTTTCTCTTTCATGTGCAGTTAAGTACCCTGCAAGCCAGTGTGGTGGCTGACCTCAGGGGATCCTTATAAAAACTCAGCAGACAAGAATTGTAAGCACTTCGTTGGAATTCTACTAATTCTGGAGTTGGGATCGACTGGGAGGGTTGTCTAGACTGAAGCTTATCTTTGCTTTACATTGCTATCTTCAAAGATAATGTAAATTAAGAGGATAGAGGGGAAATATTTAAAGTATATAAGTAAACAAATGATAAAAAAAGCACTGTAATTCCCCAAAGCAGTTTCTTTGAGAATGCACAATGGTTTTGTACTTAAAATTAATATTCCATATTTTATAGCTTTCACCAGCTTTAATCAGCGTAACCATTCAGTCATAATTATTAGGACTTTCATCAAATGAACCTGATTCCCCAGGGGTGGCAGGAGGAGGTAGGCTGTATGGAATAAAATCAGTTTATATTTGGGGTAAACAGCCATGTTATACTCTTGGGAATAAAGTAGTTAGCAGTGGCTGAATTTGATTTGCCACATTTATAGCTGCAACATAAGCAGTTTCTGCTGCTCATGGCGTCGATTCCTAGAAAGAAGAGTATTCCACATGGATAACGGATTTCAGAAGCCACGGGGTAGCCTGCAGTACATTCTGCTACCAGGAGGTGGCGACTCCTTCAATTCAGGAGCCCGAGACCCTGACCAAGATTGAGATTACCTGGTAACTGAATGAGGGCGAAACCAGTGACCAGAACTGACAAATGAGCACTCTATAAATGGACACGATTTGAGGCAACTGAAAGAAGGAATTGATTGCCTTGTTAGCTTTTTTCCCCTACATCGATCATTCTTAATTACAATCTGAGGTCTCACTTACAAAACAGATACTGAATCACTAATATATGGAGAGGCTACTGAGGGCGGAAGTCAGACTTCACTCAGAGAGTGGGGGAGCCATTTTTTAAATAGGCTGTATGCCCATCGTGGGGCTCGAACTCACGGCCTTGAGGTCAAGCACCCCACATGCCACCAACTGAGCCAGCTGGGCACCCCTATGACCCCTTTCAGCTGTAAGATCTGTAGTTCTGTGCAAGGCAACCACAGGGGAAAGGGTTGTCCACACACCATTTCAAGCCCCCAGCAGCTCGCCTGCCATTTAAAGGGTCTGTTCCCAGGTGCATCTTGCTGTAGGGACTTGCCATTTCTCTTGAATGCTCCCGAGAAAGATCTGTCTTTCAGGTGCAAGGCCAATGCTTATTTTCCGTGAGAATATTTGTCCTCAGCAGAGTACAGCTGAATCTCACTTTATATATGAATTCTGAAACTAAGTGCATGTAAGTTGCATGTTTGCAAATAGCATCCAGTTTGAAAAACTTAAAAGCTTTTGGAAATTCACATGGGTAGACTCATAAAATGTCTGCTCACCTCCAGATGATTTCTTTTGGTATATTCAGAGTTCTGCATGCCAGGTTTGCTTAAACTCACTATAATTTTATTTTACCTTTTTTTTTTTTTTTAAAGATTTTATTTGTTTGACAGAGACAGAGAGTGCACAAGCAGGGGAGCAGCAGGCAGAGAGAGAGGGAGAAGCAGGCTCCCCAATGAACAGGGAGCCCGATGCAGGACTCAATTCCAGGACCCTGGGATCATGACCTGAGTCAAAGGCAGATACCCAACTTAATGAGCCACCCAGGCACTCTACAATTTAATTGCAAAGCATATTCAAGCCCATGATAAATGTCAAAGATACCTGTTTATCCTCAGGCGTGTAGGCCAGGGTTCTCCTCCTGCCCCCAATTCTGTATGCTCTTCCTTTGACATCTGCTTCAAACTCAAGAAAGCTCTGGACAAGCAAATGCCCTGAAATTTCATCGGGGTTAGAGTCTTCTCAATACCAAAGCAAATGGTATTGAGATTATTTCCCCATTTAAAAAAAAAAAAAAAAAGTTTGCAATCATTAAGTAGCGTATTGTACCTCATTTGGCTTCCTTTCCTGGCTGCTAGAGTCACGGGGGTAAGGGCGTAGCCTAGAACATCTTGAGCACATTTCAGCGCTGTGGAATTCTTCCTCGTTATTATTTGAAAAACAAAGGATTCCTTGTAGCCCTTCAGTGCACTAACACTCGCATGATTTGCCCCAGGCCTCTCATAAGTAGCAGTATCCAAAATTAAATGTCTAATTTCATTGCTTAAACATCCTTTGTCGGCCCTGTATCCACGGTACTCATTATCAGTTCCCCAAGATGGCTGCCTTGGGCAGTCGACTCTGTCAAAACCCAATTGTCATTACACTGTTTGAGTTTGGGGGCAGCTGGGTGGCTCAGATGGTTGAGGATCTGACTCTTGATTTCAGCTCAAGTCGTGATCTCAGGGTCGCGGCCTGGAGCCCAAGTCAGGCTCTGCACTCAGCAGATTTTTTGAGATCTTTGCTTGAGATTTCTATCCCTCTGTTCCTCCCCACATGTGTGCTTTCTCTCTCTCAAATAAATCTTTAACCCAAACAAACAAAGAAAAAAAAACACCTTGTAGCTTTACACACCTGCCTTTACAATTTTCTCCATTTGTTACGCTTGGTGAAAATTCCTCGTTGCACAGATCTGGCTTCTTGTAATTATGTACAAAAGAAGTAAAACTGTTTTGTAAGATTCATTCATCTCCCTGATTTCCTTTTCTGTGTAATCTCACTTGAGTACCTCTAAGATGAGAGGTGGTGAATGATTTGTCTTTCACTTCAGTAAATAAAAACCAGAAGAGTCCATTCGGTTTGGAGCTTTTTGTAGATTTTTGAAGAACGCAAAGGCACAGTGGGGTAAGATGTATGTGTGTGGGGGGATGCATTTGGGCTACTTATACGAAATAGTATTAAGTTTTACCGTGGAAAACACAAATTTTATTCAATGTGTAGATAAGTCCGTAAGTTATACTTTCTATTGTATTGGCTATTTATTATGTGTACCCACTGTGCTAAGTCTTGTGTTCTGGTCAGTGGTCATCATAGCCCAGTGAGGTCACATCAAAGCCTTGAGACTCTAAGTAACTTGACCATGGTTATAGAGAAAGTAAGTGGCAAAACTGGGCATCTAGAGCAGAGGTGAGATATGCCCTTAAACATCCAGGCTCCTTCAGCCTGGGTTCCTAACCGCTGGGCTCCGGTGCCGGGTTCAGTGTGACTAGACAACTGTATCGTGAGGAAACGTTGCAGTGCATTCGTATGAGCCTGGACTCTCGAGTCCGACAGACATGGGCTCAGTCTCCTTCTTTTCTACTCTCTGAC